>NC_137071.1:86621402-87108902 GCF_951640355.1 Cnephaeus nilssonii
GGATGAATGGAAGTCCTTAAACTAAAGATTTAAAGAAGCCACATTGAGACAGGTAGGAGGGGCAGATGTGTGGAATGTACTAGTCTGACATCCATATATGGCGTTTTTTTAATTGGGAGGGATATCTTGACTATGGGGTTCTGCTGTGAGGAGCAAGGAATCCCAGCCCACCCAAGAGCCCTCACCCAAAGTACCAGTATGAGGACAAGAAGTCCCCATAACTTCGAGCTGTAAAAATCAGTGGGGATTGTGGCTAAGTGACTCAGAAGCTGCTGGAGTCCCAGGCAGTTCCTCTTAAAGGCCCAGCACACAGACTTCTTTGGACTTACTCCTTCTGAGCTCCAGCAGCTTGAAAGGATCCAGAAACATACAGGGAGGAACTAAATTATCTGGCATCAGGGCAAGAACTGGGGGCAGCTTTCTCCAAGACAAGAGTGCTGTCAGAGGTCACTGTTCCTTTACTGAGATCTCCCTGCAATAATGCTGACAGGCAGTCACCATATCTGAGTCTCCATAAACCTGACCCACACTATTCACCCTGCCCTAGTGTCTCCCTGACCCCATCCCACCAAATCTGCAGCCCCACCCAAGCTGCATGCAGTGGATTTTCCATATGAATGGCTTCTCCTAGCTCAGGCATCAGACTTTCCTAAAATCTCTCAAAGAAGCAGCAGCTGACCTCAGCATGTCCCATACCTCATGATAAGAGGTCCCCCAGCCCAGCACTAGCAGCAGCTTGCCTTGGTTAACAGCTTAGGCTCTCCTGGGCACCTTCAAGCCCAACACAAGTACTAGCCATCTGAAGATTGCTCTGTACCTCCTGCCGGGTGGCCCCAGGCAGGGCACAGGCAGCGGCTGACATTGTACCTCCTGAGAGGCTGCAGAGCCAGTGCACCCGAAGGTCAGCTTCAGACCATGCCAGGTTACAACTCTGCCACATCCACAAGAGTGACACACTCAAGGGGCAGACTCAGTGAGCACCAAAGCCCCACTGAAGCAAGTCCTGCTCCACAGGGGCATCTCCTGCACAGCAGCCCTCCCACTGTAGTCTCAGCTGATCTGCACAGCTGATTGGCCTGGGGGTGGGTCAATCCCTCCCAGTGACTCCAAAAGCAATCAAGGCTCGTGTACAACAGGACAGTGCACACAGACCTCACAGGGGTGCCCCTACAGTGACCAGCTCAGGTGACTGGGGAGGCTGAGCCACTGGGCCGTATAGGACACCTACTACACAAGGCCACTCTACTAGTTCCAGGAGACATAGCAGCTCTACCCAATACATAGAAACAAACACAGGGAAGCAGCCAAAATGCAGACAAAGAAACATGTCACAATGAAAGAACAGAAGAAATCTCCAGAGAAAGAACTAAATGAAATGGAAGCAAACAAGCTACCAAATACAGAGTTCAAAAAACATGGTTATAAGGATGCTCAAGAAACTTAATGAGAACTTCAAAATTAGTGGGAACATCAACATAAAAAAGGACCAGTCAGAAATGAAGGATACACTAACTGAAATGAAGAATAATTTACAGGGAATCAACCATGGAGTAGAGGGTGCTGAGAATCAAATCAGTGATTTGGAATATGAGGAAGCAAAAAAATACCCAATCAGAAGAGCAACAAGACGAAATATGAAGGTAGTTTAAGGAGCCTCTGCGTCAACTTCAAGCATACCAACATTCATTTCATGAGGGTACCAGCAGGAGAAGAGAGAGAGCAAGAAATTGAAAACATATTTGAAAAAATAATAACAGAAAACTTCCCTTAACTGCTGAAAGAAAATAGACATACAAGTCTAGGAAGCACAGAGAGTCCCAAAGAATAGGAATCCAAAGAAGCCCATATCAAGACAAATTGTAATTAAAATACCAAAGTTTAAAGACAAAGAGAGAATCTTAAAAGCAGCAAGAAAAAAACAGTTACCTACAAGGGAGCCCCCATATGATTGTCAACTGATTTCTCAACAGAAACTTTGCAGGCCAGAAGGTAGAGGCAAGAAATATTCAAAGTGACAAAAAGTGAGGACCTACAACCAAGATTACTCTACCCAGCAAAGCTATTCTATATAATTAAGAGGTAATATGCAAATTGACCCTCATGCCCTCACATGAAAATGGCTGTCCCATATCATCACAAGATGGCCGCCCCCGCTTTGTCACAAGATGGCCACCCCCACATCATCACAAGATGGCCGCCCCCACATTGTCACAAGGTGGCCAGCAGGGGAGGGCAGTTGGGGGTGACCAGGCCTACAGGGGAGGACAGTTGTGGTGGACCAGGCCTGCAGGGAAGGGCAGTTGGGGGGACCAGACTTGCAGGGGAGGGCAGTTGGGAGTGACTGGGCCGGCAGGGGAGCAGTTAGGTGTCAATCATGCCGGCAGAGGAGCAGTTAGGGGCAATCAGGCAGCCAGGCAGGTGAGTGGTTAGGAGCCAGCAGTCCCGGATTGTGAGAGGGATGTCCAACTGCCAGTTTAGGAGAGGGTGCAGGCTGGGCTGAAGGACACCCCCCAACCCCCGTGCACAAATTTCATGCACTGGGCCTCTAGTCATTTAGAATTGACGGTCAGATAAAGAGCTTCACAGACCAGAAAAAGCTAAAGGAGTTCACCACAAGAAGAAAGAAGAAGAAAAAAGAAGAGGAGGAGAAGGAAGAGGAGAAGGAGGAGGAGGAGGAGGAGGAGGAGGAGGAGGAGGAGGAGGAGGAGGAGGAGGAGGAGGAAGAAGAAGAAGAAGAAGAAGAAGAAGAAGAAGAAGAAGAAGAAGAAGAAAATATGAACCATAAAATGGCAATAAATACATATCTATCAACAATTGAATGTAAAAATCAAAATAAATAAAAAGGAATCTAACAAACAAACTAAACTGATAAATAAAATAGAACCAGAGTCATGGAAACATGAATAGACTGACGAATCACAGAGGGAAGGGGGGAGAGGAGGCAAGAAGAGATTAACCAAAGAATTTATATACATACATGCATTACCCATGGACACAGATAATATGGTGGTGAAGGCCTGGGGTGAGGCGAGATATAGGTGGAGGGGGACTATGAGGGGCAAAGGGGGAGACATCTGTACTACTCTCAAATATAGAAAAATTTTTATAGAGATTATAGCTCCTCATGGGCTAGACATTACCAATTTGACAAATACTAAAATTTTATCACAACTAAAATAGCTTAAAGAAAAATAACTAGTCTTATAGTAAATTTTTTTATCATTCCAATTACTGTTATTTTCTGATTACATATCTGAAGGTATTAACAGAAAAATTAAGTTATAACATAAATTATATTTACAGAAAAAGTGAGTAGGATTATTACTTTGCAAAAAGAACAGGGTAACAAGTAATGTTTATAGGTGGAAGTGTGGTGGTGGCTGGGAATTCCAACTAAGGTAGTTCAGCTAGTTTGTTCTTCAAATGATTTAGAACCTTGATTGGGACATGGAATCTATTTTGTTGGTCAAGACAAGCATTTTTTTTTTGAAATTGACATTAGAGACAAAGGGAGAGGAAGAGGGAGAGGGAGAGGGAGAGGGAGAGGGAGAGGGAGAGGGAGAGGGAGAGGGAGAGGGAGAGGGAGAGGAAGAGGGAGAGGGATACATCAATCCGTTGCCTCTTACACACATGCCAACCAGGGATCAAAAACACAACCTGGGTATGTATCCTGACAGAGAATCGAACCCGAGACCCTTCATTGTGCAGTACAATGTTCTAACCAAACAAGCCAACACAGTCAGGGCAAGCATTTGTTTTTTAATGAAACAGAACTTCAGGAAAACATAGTAAATATAACTACTGGTAGTATAGTCACCTGATGAATGTGAGTACTTATTAATAGCTATCATTTATTGAGCACCTGCTGAGTGTCAGGCACTTTCTTAATTGTGTTACATATATACTCTTTTTTTCCAAATATGTTTTTATTGATTTGAGAGAGAGGAAAGGAGAGGGAGAAAGAGAGAGAGAAAAATGGATCTGCTGCCTCCTTTATGCCCCCTATCAGGGATTAAGCCCACAATGCGGGCATGTGCCCTGACCTGGAATCAAACTGGAGACTTCCTGGTGTATGGAATAACACTCAACCAACTAGCAACACCGACCTGGCTACAAACATATTCTTATTTAAAATATAAAGTGGGTATCAGTGTTCCCATTTTGCTCATGCAGAAACTGAGGCAAAAAGAAGGTAAATAACTTGTTCAAAATTATACACCTAGTATATGGTAGAAGCATTTTTCAAACCCAGATCTGTCAAGTTTCCAAGGCTGGAATCTTTTAAAGCACTATGTTGTCTTGCCTAGGAAAAATGTGATAGGGAGTTAAACAAAGACCACGAAAACAGATAGACTGGAGGAAATGAGGGCCCAGCTAAGATTTAAAATCACTAGTTTATAGTGGCTCAAATTCATTTGGTGGTACATTTTTCTCCAGCTATGTAAGATTGACTGTCACTAGCCGAAACCGATTTGGCTCAGTGGATAGAGCGTCGGCCTGTGGACTGAAAGGTTCCAGGTTCGATTCCGGTCGAGGGCATGTACCTTGGTTGCGGGCACATCCCCAGTAGGGGATGTGCAAGAGGCAGCTGATCAATCTTTCTAACTCTCTATTCCTCTCTGTAAAAAAAAAAAAAAAAAAAAAAAAAAAAAAAAAAAAAAAAAATCAATGAAATATATTTTTTTAAAAAAAAGATTGACTGTCACTATATGACAGTGCTTTTGTTCAAGTAATCTTTATTTTACTTAATAATAGCCCCAAAGTGAAAGAGTAGTGATGCTGACAATTTGAATATGCCAAAGAGAAGCCATAAAGTGATTTCCTTTAAGTGAAAAACTCAGTACACTACAATAATATATTTGGAGATAGACCACATTCGGCCTTATGCATACATTTCTGTGCACATACAAGGGTGGCCAAAAGTAGGTTTACAGTTGTCAGTACATAAAAGTTTATTCTTGTTTTATTTATTTATTTTTGTATTTATTATCATTATTATTAACCCACTTTTGCCTGCCCCTGTATATGAGATGAAACTTTAAGAGATGGGATTGCAATATCAAAAGTTATGTGCAAATCTTTGCTGTTGTAAATTGTGCTGCTATGAACATAGGGGTGCATATATCCTTTCTTATTGGTGTTTCCAGTTTCTTAGGATATATTCCTAGGAGTGAGATTACTGGGTCAAATGGGAGTTCCATTTTCAGTTTTTTGAGGAAACTCTATACTGTTCTCCACAGTGGCTGCAACAGCCTAGATGCCTGTCAGCAGATGACTGGATCAGAGAACTATGGCACATCTACACAATGGAATACTATGCTGCCATAAAAAAGAAGGAATTCCTACCATTTGCAGCAACCTGGATGGAATTGGAGAACATCATGCTAAGTGAAATAAGCCAGTACATGAAAGAAAAATACCACATGATCTCACTCATCTATGGATAATAAAGAAAATTATAAGCTGTTGATCAAAAAGATAGATACAGAGACAGTAAAGCATCAAACAGAAGGTCAAATTACAGCGTGAAGGTTAGGGAGAGGTGGGGGAGATAAGAGATCAACCGAAGGACTTATATGCATGCATATAAGCATAACCAATGGACACAAAACTCTGGGGGGTGAGGGCATGTATGGGAGTGGGGGGGGCAATGGTAAGATATGTACACATATAATTCCTTAATAAAAAATGAATAAAAAAGTTATGTGCAATTTTTCATTTTGATTTCTATATTGTCTCATTATCCCCCTAAGACATTGGTCGGCAAACTGCGGCTCGAGAGCCACATGTGGTTCTTTGGCCCTTTGAGTGTGGCTCTTCCACAAAATACCACAGTGCGATTGAAACTTCGTGGCCCATGCGCAGAAGTCAGTTGTCAGCTCTCAAAAGAAATTTCAATCATTGTACTGTTGATATTTGGCTCTGCTGACTAATGAGTTTGCCAACCACTGCCCTAAGAGGTTTAATCAACTTATATTTCTAAGTATGTTTCCCCACAACCTACCTTATCTCTGCAGCAGCTGCAATATTCACCTTTTTCCCCTAATATATTCATGTTCTCTCTTTTTGCCAGAAGTTTGTCACTATTATTATGCTAAACCCCCACCTCAATACCCCAATTTTTAATTTTTCTTGATATTCTAGTTTTTGTTTTCTATTTCATTTATTTTTGCTCTTTAATATTTCTATATTTATATTTTGTGGGGTTTTTAACTTAATTTACTGGGGTGACATTGGTTTGCAAAGCCATAGAAACATATATAAAAGGCTCATATGCTAAGTGTCCAACCGTCTGACTGGTCGCTATGATGAGCACTGATCACCAGGGGGCAGACTCTCAACACAGGAGCTGCCGTGACACTCACTGGCCATTTACAGAGAAATGGCATCGCAGACCTGGCACCCACAAAGCAACACTTTGCTTCCCCGAAGTGGAACACAGGCCCTGCCACCACCCCAGAGAGACAGCCCACCAAATCGCAGCCAACACTGCTGAGACCCCACGGCACAAAATGCGGCGGCCCACAGCCCAGCCCAGCCTGGAAATGGTGGCTGTGGGCACCGGGGAATGATGTCACGTAGTAACACCCAGCTTCCTCTCCCTAGCGACAGGCCATCCTATATAATAAAAGCCTAATATGCTAAGTGTCAGGTCGACTGGTTGGTCATTCAACCAATCAAAGCATAATATGCTAATGATATGCTAAGGCTGCTCAACTGCTCGCTATGATGTGCACTGACCACCAGGGGGCAGACGCTCCGACCAGTAGGTTAGCTTGCTGCTGGGGTCTGGTCGATCGGGACTGAGTGAGATGGCCAGACATGCCCTGGAGCCCTCCCAAGGTCCTTCCCCACGCCAATCGTGCACTGGTGGGGTCCCTCAGCCTGGCCCGTGCCCTCTTACAATCTGGGACCCCTAGGGGGATGTCGGAGAGCTGGTTTCAGCCCGATTCTGCAGGCCAGGCTGACGGACCTTACTGGTGCACGAATTTGTGCACTGGTCCTCTAGTTTAACAATAAACAGCACCATGCACCTGGCACCCACAAAGCAACACTCGGCTTCCCCCAAGTGGGACACAGGCCCCACCATCACCCTGGAGCAACACCCACCAAATCACAGCCAAGACCCCATGGTGCAAAATGCAGCTCTCAGCCCAGCCCAACTCAGAAATGGTTGTTGTGGGAACTGGGTAATGACGTCACGTAGCAATGCCCAGCTTCCTCTCCCTAGTGACTAGCCTCCTTTCAGTTTCTTCAGCCCAGGAACACGACTTGCTTTATAGCCAGGTGCAAACATTTTACACTTTAACCAAATGTCTGTGAAGTGTTTTCCCATGCCTCATCTCATTTGATCCTCACAGAAGTCCTGGAGTAGGTAGATAGGAGACTCAGTGGAATCCTATTTTCATTAGCCAGAAAATGGAGATTTAGAAAGCTTAGAAACTTGACCCGACTGAAAAGAAGTAAGAAATGGTGGACCTTGAAGATGACTTCAGGTTTTCTTACTATGCAGAATATAGTCAAACACTGCTCCAGTTAAATATTTTGCCCTTTGTTCTCCCTGCATGATCTACAATAATAATCTGCTTCATGTTGATATTTACTGCTGTGTTGCTGACAGTTACCTGAAAGAGAAGTTGGGGTGCTTCACTGGGCTGGAAAAAGTTTAGCTAAATCAGAAAGCAGGCCTAATTAAACAAGTTATATATATATATATATATATATATATATATATATATATATATATATAATCTCACTGGTGCCAATCACATGCGTGTGTTTCTATCTGTCATTGTCAATTGTGAATTTGGTTGACACTTCTATTATAGAGAAAGGGCGAATTGTGATATTAAAATATTTCTTCTAATTAATTTCCTTTCAGTGTGCATGAATTCGTGCACCAGGCCACTAGTAAAAACATATATACTTATGTTTTCTTTAATTGTATTTTGTTTTCTAGCTCATTAAACTGAATGCCTAGTGTACGTTTTTAGCCGTTCTTTTTTTAAGATTTAAAAAATATATATTGATTTATTCTTAGAAACAGAGGGGCCAGTGGGGGGGGGGGAGAGAGAGAGAGAGAGAGAGAGAGAGAGAGAGAGAGATTGATTTGTTCCTCCACCAAGTATGTATTCATTAGTTGATTCTTCTACGTGTCCCTACCAGGAATCAAACCCACAACCTTAGCATATTGGGAGGACACTCCAACTGAGCTACCTGGCCAGGGCTTAGCTTTTCTTTTATAATGTAAGCATTTAGGGCTATAAATTTCACTCTAATCTTTGCTTTAGCTGTACCTCAAAAATTTTTCTATGTAATATTTGTTACTGTTCAGTTTGTAGCACTTTCTAATTTCTATTAAGGTATTTTCTTTAACTCTATGTGTTTTTAGAAGTGTTTCTTAAAATCCAAACACAGGTCATTTTAGTTATAACTTATTGATTTTTAGCATAATTGCATATGATCACAAAATATACCCTGAGTTTTAGTACTTTTGATATTTGTTGAGACTTACTTTATGCTCTAGTATAGGGTCCATTTTAATTAAATATGCTCTGTGCTTGTGAAATGGAAGTAATTCTCCCATTTGATGAAGTAACCTTCTATGTATACCCAATAGGTTAAACTTGATCATTGTATTCAAAGTATGTACAGCCTTCCTAGATTATTTTGGTCTCCTCTTTCTATCAGTTATAGTGAGAGACATTTTAAAATATTCTATTCCAATTGGTGAATGTTTCAGTTTCTTACTGTGTTCAGCAGTTTTGCTTTATATATTTTGAAACTATGTATTAGGTGCAAAAAAGTTTAGAATTGTTTTACCTCCCTGGAGAATTGAAACTTTTATGATGTGGTAAAAAGTTCGAAGTGCTCACTCCTTCTGCTTCTCCCTTCTCCTTTCTCCCTCAATATCATCCTCTCTACACACACCTGGCTGTGGAAATGACAGCAAATTGATGTGAAGGTCAACCCCATTTGTTGGGGATAGCAACCATAGTATTTCCAATTCTGTTTTCACTAAATATGGCATATAGTCATAAGAAAGTCTTAGAACGATGAAAGAAGGAATTCTGAAAGTTAGGGAAAAGAGTGTTTGGAAAGTAATTGTTAAAAATTCCTAACTAACTATATTAAGTTGGCTCCTCAGATTGTATATCCACCCTCCCTATATAATTTTTATTCACTTCTAACAGCCATCACTTACCTATTTTTCTTCCTGATTTTAGTTTTCATGTTTGCTTTCTTTTACTCCATCACTGTGTACCTGTCAGGAAGATCACTCTAGATCAAATCATATAGTTTCCCAGTGGAGAGGGACCTTAAGAAATGTCTTAAAAATAAACAAATGGCCGAAACCGGTTTGGCTCAGTGGATAGAGCGTCGGCCTGTGGACTGAAAGGTCCCGGGTTTGATTCCGGTCAAGGGCATGTACCTTGGTTGCAGGCACATCCCCGGTGGGGGGTGTGCAGGAGGCAGCTGATCGATGTTTCTCTCTCATCGATGTTTCTAACTCTCTATCCCTCTCCTTTCCTCTCTGTAGAAAATCAATAAAATATATATATAAAAAAATAAAATAAATAAATAAATAAACAAATGGGACTACTTCAAAATAGAAAGCTTCTGCATAGCAAAAGAAACCATCAACAAATGAAAAGGGACTCCACTATATGGGAGGACATATTTGGCAATGATACATCTGATAAATGGTTAATATCTAAAATATATAGGGAACTCATACAACTTAACAAGAGGAAGACAAACAATCTAATTAAAAATGGGCAAAGGACCTAAATTGGCAACTCTCCAAGGGGGACATACAGATGGCCAAGAGACATCTGTATAAATGCTCAAAGTCACTTATCATCAAAGAGATGCAAATTAAAACAACAATAAGGTACCACCTCACACCTGTCAGAATGGCTACCATCGACAAATCAACAAATGATAAGTGTTGTAGAGGATGTGGAGAAAAGGGAACCATAGTACAATGCTGGTGGGAATGCAGACTGGTGCAGCCACTGTGGAAGACAGTATGGAGTTTCCTCAAAAAATTAAATATGGAACTACCATTTGACCTAGTGTTCCCACTTCTAGGAATATATCCTAAGAAACCTGGACCACCAATCAGAAGGAATGCATGCACCCTTATTTTCATAGCAGCACAATTTACAATAGCTAAGGTCTGGAAACAGCCCACGTGCCCATCAGTAGAGGAGTGGATAAAAAAACCATGGTACATTTACACCCTGGAATACTATACAGCAGTAAAAAGGAATGATCTCTTACCATTTGAGACAGTATGGATGGACCTGGAGAGTGTTATGCTAAGTGAAATAAGCCAGTCCGAGAAAGACAATTATCACATGATCTCACTCACATGTGGAATCTATTGAACAAAATAAACTGATGAACAAAATTGATCCAGAGACACAGAAGCATGGAACAGTCTGTCAAATCTCAGAAGGAAGATGGGGGTGGGTGGGTGGGAAGATATCAACCAAAGAACTTGTATGCATATATGCATAACCCATGGACTCAGACAAAGGGTAGTTAAAGCCTGGGGAGGTGGGCGAGGGAGGGCTAGAAAGGATCAAAGGGGGATATATGTAAGATTTTCAACAATAAAGTTTAAAAAATGTTTTATTTGTCCCTTCCCACACCCAATACACTTTATAGATGAGGAAACTGAGTTCCCTATAGGGAAATTAACTTTTTCAGTCCTACCTTTCAGCAAAGTGGAGATTAGAAACAAAGCCCTTTCTAACATACTTATGCTATTTTTTCTGCTTTTTTCCCCATATGTGCTTATTATAGTCACAGACCTATATATCTGCTGGACTACTGGAATGTTCTACCTATACAAGCTGCTACAAACTTTTTCTTCTTTGGACTCTCTTTGGTGCAAAAGGACACTGACCTCAGCTGAAACGTGGGTTCTACCTAAGGGTTTGTTTGTGAAGTAAAAGCCTCAACCATAAATCTGTCAGTTCTTTTCAGTTTAGCCACTCTTATAGGTTGAGAAAAAAAACTGGTTCTCAAAGGCTCCAGGACCTCTTCAAATGCATATTTATAAGTCTGGTCTGGCAGCAGACATTCATACATATTTCACCTAGAGCAATAAATTTGTTGGCTCAATCCTGCTGTAGAGGTTCCACTGTATTGTTCTTAATAAATTTGTTTTTTCTTCACTTACAGTGCAAACTGTCAGTATAATTAACATGGATGTTCTAAGTCCCTTGGATTATGCCACTGCTTGTTGTATGAACTGGTTGGGGGCCATATGTCTTTCAAGCAGGCCAGTGAATTTATCACTATGGCAAACATTTTCCACTGGTGATTTTGTAAGAACGTACTATGAAATTGTAAATTCCACGTAAAAATCTCTGTGCCCATAATTATTATTATTATATACGTTTGAAGATTTGACTCTAATAAATTCATTTTTTATTTATAAAGACACACACACACCATCAGCATAAGTTTGGTAAGATATTTTTGGGTTTATGTGGCTGGTTCTCTTTCCTTTCTGCCCCCTGCTCCACCATTCATATATACTTTTAATTATCTCTAAGTTTCCCCATCCCTTCTAGAAAGTCACTGACTGTATTAAGAATTACTTATTGAATACACTAGACATACAAAACAGTATTGGAGAAGATAATATTTTGATACTACTGGTCCATCCCCTTTGAACTGAAGAATTGTTTAAATGACCTATGAGACTTATTTGTTGAAGTATCTCCAATCCTTGCTTCTCTCCCAAAGCTCGATGCACTATAGTTGTGTCTTTAAAGTTTCTCAAAGGTGATGAAGACTGATTTCAGTCTTTATAAGACAATGTGTAGGAGTTAAGTAGGCAATGTGGGACAGAGAGGGGCAGTCCAGGCTGAGCAAGCCATATAAGGGAGATACAACATGAACTAGGGCAAGGAACTCAAGTTTGTGTGCTGGGGTGGAGGGTGATGAGAATTAGTGAGTGCCCAGGTCCTCACTGAAAGGCTTACATATAACTCCAAAGAGTTTAGATTTTATACTGATGATACAGGGGAGACACTGTGGTATTTTAAAGCCCAGCAATGACTTCAGAATAGCCTTTTAGCAGTACTACTTAGGCTAAAGTTTATAGAATGAACTGAAGGAAGGCAAGTCCAGAGATTAATTAGGAGATTAGTTTGAAGGGTGATAAAATAATGCAACCAAAGGATAAAATGTCTGAACTAAGGTCTAGTAGAGAAAGAGAAATGAGGAGGGATGAATTTGAAAGCCAGCCAAAGGCTTCACAACTTGAAAGGATCAAGGAGAACATGGGGAGAAATAATGAATGAAGCCCAGGTTTCTGGCTGGCACTAAGTTGGTGGATGACCAGTCATTGTCACTGTTAGAGAATACAAGTGAAGAGGAGGGGAAACAGCCAATCATGAGGTAGAATGAAGAGTTGATTTCTGGACACATTAAAATCAAGGCACTTGACCAACTGGCATGGCTCAGTGGTTGAGTGTTGTCCTGTGAAGCAGGAGGTCACCTGCTCAATTCCTGGTCAGGGCACCTGCCCGGGTTGAGGGCTCAATACCCAGTGTGGGGGAAGGGTATGCAGGAAGCAGCCAATCAATGGTTCTGTCTCATCATTGATGTTTCTCTCTCCCCCTCCCTTCATCTCTGAAATAATAAAAATCAAGGCACTTATGTGTGCCATTCAAGATACATAGTATTGCCCAGCCATGGTGGCTCAGTGGATGAGCATCGACCTATGAACCAGGAGATCATGGTTTAATTCCGTGGTCAGAACACATGCCTGGGTTGCAGGCTTGATCCCCAGTAGGGGGTGTGCAGGAGGCATCCAATCAATGATTCTCTCTCATCATTGATGTTTCTATCTCCTTCTCCCTTCCTTTCTGAAATCAATGAAAATATTTTTTAAAGACATCTAGTAGAGAGTTAGATATATGGCTCTGCCTTATTGACCTCACAAGAGGTCTTGGTTTAAAGAAATAAAATAATTTTGTTATGTTTTTATCAAAGTTAAAAATATTTAAAAAGAAATGTTTGTAAAATTTTATTTTATTCATCAGTTTATTTTGTTCATTAGATTCCACATATGAGTGAGATCATGTGATATTTACCTTTCTCAGACTGGCTTATTTTGCTTAGTGTAATACTCTCCAGGTCCATCCATGCTATTGCAAATGATAAGAACTCTTTCTTTTTTATTGCTGTGTAGTATTCCATTGTGTAAATGTACCAGGTTTTTTTATCCACTCATCTGCTAATGGGCACTTAGGCTGAGGGCCTGGGGGAAGACGGGAGTGGGCTGGAAGAAGTTAAGGGGGAAAAGGGGGACTTATATAATACTTTCAACAGTAAAGATTTAAAAAATTATTTTAGAAGTTGCCAGCAAACAGGTGGTAGATAAAGCCAAGAGGATATATGAGGCTGACTATCCAAGGAGGGTATGTGAAGTGAGAAGGGAAAAATATGAGAGAAGAATAAGAGTACCACCATCATTATAGATTAAGCTGTGCAGAAAAAGAAAATATCTAAAATGGTGGTATTTTAATTTTTAATTTAAATATTTAATTTAAAGGCTATTCTGAAGTGAGGAAAACCAGGAAACCAAAAGTGAGTGGATTTAAGAAGCAGAGGAAAATATGTTTAATCTAGAGAGTGGTCTTTAGTGTCACGCTCCAGAGAAGCCAGGCCAAAAAGGAGTGAACATGCTCAATGACTCATATTTAGTAACTAGACCTTCTTAGTGACCTTGGTTGGTGACAGCAGTTTCCTGTAACACATTCTTTCACAGTTATGCTTTTACCAGTCTTGTCCACTGGAGACATCTTTGCATTGTCTACAGTGCTTAACACATAGGCCCTCGATAAGTATTTGCTGAATTAATAAATTCAAATGTGATCTAACTTATTTTCAAGAGAAAGTCTAACTGAAGACTATGTATGCTTTGCCAAAAGTTCATTATTTGGTGGATAGTGTAATAGTCTGTTAGATTCTGCCTCTTTGTCACAAGATATTTGTGGGGAAATATCATGAAATTTCTTAGTTACAAGAGTTAAGACAGTTTTCTAATTTTGTGTTTTATTTGAGCATTAAGGGGTTTTTAGCATTTGTGATTATTAATACTTATACGTTATTTTGCAACACTTTTTCTCCCTTCTGTTTCTTGTTCCTTGATATGTTGAAACCTCAGTTTCAGTTGAGGTCACTTATTCCTTATTTAGAAAGAGCAGCAAAGGAAGAATATGTTGTGTGTGTTCTAAGAGTAAGGTGATTTTGAAATGAACTCTTCTGTGATACATTTTAATGTGACTGCAGTGTAACAAAATTAACATAAATTGCAATATAAATTATTATACACAATTTGGATTTATTTGTTACTTTTTAAAAAGCTTTTGAACAAAGTCATAATTGATCATTTGTTTCATTTATAAAGCTTTATTCATTCCAGCTTCAACATTAACTATTCTCTTTGGTCTCCAACTTGCCAGACTCCAAAATCATGAGCTAGCTCTTTAAAATCTCTGTATTTACCTAATACATTGGAAAACAAAATTTCATTTTATTATTTGGGGTATTTTGCTTTCCTTATCTACCTCTGTGTTTCCTCTTGGTTTGGTCTGGAATCTTGCTACACACTTGATTACAGATATAGTTCAGCAAAAGTGATGCGACCTTACTGTACACTGCTAGCTATAGTAGTGGCTCCAAGATGAACAAGGATAGACCTCTGCTCTTGAGGAATTTAAAACTGGAAGTGATCAAACATCTATGGTTGAGGCAGATTGTGATCAATTCTGTAACAGAAAGCTAAGCAGCATGCAGGGGAAATCCGCAGGGAGCAATGACTTCTGTTTATGCAATCCAGGAAATCTGGGGCTGGTCTTTAAGGATGGGTGGGGTTTAAATTACTGCCTTGGGGTGGAGAAAGTGAGGTTGTAAAAGTATACCCCAGAAAGAGGGAGCATTATGAGCAAAAGCTTGAGACTAAGGAAGTAGAGGGTGCATTGGGAATAAGAAAAAAAATTTACCTCTATTATGTGCTATCATTTTACAGGGAACATGGAGATATCTTCAGAATTAAATAGACCCTACAAAAGAGATAGCCTGCTATTTCTTCTCAGCTATGGAAATGAATGAATGCAAATGTGTGCTAATTCATGTACAGCAGCCCCCCTTGTCCTCGGGGGACACTTTCTAAGATCCCCAGTAGATGCCTGAAACCATGGATAATACTAAACCCTCTATATAGTTTTTTCCCTATACATACATACCTGTGATAAAGTTTAATTCATCAATTAGGCACAGTAAGAGATTAACAATAACTAATAATAAAATCAAACAATTGTGACAATGTACTGTCATAAAAGTTATATGAATGTGATATATATATATATATATATATACATATATATATATATATATATTATTGCACTATACTGCCCTTCTTCTTGAGATGATGTGAGATGATATGATGCCTACATGATGAAATGAAGTGAGTTGAATGCCCTAAGCATTGTGATGTATAGGATCAGACTACTATAAGGGTTACTTGAACACAAGCATTGCAATACCAAAACAGTAGATCTGATAACAGAGATGGCTACTACGTGACTAACGGGCAGGAAGTAGATACAGTGTGGATAGCTGGACTAAGGGATGAGTCAAGCCTCGGGGGGACAGAACCAGACAGCACGACATTTCATCACACTACTCAGAACAGCGCACAATTTAAAGTTTATGAATTGTTTATTTCTTGAATTGTCTATTTAATATTTTCAGATCACAGTTGATTACAGGTGACTGAAATCAGGGAAAGTGCAAGTGTGGACAAAGGGGGACTATTTTACAAACAAAATGTATGGATATACATTTGTATATATGGCTATAAAATGGAATATTATTCATTCATAGAAAGAATTAAGCAATGAATTATGTTTTATAACATAAAGGAACCTTGGAAACATTGTGCTAAGTTAAAAAAAAGCCAGACATAATAATCCACACATTGTATGATTCCATTCATATGAAATGTCCAGAAGGATAAGAGTACCACCATCTGTTAGACATGACACTTTAGTACTATTAAACATGACACTTTAGTTCTCAGAGTAAGTCAATCCATAAAGACAGAAAAGTAGATTAGTGATTGCCAGGAACAGGTGAAAGAGGGGAGATGGCAAGTAACTATTAATGGGTATAGGTTTTTTTTTGTGGATGCAAATATTCTGGAATTAGATTGTGGTGATGGTTGCACAAATTTGTGAATAATAAAAAACACAATTGCACACTGAAAAAGGGTAATTTTATGATATGTGAATTATATCTCAATTTTTAAAAATTATATGATAGATATTTATGACCTGATAAAGATCTATAATACATGTTAATTCTTTTTTTAATATATTTTATTGATTTTTTTACAGAGGAAGAGATAGGGATAGAGAGTTAGAAACATCGATGAGAGAGAAACATCTATCAGCTGCCTCTTGCACACTCCCCACTGGGGATGTGCCCACAACCAAGGTACATGCCCTTGACCAGAATCGAACCTGGGACCCTTGAGTCCGCAGGCCGACGCTCTATCCACTGAGCCAAACCGGTTTCGGCTACATGTTAATTCTTTTAAAAAGCAGGAATAGAGCAATTGTACTGTGTCCTCCCATTTGTATTTAATAGAGCATATACACACATGCTTTTATTTGCACAGAAAACATATGTAAGCATACAGACATAAAAAAAAAAAAACTAACTAACAATGGCTGCCACTGGAGAAGGCAAATAATTCATGGGTACTTTTTTGAGTTTTAAGTGTTTTTCCATGTGTATGCATTACTCTCATAATGAAGACTAGAAAGCACCGAAAATATCTATATTAAGAAGGAACACTGAATAATACTGTATTGACCACTACTAGAAAGTGAAAACACATTTATACCACACTAGCACTCAAGTTAAATCTCTAGCACTCAAGTTAATCTAGTCTTCTGCTTCTTCTAGTCCATGAGGTATATACTAAAATGTGTGAGTCCTATATGCACCTGTGGTGAAATGCAGATTTAGTGAAATCCTATATAATAAAGAGGTGATATGCAAATTGACCATGATGCCCTCACACAATATGGCCACCCCATGTGGTCACAAGATCGCTGCCACAACATGGCCAGCAGGGGAGGGCAGTTGTGGGCGATCAGGCCAGCAGGGGAGGGGAGTTAGGGGTGACCAGGCTGGCAGGGAAGGGCAGTTGGAGGGGACCAGACATGCAGGGGAGAAAAGTTGGGGGCGACCAGACCTGCAGGGGAGGGAGGGCAGTTGGGGGGACCAAGCCTGCAGGGGGGGTCAGTTGGGGTTAACCAGGCCTGCAAGGGAGGGCAGTTAGGGGCAATCAGGTGGGCAGGGGAGAGCAGTTGGGGGGTACCAGGACTGCAGGGGAGGGCAGTTGGGGGCAAGCTGGCTGGCATGGAAGGGCAGTTGGGGGGGACCAGGCCTATAGGGGAGGGCAGTTGGGGGGGGACTAGGCCTGTAGGGGAGGGCAGTTGGGGGGACCAGGCCTGTAGAGGAGGGCAGTTTGGGGTGACCAGGCATGCAGGGGAAGGCAGTTGGGGGGTGAGCAGGTCTGTAGGGGAGGGAGGGAAATTGAGGGGGACCAGGACTGCAGGGGAAGGCAGTTGGAGGGGACCAGACATGCAGGGGAGAAAAGTTGGGGGCGACCCAACCTGCAGGGGAGGCAGTTGGTGGGGAACAGGCCTGCAGGGGAGGGCAGTTGGGAGGGACCAGGCCTGCATGGGAGGGCAGTTGCGGGGGGGGGGGGGAACAGGCCAGCAGGGGAGTGCAGTTGGAGGGGACCAGGCTTGCATGGGAGGGCAGTTGGGGGGGGCAGGCCTGTAGGGGAGGGCAGTTTGGTGGGACCAGGCTTGCAGGGGAGGGCAGTTGGGGGGGACCAGGCCTGTAGGGGAGGGCAGTTGGGGGGACCAGGCCTGTAGGGGAGGGCAATTTGGGGCGACCAGGCCTGCAGGGGAAGGCAGTTGTGGGGGGGGGGGGTGACCAGGCCTGCAGGGGAGGGAAGTTGGGGGCAACTGGGCCTGTAGGGGAGGGCAGTTGGGGGCAACCAGGCCTGCAGAGGAGGGCAGTTGGGGGGAACCAGGCCTGCAGGGGAGGGCAGTTAGGTGTGACCGGGCTGGCAGGGGAGGGCAGCTAGGGGTGACCAGGCTGGCAGGGGAGGGCATTTTGGGGCAACCGGGCCAGCAGCGGAGAACAGTTCAGGGTTACTGGGCCAGCAGGGGAGAGCAGTTGGGGGCAATCAGGCTGGCACGGGAGTGGTTCGGGAATGATCAGGCTGACAGGCAGAAGCGGTTAGGGGCAATCAGGCTGCAGGCAGGTGAGCAGTTGGGAGCCAGCAGTTCTGGATTGTGAGAGGGATGTCTGACTGCTGATTTAGGCCCAATTCCTAAACCAGCAGTTGGACATCTCCCGAGGGGTCCCAGATTGAAGAGGGTGCAGGATGGGCTGAGGGACAACCCTGCCCCAGTGCACGAATTTTGTGCACCAGGCCTCTAGTATAATATAATCTTAACAATGAGAATGTTACTCCACAATAATATACTATTTTACTGTTAGACATGACACTTTAGCACTCTAAAAATCATGAAATAAAGCATTTTTCCTATCGAAAATAATGAAAAAAATACTTAAATTATGCCTGTGTTTCCCAAGTTTAGGCAACAACTGAAATAATTTAAGTAACAAAGTCTTAAAGTGGAAATGGAACTTAACAGATCATCTGGGTCCCACCACCTAAAAAATGCTTAATTCCCCTTTAAACTATAATCTTACCAAGAAGTCAACTAGCCATTCCTTAAGTACTTTTTTGAATTTATATTTTATTTTTTTGTTGGCATTATTACAGAAGTCCCCTATGCCCCCCATTTGCCCCCTTCCACCGAGACCCCTGCCCTCCCCTCCCTCTGGCCCTCACCACACTATTGTCTGTGTCCATGGGTTATGCATATATACATACAAGTTCTTTGGTTAATCTCTTTCCATGCTCAGCACCCTCCTTCCATGTGAGATGTCAGTCTGTTCCATGCTTCTCTGGATCTATTTTGTTCATCAGTATATTTTGTTCATTAGATTCCACATATGAGTGAGATCATGTTATATTTATTTTTCTCTAACTGGATTATTTCACTTAGCATAATACTTTCCAGGTCACTCCATATTGTTTCAAAGGGTAAGAGAACCTTGTTTTTAAAGCTGTGTCGTATTCCATTATGTAAATGTACCACAGCTTTTTAAAAATCCACTCATCTACCAGTGGGCATTTGGGCTTTCAGTGACAGGAACTCCCTGTATTCTGAGATGGCCCATTCCATTTTTGTATAGCTTTATTAGAAAATATCCCTTGTATATGATGATACCTAGCCCTTTGAAGCTTCTACCTAATGAATCCAGTCTTTAAATTATGTATGTACTAGAGGCCCAGTGCATGAAATTCGTGCACTGGAGGGGGGGTGGCCCTCAGCCCAGCCTGCACCCTCTCCAATCTGGGACTGCTGGCTCCCAACCGCACGCCTGCCTGCCTGCCTGATTGCCCCTAACTGCTTCTGCCTGCCAGCCTGATCACCCCCTAACCACTCCACTGCCAGCCTGATCAACGCCTAACAGCTCCCCTGCCAGACCAATCGCCCCCAACTGCCCTCCCCTGCCGGCCCAGTCACTCCAAACTGCCCTCCTCTGCTGGCCCAGTCACCCCCAACTGCCCTCCCCTGCCAGCCCGGTCACCCCCAACTGCCCTCCCTTGACCACCTGGTTGACCCTAACTGCCCTCCCCTGTAGGCCTGGTTGCCCCCAACTGCCCTCCCCTGCAGGCCTGATCTCGCCCCTAATGGCCCTACCCTGCCAGCCTGATCTCACCCCCAACTGCCCTCTCTGCTTCATCCCCCACCACCATGGCTTTGTCCGGAAGGAAGTCGGACGTCTGGAAGATGGCCAGTCAACCTGGTCTAATTAGCATATTACCCTTTTATTCGTATAGATAGATTACATAGGATAGGATTGATTAATGGGGCAAAAAAAGCCTTTTTTTAGCAGGAGGAGATGCTCTTTGCAGACAAAAATACATAGTCCCTATAACTGGACTGATAGCCAGCCATATGCACTATACTGTCAAACCGGTCATTAAAAAAATTGAACCGCTTTCTTACACCTTACACCAAACAGCTGTTGCCCTTAAAACCCCTCCTCAGCCCCCACCTTAGGTTCTGCCTTTGCAGTTCACCCAGATTAGGTTCTGATTGGTCAGTTTCTATGCCAGTCAGCATCAAAAGCTCTGCCTCCTAGGCAGCCATTGGCTCCTCACAATTCACCCAGATTTGGTTCTGATTGGTTGGTTTCTATGCCAGTCAGCATTTCTAGGCTTATCTCCGGGCCTGATCAGAGAGGCAGGGCTGATCAGCAGCCCCTGCAGAGGCCTGGAGAGAAACAGAGGCTCGGCTGCTGGCAAAGCCAGGAGAGAAAGAGAGAGGCAATGGCTGATCAACAGCTGCCACAGAGGCTGTGGATCAGACCCTGCCTCTCTCTACCCAGGCCTCTCTCCGGGCCTGATCCGAAGCCCCCTCGGCAGACAGTGCTGGGTCGCTATGGCAACCCAGGACTGACTGCAGGACTGACTTCCAGTCGGTTGAGCCTTCAGTAATTTTGGACATTATGGACCCTGGGTTTTTACATATTAGGATTGCTTCTTCCTTATCCCGAGTTCTCTAGGTTATTTTTTTTTGGTGATGAAATAGTTCTATATCTTGATTGTGGAGGTGGTTATTAAAATCTATCCTTTCTAATAAAGAGGGAATATGCTAATTGACCCTCACACCATCACAAAGATGGCAGCACCCACAGCCAATAAGGAGAGAATATGCTAATTGACTGACATACCCTCCAAGATGGCAGCACCCACAGGCACAAGATGGCGGCGCCCAGTCCCCTCAGCCCCCCAGCCACCCAGGGCCAGCCCGAGGCACAGGCAGCCTTGGATGTTGGCTGCCCAGCCACCCAGGGCTTCCCAAGGCTCAGGTATCTGGGGCCAGCCAAGGCAGTGGCAGCAGCAGAGGTGTGATGGGGCATCACCTTCCCCTGATCATCGGGTCACCTCCCGCCCCTGAGGGCTCCCAGACTGTAAGAGGGGGCAGGCCCATCTGAGGACACCCCATCCAGTGCATGAATTTTCATGCACCAGGCCTCTAGTATTACAATAAAATGGTATAGAATGATACAAAAACATTGTAACAATGTCAATTTCTGGGCTTTGATAATATACTATGGTTATATTGAGGAAAACTTAGTGAAGAGTACAACAAGACCTCCCTGTACTATCTTTGCAGGTTATGTGAATCTGTAATTATTTCAAAATAAAGCTTATTAAAGGTCTAATGGAAACCAGGCCATTCCCTAACTAATACTGAGGAAATTTAAAGCAAATTCTAATAAGAGTTAAAGGCAAAGTCATTCATAGTCTGCTAGTCATTTTCTTCTTTTTTTAAATGGTATTTATTGGGTTAACATTGGTTCACAAAACCATACAGGTGTCAAGTGTACAACTCAACAAAACATCATGTGCACACTTGTGTCATGGACCTATTGCCCCAAGCAAAGTCTCTTTCCATTCCAATTTTCCCCCCTTTTGCCCACCTCTACCTACTCCCCACCCACTTTTCCCCCTGTCCCTCTATCTAACACTACACTTTTGTCTGTGTCTATGTGATATGTGCATATATTTTTTTTCTTAATCCCTTCATTTCCTTTCATCCAGCCCCCAGCCATCCTCTACTCTGACAGCTGTCAGTCTATTCTATGTATCCATGCCTCTGTTTCTATTTTGTGTCACAGTTTATTTTGTTTGTTAGAGTCCACATATAAGTGCAGTCATATGGTATTTGCCTTTCTCTGACTGACTTATTTCACTTAGCATAATAATAATTTTCTTTAATTATCTGTCCAAAATATTGACAACACGTAATTTTCCTGCTAAAAATACCCTGTATTATTTGATAATGATTAAATTGCTGATATTGTCACACCTCATTCTTATGATATTTGTTCTTCTGTAGACATTTACCTTAGGTACAACACCTGAAAAAAAAAAATTTTGAACCTAACTGCCAAAGTTAATTTGAAAATCAAATTATACTATTTGTATCAAAAACAATAGCTGGCAGTCATTCACTCTTTCAATATTATGGGTACTGTCTAAATACATGATACACTATTGTATTTAATTACAAAACCCTCTATTTTAGATGAGGAAATTGTGACTCAATGGAAAAATGTAATGTGCTTATTAATTCACAAGCAGCAAGCAGCTAAGTCTGATTTAAGTTAAGCTTAGATTCCTCGCCCTTAACCATGACTACACTATAACTCTAAGTCCACAATGTTTAAGTACAATTTTATGTAATGGGTAGATAGGATATGTGCTGATTTCTATTCAATGATTCCTATTAAATCCTACAGTGCGAATTATTTCAATTAGGATTTCAATCAGATTAGGAACTAGAACAAATAAATGTTTTCAATAGCTTAGAGCTAGACAATCATGAGAACTGATTTTACATCTTAAAGGCTTATTCAATAGCACAACTTTCCTAAAGTATTATGATAATAAGCCTTATAATGGTATATGATGCCAAAAATTGGGTGTTCCAGATTTTGATGTTGTCATACAGGCATAAGAAGAATATTATGGATTAAAGTTTACCAGATTTTCTAACAGACTAGGAAAAAAAGAATCACAAAATTATACTTTTGATTTGTTAAAATAAGTTTAATTTTCAAAAGCCAACAAAAAGTTAACTTTAAATTATGTTGAAATACAAATATATTACAAAATAGGTATTTAGACACTCCATTGTATATCATCTGAAAAAAAAATCCTTTTTGAGTAGGTTTCCTAAATATGTTTTATCAATATGCCAGCCTCAAATAAACACAGCTTAAATAAACCTTCATTTAATTGGAAATTTTCCTAATTTTTAAGAGAAAAAATGACAAGAATAAAAACTGTATTCAATATTGTTTTTAAAACTTAAAAACAATAAGTTTTTTTTAAAACTTAGAGGGTTTTAAAAGTCTAAGTGAGAGCCATACATGGGTTCCTTCCATATCCACACATTTATTGCCCTTAAAGAAATAAACTACTTCCTAACTATGCAAATGAGATACACAGTACCACCCCCTTATCCACAGTTTTGCTTCTTGAGGTTTTAGTTATGTGCAGTCAACCATGATCCAAAAATATTAAATGTAAAATTCCAGAAATAAACAATTCATAAGTTTTAAATTGTGCTCTGCTCTGAATAGTGTGATGAAATCTCACATTGCTTCATGCCATCTCCTGCCTCCAATGCCATCACTCTCAATCCAGCCTAGAACAGAAATCATCCCTTTGTCCAGCAGCTCCATGTTGCATATACTACCTGTCTTGTTAGTCACTTAGTAGTCGTCTTAATTATCAGATTGACTGTCTCAGTATCACAGTGCCTGTGGTCAAGTAACTCTTAGCTTATTTAATAACTGTTTCAAAGCACAAGAATAGTGATGCTGGCAATAGTAGATATGCTAAAAAGAAGTGCTTCCTTTAAGTAAAAAGGTAAGTACACTACGATAAGATATTTTGAGAAAGAAATCACATTCAAATAACTTTTGTTATAGTATACTAAAGGCCCAGCACACAAAATTGCGCACGGGTAGGGTCCATAGGCCTAGCCTGTGATCAGGGCCATCTTCCACCCACTCACCAGTCCCTAGTCCCCCCCCACCCCGGCGCCTCCACCCACCTGGTTCCCCATTGTGATCAGGGCCATCTTCCACCCACTCACCAGTCCCTAGTCCCCCCCCACCCCGGCGCCTCCACCCACCTGGTTCCCCATTGGCCGGGTGATCAATCTGAACCTGTGGGTTGGGGGAGGGACCAAGAGGTCATCATTCTGCCCGCTCACCAGTCCCCAGTCCCACCACCACCCACTCCAGTTCCTTATGGTTCGCCATCCAGCGATCAGAGCCTGCGGGCTTGGGGGAGGGACAGAGAGGTGGTCAATGCACCTTGTAGCTACCAGTTGTTATGCCATTATGGTCGCTGGCCTTTTATTATAAAGGACTAGTGGCCTGGTGCATGGGGGGGGTGTCCCTCAGCCTGTCCTGTACCCTCTCCAATCTGGGACCCCTCAGGGGATGTCCAACTGCCATTTTAGGACCGATTCCACAGGGACCGCTGGCTCCTAACCGCTCACCTGCCTGCCTGTCTGATTGCCCCTAACCACTTCTGCCTGCCAGACTGATCGCCCCCTAACTGCTCCCCTGCCAACCTTATTGACGCTTAACCCCTCCCTTGCCAGCCTGATCGTCCCCAACTGCCCTCCCCTGCTGGCCCGATCACCCCCAACTGCTCTCCCCTACCAGCCCAATTGCCCCCAACTTCCCTCCCCTGCCAGCCCAATCACCCCCAACTGCCCTCCTCTGCTGGCCCAATCATCCCAAACTGCTCTCCCCTGCTGTGACCCGCCTCCTCCACTGGGACCTGCCTCCATTGTGTGCGTGGCCATCTTGTGGCAGCCATCTTGGGGTGATGTCTCACGCAAGAGCCACCTAGGCTTTTATTAGTATAGATTGTTATAATTGGTCTATTTTATTATTAGTTATTGTTGTTAAACTCTTACTGTGCTCAATTTGTGACTTAAACTTTGCCCTATGTATGTGTGTATAGGAAAAAACATAGTGATATACAGGATTTGGTACTATCTGTGATTTTAGGCATCCATTGAGGGTCTCAAAACTTATTCCACATGGATAAGGGGTGACTACTGTGCTACTGAAATAATAAATCTTCCTCCACATGTAAGCTTTTCTGTTTATCTATACACTAGAGGGCCGATGCACAAAATTCATGCAAGGGGCTCAGCCCTCACAGCCCCAGCTTCGCCGGGAAGGTTGTCCAGAAGGAGGTCCAGTATAATTAGCATATTACGCTTTTATTATTATAGATGGTCAGAATTTTCTCAGAGGCACATAAGGTTCTTTCCCTGTGTTTTTTCATTTTCACATAAAGTTTAGTATAGTGAAGATCTCTGCATATTATTCGGTGCCCATGTTCTTTTTTTTCTTTTTTACCAAAATACTATCTTACATTTTAGTTTCCTACAAAACAATTTTCAAACATAATGGCTCCCAAATGCATTGGGAGGGTTCATCCCACTTTATATTTGCTGAATGAATTGCAAAATACCAAGGCCTGATGGTGCAGCTGCTACCATGTTCTCAGTTACTTCAGGAATTTTTCCAGTTTATTGGTGTAACGTGAGATTTCATACAATTATCTACAGTCTGTCATGACTAATACATGCACATTACTAATATTATAAGCTTGCTGCTTAGGTTTACTTTTCCCATTAAGTAACACTGACATTGTTATGTTAATTATCATGGGAATATGTGGTATACTAGTATATCGTGTTTTTGCCTTTGCACAAAAACTTTAGAATCCATTAAGTTCATATTTCTTAATTGGCACACTAAACAATGAGCCAGCTTCATGACCCATTTGGCCTTCAACCCAGTTCACCTATGACTCGAAAAAATCATTTTAATTATATCACTCACCTCCTCAAAAGCTGCCAATGGTTTCCCTCTGCAGCCTCATATTTAAGCCCCTTCATTTCTGGCTACAACTTTCTGCTTTCTCTCTTACTGCTAAATACCGGTCAACTGAACAGATCCCAAAAGTGACTATATATCCTTATCTTTTCACTTTTATTTATATACTGTATTCTCTACTCCCAGAATCTCTTCTCATATCAGCACCATATCCACCTAAAATCCTAAGAGTCCTTGGATGAACCTATATTGATTAGTCCAGCTGTTTCTACTCCTTTGGCCCTTTTTTTCTCAATCATCTTTTTAATGTCTGTACATATCATCTATAAATGATATTGCAAGCTCCTTAAAAACAGAGGCCTTTAGCAAGTAATGTAACTTCTCCCTCTGCACCAGATTATATCTCTTTTTTAAACAAAGTTGTTGTTTTTCTAAAATATATTTTTATTGATTCCAGAAAGGAAAGAAGTGAGAGAGATAGAAACATCAGAGATGAGAGAGAATCATTGATGGGCTACCTCCTGCATGCCCCATTCTGGGGATCGAGCCCACAATCCTGGCATGTGCCTTGACTGGGAATCAAACCATAACTGCCTGGTTCATAGGTTGATGCTCAATCACTGAGCCACACTGGCCAGGCTATATCTTTTTTAAATTGGAAGTGTTGCATTAAATGATTCCTAGGTTTCCTTCTGGCTCTAAAATTTGACACATCTATTCCTTGCACCTCCTACTGTATTTTGTATTACATATTGTATTGTATATTGTAGTTACCTGATACATATTTCTGTCCACCTAAATTTATCAATACTTATAAAATCACACAATCCTGGCTAGTGGAAAATACTACCTGTATTGCAATATCCAGGTGGCAAACAGATGCCAGTGTCATCAAGCAGGCATAATTAGTAAGTTAAATATTCACTCATTCTTTCATTCACTCATTTTCTCATTCAGCAAACATTAATTAAATGTCAGACAACACAGAGCCAACCTTCCCTGCCCTCAAGGGACTCACAATCCATTGGGAGAGTCAGAGAAGTAAAAGCACTACTTATAATAAAGATTGCTAAAGAGAGGCACAAATGATACTATAGAAATATATGGAAGAAACACCTAGCAGTGGCTGTGCAGTAGAGGAAGCTCAATAAAATGTTCCCAAGACAGGTCACAATTAAACTGAACCCCGAAGGACAAGAAGCAGTCAGCATTTCAGGGAGAATAGCCAGTATAAAAGTGTGAGGATAAGAGAACATGGTCATAATTCTTATCTTATAATCTCCATTTAAGTCACTGGAAAGGGATACAAGTAACAAACAAGAAGGTATTTGGAGCACACAAAGAAAAAAGAAGGTTGATAACTGAGGATACCACTTCATCTTGATGGAGCTAGAGACAACTTTTCCTCTTCCTCCTTATAGTTACAATTGACTCCAACTAAAGATAACTCTAAGAGAGACACAATAAGCCTTATAAGGCCTTTGCACTGCTTTTTAGAAAAATAAGGAGAGCAAGAAGAATACTGTGACTGCTCCTGGGAATGAAGATAGTACTTTCACATGTTCATCACTGCATCCCAAGCACTTGGGTCAGAACATGCTTGCTAATTTTTCTTGAATGAATTTATATGAACTACATCATTCCCTCTCATCACAGAAATAGTGCTGCCAATGAAGCAGATTAATCTTTAAAAAGATTAGATGGACCTAACTCACATGCAGAGTCACTTACAGACTCTTAAACAATTTAAGAGTCTAAACCATTTTTGGCACTCACTTAAGCAGAAAATCAAACTATTGAGCTACTGTGAAGTATTAGTTATGGGTATATTGTAATGTGTTTATTTTTTAAATCAATGGATGATACCTCAAGTCATAGAAAAATCAATATTCACATTACTCTAGATCTTCTTTTCTAAATGGTGTGATACTCTCTCATTCAGAATGGCCCTCTTAAACCAGACCAATTTGGCTTGCCTTAAATGAGCACATTTCTAACCCCTTTCCATGTAGTCTAGTATCGTAGCAGCTTAGTAAACAAAATCAGCAAAGAAAAAAGTGGTATCATAATATGGACCCCCAAATTCCTAAATCAAACATCCTTTTTTTAAACTCTACAGCACCTGATTCCTTGACTCCAGATTATGTGAACTATTGATCTCCATGATAAAGATGTGCTTCCACATAATTATATAAGGTACACTCAGTCTTCTTCAAGTGACAGCAGTGCCATCTTACCTGGTTCGATCCTACATACTAGGTGTGAGATAACCACACCATTGCCACACACGATGAGCAGAGAATCCGTGTAAGCAAATTAAAAATATACTTAAGCAAATCATTTTGTGTGAATCAAGTCACTAATTTCAAATGAAACTACTTTGGATCCTGAATAGAAACTCAACTCAAGGATATAATAAGCATAGACAAACACTGAGGAAGTATAAAATAGCATTTCAAAACCACTCTGAAAAAAAAGTAGGTAAAATCAGAAGTAGCAAGTAACCAATCCAAAACTAACTCACTAAAGAAAACACCTGTGTTCTTCAAGACATCCAATTCTGTCCAAAGATTATTTTTAATAATAAAAAGTAAAAAGCCATTCTTTCACCTGAAAGATATCACTGAATATAACTAATTACTATAATGACGAACTGGGAAAAGCCTGCTTCCTCCCAAATCAACTCATAGATATTTGGTTTGGTAAGTTCCACAAGACAGAAACATAGTCATGACTATGACCACTGATTGTATTTTGGTGAAATCTGAGTAGCTGAAAAATCTTTACAGATTTTTTTCCAAAAAAATCTATTTTACAGTATCTGTGCACAATATAATAGAATACATTTTATAAGACATTTTCCATAACATAATATCCCAATGCTATACTCCAGGCCAAAAAAGTGTTGCTTTTATCACAATTATCTATCCACTAATAACCTATGTCAGGAATAACCTTTAGAAATATGTTTAAATGTCAGTGTGTACGCAAACCTTCTCAGGCATCTCTGGCTCTGGCCCATACCAGAAGCATGTGTAGACAAGTAGGTAGCCATTCACACAAGGGGGGTTAGCAGTTTTATTTTAAAATACAAATCTGGCTTAGTTATGTAATGCTACTATCAATACGTTTGAGATAAAAACAGAATGATCAAATTTATATAATCAACTTGGGTTGAGAATTCAAACTCAGATAAATATATAATTCTTTGAAATATTAGTCACTCAACAAAATTAAAGAAAAAGGTGTTATACAACAATTTGGAGCTAGGCTGCAAAAAAATAGCGTAAGATCTGATTTACACAGAGCAGGGATGTATGAACATTATGACAGGAAAACAACGGTACCAACAGGCACACTGGTTCCATTTCCTTCGTGGACACATTTGTCACAAAACACATATTTCTCTTCTTGTGGTGATGAAAGTGTTCTAAAATTGATTGTGGTAATGATTGCACAACTTTGGATATACTAAAAACTACTGAATTGTACACTTTCAATGGGTGATTTATGATAGGTGAATTATAGCTCAATTAAGCTATTACATTTTTTAAAAAAACTCATCAAATGAGGTCAAATATCCACAAAAACAGACCTCTGATTGGCTGTCAATATAAAGGATTCTCAATTTGATTCAACCTTGAAGATTTTTTCCAGTTCAAAATAAATATGTACACACACATGCACAACTGTGCACATGTGTGCAACATGCATGCACACAGGTGAGGACATTAAAATATTCAAAATACTTTCTTTGCTTTTCAATAAGGCCCCATCCTTCAAAAGTGACTTATTCAAAATACCTTGCCAACTTTTTTTTGAGATATAATGGACATCTTGCTAACTTTAACCCCCTACTCAGATCATTCCTCTGTATTTCTCCAGAATGTTTCTAATGCCTGTTTAGCTATCATGCTCTCTTATATAATGTCCCCTGTCAGAGAAAGAATAAAATAAGGTGTTATAGTTAAAAAGCACAGACCTTAGAAATAGATAACATTGATTTTAATGCTAGCTCTTTCAATTATCAGTTGTGCAACCTTGGAGAAGTTATCTAACTTCTGTGCCTCTGTTTCTCATCTATAAAATGGGGATAATTATAGTCCCTACCTCATAGCATTGCTATGTCATTTAAACGTGTTAATGTATATAAAGCACTTCAAATGGTGCCAGACTCAAGGAGGGTGTTATAATAATTTATTAATTACTGATTAGTATTAGTATTAGCATTGGCTGATATCAAGTTGTTTTGTGTTCTCTGTTGTCCTTGCTAGACTGTAGGCTATTTCAGGGCACTGGTATATTTCCTCCCTCCTAAAAGACTGCTATAATTACTCAATACATGTTTGCTCATGAATGTTTAAATGATAACCACACCAACATGATGCCAAAAGTGCTTAGAAAATTCTTTCATAAATCCAAAATCATTTTGACAAATACCTAGTTATGCAAGCTGTACAGATGTAACAATGATTGGTATCTCCACTGCTGAAGTTTCATTTCACCCCAATTGAAAGACTAGAGCTATGAAAGGATCCTTTCTGCTAAAGAACCTTTTATGTAATTAGTGCAAAAGCAATGGATAAAAAACCAAGGGCCCTAAATTCTGCTCCTAGATCCACCTCAGACAATGTGACCTTCTGCAAGTCACTTAACCTCATTGTTCATTCTCCACTGAAGTAAACAAAATAAGGATAATTAACCAGGCTTTAAAAGAAAGTTACTCTATAAAGAGGGCATTATTCCTAACATTTGAGCTCATGACCTGAGGGTAGAGTAAGTCTAATTTTCCTAAAACTACTTTTGAACATTGTCTTTTCATGTTCATATGTGATGCTGATAATAATGACTATAAACACAGGTAATGCTGCTAATAACATATCTAATTAGTGTGGTGACCTAGACTTTTCAAGTACTTGAATGTATATTATCATAATAATCATCACAAAACGCTGTGAATGTACACTATTTGAGCAATGTGTTTCCTGGTCTTTTCCCTTCTGCAAACCTACAGCATTCCATAAACAAGTCAGCTACCCAAAGAACATCTGTCCCATCATTTGTCTGACAATCAAAAGAGAACATTGGAATATGAGAGAGCATATACAGCTATCTTCACATGCTTCCAACTCAAAAGGTGAGATGAGACCTCTCAATAACCTATTTAGACTGATCCATTCACTTATCAAAACTGTTACTGAACTTTCATCATCCCTAAGATATTATTAGATTTGTTCCTAGAGTAACTATAATAAAAACTTAAGATAATCTTAACAATTCAAAATCTATATAAGAAATTATTCAAATATTATCTATCTTCTCAGTGGCTGAACTATTATGTTTCAATATTTCCTTCTTTGGGGACTTGAAGTCTGGAATGAAGATAAATCAGGAAAATGTATGACCTCTTTAATTATCAGAACAGCAAAAGTTTTCATGTTTAAAAGACAAAATTGTTGGTTGTGTGTATTTTCCTGCATCCCCCTTTGCATTCAAAATGAACATTAAAATTTTAATCTTATTAAGTTAAATAGTATCATATTTAAATATATACTCACCAAACATATTAAAATTGATATTTTCCTTGTATTCAATGAGATGCCACTTTGAATAAGTAATAAGCCAAGCAGTTACAGTAAAATTTATTGCCTGTCAGTAAACTAGTATTACTTCTAAACAGTCTACTCACCATTTAAGAGATACATGTTCAAAATATAGCACTCCATATAGTCAATAATATCGTTATGACTATGTATAGGACCAGATGGTATTTGAAATATTGGAGGGATAGCTTTGTAAAGTACATGATTGTCTAACCTCTATGCTGTACATCTGAAACAGAATAGTACTGAATATAAACTGTGATTGGAAAAAAAAATGTTGAATAGTGTTCTAGCTGGGATTAAGGCAATATAAATAAAAAGAGACACATTTCCCCTCACTTCTGATTCACATATAAACTCCTATAGTGTCTCCAAGTTTTAACTAATTAAACCATAAATCTATACTCCTAGAGTCAATAATAAGAATAACTATACAATGTAGGTTGAACTGTGCTTAGCACTTTATAAGCACTACTTCATTTAATCCTTAAAATCATCAGACAAGTTTGTTTGCAGAGGAGGCAAACAAGGTTCAGAGAGGTGAAAACAGGTGCCTAAAATCACAGTGCCAACAAGAGGCAAAGAGGAATTTGAACCCAAGACTATGATTCCAGGACCCAGGGACTAGCCATTAAATTCTACTGCCTTCCCACTGAGAAATCTTCAAAACTGAAACAAAATTTTGTTAAAGTGTTCTTTAGAAATGTATGGCTATTTTTATAAAGTGGGACCAAGAAGCAAACTCTACAACTCTCTTATCCCCCTTTTCTGAATAGACTGTAAACGCACTTCACACATCTCTATATATAAAGAGGTAATATGCAAATTGTCCAGGACACCGTAACATCATGACTGCTCAGGAGGAGGCTGCGCATGCAGGTGAGTGGTAGGGGATTCTGAGGGAGGTGAGGCAAGCCATAGATGCCCCAGTGGCTTGAGCAAGCCCGGAGCGGAGGCAGACAGAGGGGCCTGCCATGGCAGCTTGAGCAGGCCCAGAGTAGAGTCAGACAGGCGGAAACAGGGAGGCCTGCCAGCTGCTGTGCACCAGCAGTCCTGCCTCTGCGTGTGAGCTGCAGAGGAAACACCTTTTCTGACCGCTCATTGGCTAAGCTCCTGGTATACCACTCGCAGTGTTCTTGGTAACTTGGGTAATAAGAATCCAAGAAGGTGATCTAGGGTTTTCCCACCTCACTTCTGGAGGAAAAAACGAAGGTCCTCTGCTGGAGGGCTAAGAAATGTCATATCCTGCCCAAGCTGGTTTGGCTCAGTGGATAGAGCCTTGGCCTGTGGACTGCAGGGTCCAGGTTCTATTCTGATCAAGGGCATGTACCTAGGTTACAGTCTCCGGGGCCCAGATGAGGGCTCATGCAGGAGGCAACCAATCAAAGTGTCCCTCTCACATTGATGTCTCTCTCTGTCTCTCCCTCTCTCTTCCATGCTTTCTAAAAATCAATGGAAAAATATCCTCAGGTGAGGATTAAAAAAAAAAAAGAAAGAAATGTCATATTCTATGAAAGACACATCTTGAAAATGCCTAAAGAAAGTTGTCATTTTTTCGTGATGAAGGGCCTGGAGTTTGTGTTGATGAAGACACCTTGACGGCTGTGGTGACTGGCAGTGGCAGCAGCAGCGGGGTGATGGGGCTGGTGCCTTCCCCTGATCAGCCCGGTTGCCTCCCGCAGAGGGAGGCCAGACTGCAGCTTAGGCCCACACCCCACGGGGAGCAGGCCTAAGCTGTCAGTAGGACATCCCCTGAGGGCTCCCAGACTTTGAGAGGGGGCAGACTGGGCTGAGGGACCCCCACACCCATGCATGAATTTCGTGCACTGGGCCTCTAGTCTATACTATAGAAGGCCTGTGGCCATAACACCATAAGGCCATAACACCATAATGACCAAACGAGGTGTGGCAGAGTCTGAGGTCTCGCGGCGGCGCAGTGGGTCTGGGGTCTCATGCAATTTCACGCACTTGGCCTCTAGTCTTGTATAATAAAGAGGTGATATGCAAATTAACCCTCATGCTGTCACAAGATGGCTACACTTACAGCGGAAGAGGGGTTCCCGTAACACAAGATGGCTGCGCCCACAGCAGAAATAGGGTTTCCGTAACAAAAGATGGCTGCGCCCACAGGATAACGAGCGAACAGCAGGGACCTGAGGCTGCGTGACACCAGGCTGGGGCAAGGGACCTGGGGCTACGCCCCCTGCTCAGTGGGGCTTGATTGGGAACCTCAGGCTGCAGCCCCCAGCACCGGGCCGGGGGACCTGAGGCCCCGAGCCCCTCCGCTCCGGTGCTGGGCTGGGGGACCTCAGGCCACACCCCTGCCCAGCGGGGCTTGACGGGGGACCTCAGGCTGTGCCCCCCGCCCCGGCACTGGACCGGGGGACCTGAGGCCATACCCCCCACCCAGCAGGGCTTGTCGGGGGAACTCAGGCCACACCCTCTGTCTGGCAGGGCTTGACAGGGGACCTCAAGGCACACCCCCTGTGCCGTCCCAGGCCAGGGGACCTCAGGCCATGCCCCTGCCCCAGCACTGGGCTGGGGGACCTCAGGCCACGCCCCCCACCTGGCGTGGCTTGATGGTTGACTTCAGGCCACAGCCCCTGCCCGGCGGGGCTTGACAAGGTACCTCAGGCATTCCCCCTGCCCCAGTGCCGGGCCAGGGGACCTCAGGACACGCCCTTCACCCCGGGCTGGGGGGCCTGAGGGTGTGCCCCTGCTCGGCGGGGCTTGATGGGGGTGGAGCTGGCCGGGTCTGGATCTCACCCAATGGAGTGGGGCCGGCCAGGTCTGGGTCTCGCACGATTTTGTGGCACACATGGGTGGGCGGGGACTTAATTCTGGGTCCCACGGCGTGCCCCAAACTCTGACAGGAGGAAGATTTTCATATACATTTTACTAATTTTCTTTCATCTCTGACACTTCTATTATAGAGAAAGGGCAAATAGCAATATTAAAATATTTCCTCTAATTAATTCCCTTTTAATGTGCATGAATTTTGTGCATTGGGCCTCTAGTAGAATATAAAGACCATCTCCTAATCAGCCCATACACGCATAGCCTTATGAGTTTGGGGTAGTAACATTACAATACAACAATCTCAGGCCCTGTGAAGTGTGTCTGAAGTGAGACGCAACAATGAAAATGGGGCATAAATAATAAAAATCAATTGAAGATTCAGTTTTACTTACTCCATTTACTTTGATCCCCTTTTGTCACTGGACTTTCTCTTCATCTTTCTCATTTGGAGAAAATAAAATAATTGCTTTGTAACATGCATTCTTTCAATGTGCTGCTTGAACTTTTACAAACCATCTCAAATTCTAGAAACATTTTATCAGCCTTAAAGCACACAAACCTTGACAATTTTCCTCTACTGTTAATTATTTCAGTGGCCAGCAATTAACAAAGCAATTTGTATAATGAATATGTTATAAACAAAAGCAGCTTTAAAGTTATCAAAAGTTAACTTTAATCTGTCACACAGGCAAATGTGTATAGAATGGGGCAAAGCCTTGACCCCATCAATTGTGATTCTTTAAGTTCATGGTCATTGTGTTCTAACAAGCTCTCTTCAGAATATTATTAGTCCCTTGTCAGTCCCTCTTGTCTTGGCTATTATCCACAAACATTAGGAACTCTATTAGCACTCAACAAATTTTAAGATTTAGATCATTACAAGCAATCAGAGTGTTCCCTTGAACTAACAGAAATTAGGCAACACGGGGAGAAAAAATTAATGTCTATCACCTTTTCCATAAGTCATCATATGGACTTAACCCTACCAGACCACTGTACCGATTTTTCAGTAATTTCCAAATCTGCCACTATACCGCTGTACCTAATTTTTGGTACTTTGCCTAGTATGTGAAAAAAATGCGTCACAAACTAAAATTAACCAACCAATCGTGGTCAAACCTCATGGTTAGCCATTGCAAATGTCTGCCCCCAGGTGTTTGAATTGACTTTGTGTGGTTTGACGTGAAATAATTCTGAAAATTCACAATGAAACGAGCAGCTGATGAACCAAGCACTTCAAGAGGAACCCACAAAAGGGACCCTGCCTCAATGGATGACCCCAGGCAATCATTTTCCAGAGATTCCCCCTGGGACATCGTCTAATCATATCTGTGTTGTGTGCATGGAAAAGCACTCCAGGTACAACAAGCAAAATCCTGGAATGTCTTACAAAGACAATCCATGCAAGAAGGTGAAGAGCAACATCTGGTGCTCACTTTGCAAGAAGTACCTCTGTGTGAAACAAGGCTAATCCTGCTGGGTGGATTGGCACACAAAGGTGGAATATTGGCGCTAGATGAAAGGTAGACCTATTTTCTACAATGTCTCCAAGTTCCATCTTATTCTAACCACTTGTTTGCATGTAACTAACATTTTTCTATATCATGTTGATTTTTTCTCTTTAATGCTCAGGAGCCCAGGTATAGGGGACAGTTAGGTTCAGGGCCTCAGGTCTGGTAGGGTTAAGGCTATGAAAATATATGAGTATTTAACTAAAGTAACACACTCAAGGCAGCACAGTGTGGCCTCAGTGCTTTTCAAAGGGTCACACCAGAGTTACCACAGCTGCCCTTGTAAGCAAAGATTTTTTCTGAAGAATTGGATTTTACCTCAAATTTTCATATTATTGCATTCTATAGCATAATGTATAGGCATATGTTGTCTTATTGCACTTTGCTTTACTGCTCTTCACAAATATTGCATTTTTTACCAAAGTGAAGGTTTGTAGCAATGTTTAATCAAGTGAATCTATTGGAGCCATTTTTCTAACAAGCATTTTTTAGAAACAAAGTATTTTTAATTAAGGTATATACAATTTTTAGACACAATGGTATTGCACTTAATAGACTACAGTATGTTGTAAACATAACTTTTAAATGCACTTGGTAAATAAAAAAAATGTGTGACTCACTTTATTGCAATATTCACTTTATTGCAATGGTCTGGAACCAAACCTGGAATATCTCTGAGGTATGCCTGAATCTGAATTTGTATGAATATTATTAAATATTTTAAATTAGCTACCAGTGGGTATTTTCCTAAATATTTGTATAAGAGAGATTCTTCAAGAAAGCACAAGCTGTTTTATGTTGTAGTTTCTGGGGCACACTATCATGTCGCCACCCTGCTCACCCAGTACACCCAGTGTGCTCCAGTTTGAAGGAAAGACCACTGTACAGAGATTCTATTTGGTTAAACCAGTTCAATGGCTAGAATATAATAGGCACTTAATAAATATTTGTTGAATGTATTGGCAAAATTGTTTCAAAGACTAGTTTTCAACTGCAAGGACATCCCAGAAAAATATTTGAGACATATAATTATTCCCAAAGCCACAAAAGAAAAAGGACATAAAAAATATACTAATTATGATTTATAAATATTGATAAGGGAAAATAGAAACCATATTTTGCTTAGTTTAGTTGTAAAGAAAGGCTGCCAGAATGTCATATAGGGATAATATTGCCGGAGGTTGGGGGTAGGGTGATTAAAAAACCAATTCCACATAGTAGAGACTAAGGCAAGTTTTCAATTGTTTCCTGTGTTTTCCTCTGTACTTTTTTAAAATTAAGGATTCCAAGGTTACAGAGGAAAATAAAGAATTGCAATGGGCACCCCCATCCCAGTGTAACCATGCATCATGCTGGTACTACTTAAGGCCAGGAACCATGCCTCATTTTTTTATTTCTATACATACAAGGAGTTTAATAAATGTTTAGCAACTGAAAAGAGTAAGTGTCTAATCATATTAAATAAATTTTTAACTAAATCCTACCACCCCAACCCCCAAAAGACTCATGCTAAAAAAGCATTTCTTGGTTTAAGTAGCAAAAGAAAAACAAAAATAAATATTTTTAATAGTACTAAATGAAAGAGTACTGAAAGACCTGGGTCTCTGCTCATCTTAATCACATGACCCAGCCGTATCTGTTTTCCTATGATAAAACTAGAGGCCCGAGGCACAACATTCGTGCACTCGGGGGTCCCTCAGCCCAGTCTGTGCCCTCTCGCAGTCCAGGAGCCCGCAGGGGATGACTGACTGATGGCTTAGGACATCCTTAGCGCTGGCTGCCACAGAGGCGAGAGAGGCTACCGCCACCTCCACTGCACTTGCTGACTCAGGGCTTCTGGCTGAGCGGTGCTCCCCCTGTGGGAGTGCACTGACCACCAGGGGGCAGCTCCTGCATTGAGCGTCTGCCCCCTGGTGGCCAGTGCACATCATAGCAACCAGTCGTTCCAACGTTTGGTCAATTTGCATATTACCTTTTTATTATATAGGATGTTCATATGGCCAGCACTCTAGTCAGAGTTGTTACATGAATAAATTAGTATGTATTTAATGGTAACCAATATTAGCAAGGTATTGGAAAGGATAAAATAGTATATTTACCTCCCTAATCACTACCAACAGCTTCAACTTACTGGTGACAGGTGTGTTTCCAAATTCAGAAATGTCCAGATTTTCATATAGGCAATAACCTGCATGTATACATATTACATAATACTCCAGCAGGGCCTGAAGCACTGCCCCACAAGCATATTACAAATTCTATAGAAAAAAACAAAACAAATAAAGCTTAAAATTAAGCAGAATAAGGACTATAAATACCTTCATGTCAGTTCAAGTCAGATGTTGTCACAACCTGAGTTTTGGCTCCTAACTTAAAAATAAAAATTTTATAAGTTTTCAGAATCTGTGAAATTTAAAAATTGCAAACTACAGATTGCAATTGCAAACTACAGATTGTAGACCTAACTAACTCAATCCTTATAAGTATCCTAAGAGGTATGTTCTATTATTCCTATTTTACAGAGAGGTTATAACTAACTCACTCAGTATCCTACAGCTAGTAAGTCTCTGAACCAGAACTGAATCCCAGGAATTCTAGCTCCAGAATTGTTCTCTTAACAACTATGTTCTATTACCTCTCTCAGAAATGCTTGAGAACACCAAACATGTGAAAAGTTAAACAACTTTTAAGGATCCAAAACAATAATAGGAGGCACAACACAAGGCAGCATTTATTCATTATTTAACAATTATTTATAGAGGGTATACCATGAGCCAGGTGCTCTGGATACAAGAATGAGCAAACTCGACAAGGTCCAGGTAGCGTTCATGGAGCCAGAGACCACTGTGGAAATGGCCCAAGCATCAAATTAACATATAGCAGGTCCTCGAATAATGTTAGTCATTTCGTTATAACATTGATGAGATGCTGAAGGAACTTAATTCATGTTTACATCAATTAGCTGATGATAAAGTTGGTTTTGTCATATGTCATTTTGCTTAAAGTTATAGAACCTATAGATGATGTTAAGTGAGGACTTACTATAATTATGATACACATGACAAATGTGTGACTGTTATTCACATTCAGAGATCAGATCAGTTGAGGATGGTGTAACGGGATTGGAATTTGAACTGTTCCTTGACTACTGTTGGGATTTGCAGTGAAGAAAGGAAATGGGAGGGCTTTGCAAATGGATGATGGCATGGCATCTATTCAACAAGAAGTTACTGTGCACCTACTCTATGCCAAGAATAATGCTAACACAAAAGTTCAAAATTGGGCAAAATCCATTTAAACCAATCTAGGATAAGGTCATGTGGGACAGTAGGCCTGAGTCAAATCATGTACAGTCCTTGAATGCTAAGTTAAGGAGTTAGAACAAGTCCCTGCAGGAGTGGCTGAAGGTTATTTTGCAGGTTAATACCCTACAATATTAGGGTTTACCTACAGAATGTCAATGACTATCTGCATTCCTAGTTGGGGCCAACAAGACCTCAAAGCTGTATTGCTGTCAAGAAAGGACTCAGGGCCCAGCCAGTGTGGCTCAGTGGTCAAGAGGTCAGGGCATATGCCCTGGTTGCAGGCTTGATCCACAGTGTGTATGTGGGGTGGTGCAGGAGGCAACTGATTGATATTTTTCTTTCATCAATGTTTCTATCTCTCTATCCCTCTCCCTTCCTCTTTCTCTAAAATCAATAAAAATAAATTTTATAAAAAGAAAGGGCTCAGGTCAATAAAATAAATGCCAAGTCTAAATACATTTAAGCATCAAGGAATAGAGAACCCTAATCTCTTAAAGAAGAAAGTTATGGCAATTTGAAAATGTTAGAGAAGGCAACAGCTAAAGGAAAAATGGCAAACTCCTTTTAAATTCTCAAAGGCCATTTCTAAAACCTAAGTTATTCTTTCATATGCAAATGAAACTCCCAGCCTTCTAAAAAATATATATTTATGTGAGAAAATAACACATTATTTGAAAAACAAATTCTTAAGTTGAAGAATGATTGATTTTTTATAAAGTTGGTGACAACTTACCTCAGGGCACAAATGACTGTATGACAGTGAAAAGTAAACTGCTTTTTAACATACTCAACTTAAGAGTCACCATTCCCCTATCCCCTTGTTTAAACAGAATAGAGAATTACATATATATTTAGCATTTAGCATACATATCAAACAAAGTTTTTTGTCCTCAGGTCTTAATGTAAACAACCAAGTAGGGTAGATATTCTATTTATCCTCTGCAAAACAAAATTTTATTTATTATTACTAATTTTTTTCAGCCAGTGACCTTCCACAGAAAAGTAGTTAACAAAGATTCCTCAATGGCTTCCTATGGTTCTGAGAATCAAACCCAAATTCTTTCTCAGAATCTCCAAGCCCGGAATTATCTATTATCTGACACCTTCTAGACCCTCTAACACCTTTAACCACCCCACACACACACCCCCCACCCATATCAATAGGCTCCAGCCATACTGGCTTGCTTTCTGTTCCTCAAACACCAGAAGTTTGTCTTTCTGTCTCAAGGCCTTGGCTCTTATTCTTCTCTCTGCTCTTCATAAAATAGGCTCATTCTCTCAGGTCTGTTCAAAGGTCATCTTCACTGAGAAGCCTTTTCTGACCACCATAGCTAAATAGGCCCTTCCCAGTTCTCTATATCACATTTTGCTACTCATTTCATTCAGTATTCTTACTTGGCTCTATAAGAATCTTCTTTTGTTTATTGTCTATATCCTTTGGTGGAATATAACCACTGTGAGACTCCACAAGAGTAAGGATCATGCCTTGTAAGGTATATCATTGTGCCTAATACAGGGTTCTTAGCAAATATAAGGTGCTCCAAAGATCTTATAAAATAAATTAATAAGTGAATGAAGAATATATTTAAAGGCTGATTGCTATGACTGTTAGTAACTTGGAAAAGCATCTTTTTTTTCTAATTTTGAGATGTTTTATCTAGGGCTCTTCCTCTTTCCATGCTTTTTCTATATTTTCTGAAAGCTGATGATGCCTGACAAATTATTGTGTTATTTCACATCAATAAAAATAGATGGGTTTTGACCAATGGGTTTAAGAAAAAAATACTTTTATAAGGTTGTAGTCATTTATTAAACACCAATAAAATCAAACAATTTGAAAATTGGTTTGTCTCATTTCACTATTGTAAGTCAAATAATATAAAGAAAAGTAATTTAAAATACAAATAAAAAAAAGAAGGTAATTCAGTAGCCAGCTGCAGTTCTGTTTAATAACATCAGTAATTTCCAGTCTGATAATCTCTAGGTGTACCAGGTGGGTTATCAAACACTGCACATATTGAGATATATTAAAAAGATTCAAAGCAAAATAATTATAATGAACCCACATCCACCTTTTCTCTTGCAATCATAAACAGTTCAATCTTAGCTTAGACTTAGTATCAATAATAATCACAAAAGGAAAAATAAATATATAAATGCTTTTCCTTGAAACAGTTTGAAAGTTTGTATGTCTTTTCAGAATGGGTTGCCAAGAAAAGTACAGATTTTGAAGCGTGGCCCTATTAGTATAAATTCCCTGTCCCTACTACATACCATTTTTAATAGGACTAAAATGAAGTAAGAAATTAACCAAATGAATGGGAGAAACTAAAAATCACCCCTAAACCATCTAACTAAATTGATAATCAATAACTTTTACTGTTCTTGCAAAAACCACTTTTTTCAGAACATCAACTTGAAACTCTAAAAGGTCACGCCACACTTTTCAAAGTGTGCTTATAAAAATAAAGATTAAAAACCTTGAGGCTCTTATTTATATATTTTCAAAATGCATCATTTGGTGTTGCAACAGAAACTACATTCATTATCTCGCCGCCAAAAGAAGTGCTACCAAGACAGTGAAATTTGGTGTCATCTTCATTCACAACTTGGTTTCTTCTGAGATTACTGCCAATTAGTGCACACTATGTCAATGGTAACACCTGGTCACATACCAAGCAAACAATTCTATCACTGTTAAGTAAAAAGATATTAAGAAGAACCTGCAGTTAAGGGAGCTAATATTTCTAAATGTAAAATTATGGCATCATTGCTTAATTATTGCATTTTTCTCAGTCTTCAAATGTGAGCACTAGATATAGCCATTTCTGAAAACATAACCGCAAATGTCAGCATGTGCTGGTTCACTATCTCTGCCTCCACTTTCAGCCTCTCTATTCAGTTTTCTTCACACACCAATTAGAGCATGGAAGCAAGTAAATGAACCTCAGTGTGAGAGCCAACAGGGCAAGTACATGGGGAGATGATATTGCTGAGAGAAAAACTGGTGCTGTGTGAAATCAACTTAAGCAAATTAATCTCCATTCCACAGAAAAGTGGACCCTTTGTTAATATGTAGTTTTTAAATGCTGCTTCTTGGGGATTTATACAAATATGAGATCAATGTGGCTTCTTAAAAAAAAAAAAGCAGCTGCCCTCTCAACAGAGAGAATTTTAAACCTCAGACTCTCTCAGTTCCCATACAATGTGCTTAGTGACCAGACTATGCTAACTTGAGTGCCTATCCCACACCACTGGAGTCCTCTGTCTACATTAAAACTATGAACATCCCATTTTGCAGACAGACAAATGAAGCCAAGCATCAGAAGTGTCTCTCTCCTCTCAGAACTGCTCAGCAGTGGGGGAAGAATCATATTTAGAGCCATGAGTTAGGGTTACATACAAACATACAAACATTTAAGTGGCTATGGCTCTTGGACTAAGTTTTTGAAACCTAGAAACTTTTCAGTTCCTGAGCTGATATTTACTAGAGAACCATTCCCATCATTTTCTGTAAACCTATGTTGTTCAACTGTAAACTTAAGCTTCCAAGAAAATTGTCAACTGTGATTAACCCAAAGAAGCCAAGACATTCAGATATGAAGACATTCAGAGCAGAGTTAAAAGCCTGGAGGAAAAGGACAGTGCTCCAAACTCGGGAGCCAGCAGGGAAACCTCCCAAGTTAGGAGATTCGGAGGAAGGGATAGATTGGGAGGCACAAAGCAGAAACTGTTAGAGGACAAGAGACAGTGAGGTGGAGGCGGACAGAGGGACCCCAGACTGTCAGGGCAGCGACAGCAAAGCCGGGACAAGAAGGTCTTGGAGGGATAATAAAGAAGAAAAGGAAAACTGGGTTCTGGGTTCCTAAAAGAATTCAGACTCTGGCGAAGCCAGTGAGTCCCAGAGGTAGGGAAGAGAAGATGCAGGGATGAGGACGCGCACCGGCACGCGAGGAAAAAAAAAGAGGGGCGTGCAAAGAGCGATGCTGGATCCCTGTCTGTCTGCCCCAGGTGCAGATCGCAACTCCTTACCGCTTCCCAGCGTGCCGCCCCGGGTCTAGGACGAGGGAAGGCGGCCGAAGGAGCCCCTGCTACTTCAAGACCCTGCCTCACCTCGTTAGCCGCGTCCCAGCGTCCCGCCGCCAGTCCGCCGGCTGCTGAGCTCCGTGGGCCAAAGAGCAAGTCGCGCGGCGCAGCAGGAGCTCCCTCCAGCTACAAGGCACCGGTCCCCCGCCCCTGCGCACCCCCCTGTTTACCTCGGACCCTTCGCCCTGTCCTCGCTCAGTCGGAGAGCGCGGACCCTAACCCGAATGCCTTTCCAGTTATTTTCAAAAGTCCCCGTTCCGGGATTCCCCAGAATAGGAGCTGAACTGCTGTGGCTGCAGCGGCAGCGCCTCCGCCTGACCTCACCCGGGGTGTGGGGAGCGCAGGGGGGCGGGAGCAGGGATAAGGAGGGAAGAGAGGAGGGGGAAGAGGAGGGGGAGGGTGCGCGGGCGGGGGCAACATGGCGGCGGGGTGGCCCTGGCGGCGCCTGCGCGGGAGGCGAGGGAGCTGGGGCTAGGAGCGTGCTGAGGGTCCGAGCAGAACTCCTCCGCAGTAGCTGTGCGAGGTGAGGGTGGGCCCGGAGCGGGGGTGACTGCCAAGTGGCCCTCAGGCCTCCAGAACCCTAGAGTTCACTTTGGAGAACTCATGGCTTCTAGTGCCCTGGAGGCAGGAGAGGTAAAACTGTCAAGTGTCTAGGGAGGGCAGTCCCGCTTAACCACTCCAAGGGGAGGCCCGTCTTTGCCTCCTGCCAGCCCTCTTCACGGTCCCTCATATTCAAGGAGGGTCCTGGCACAGGGCGTGCTTCCCCTCGGTGGGGCACGCACCTCAAAATAAGCCTGACCCAGGCTCTCAGACAATTGTTTACCACTCTTAAAGTGTAATGAATGCTACATCTCTCCCTTCCCTGACGGATAAAGAGTGTTAGTTAACAAAGAGGAAAAATAACAAAAATACAGCAGTTTAACATTTTGCTGAGCATTTACTATGAGCCAAGTGCTGAACTATTAACTCACAGCTATGCCCCAAGGTCCACGATATTATCATCTCTATTTTACAAGTGACGAGATTGAGGCAAAAAGGTCAAACAAGTTGTCCAAGGTTACACAATTAGCAAGGGACAGAGCAGGACCTAGGATAGAAAGCAGGGTGATTCTAGTGCTTAATCCCTTAACCACAGTACTCTATAGCATCCTACCTGCTCCTGCTCCTCTAACTCAGTCTTCACTTTCTCCTCCCAGTTTTGTTATAACAAAACTTGTCTCTTGTCTTCAACAAAACCCCCAGCCACGCCTGTTTTTCACCTTTCATGTCTTCTTTCTTTTTGTTCTGTTACAGCCTAGGACAGTGATGGGCAACCTTTTGAGCTTGGTGTCAAACTTCGCCAAAAAACTGAGCATAACTCAGGTAGTGTGTCACTTTGAGGAAAAAACATTATTTCGCAAATGTTTCATCCTCGGCATGTGGCCGCCTCAGCGGCCGCGTGTCATCAGAAATGGCTAGGCGTGTCAGTGCTGACACGCGTGTCATAGGTTCGCCATCACTGGCCTAGGTCCACCTTCTTACACCTCTTCCCTTTCCTTTTCTTCTTATAATTCCAGAATAGAAAAATTAAGAGGGAGCTTGCTTTTAGCAATCAGTTTACTCAATGTTTGCTTTTCTTTCATTTTTTAAGGAAGTGATGAAGTGAGTGTGGGGACTGTAGTTCTTCATGTTTCCTAATATTTCTCCCATTGCCTACCATTAAACGGATACGGAATTTGAGATCTCAACATTGCTGACTTGGTATTTCAAATTCAATACACTGAAATTCTAGTTGTAAGTTTCTGGTAACTTTGAAAGATTCATCTGGACGATTATTGAATGGAACCAGTATTTACAGAGAGACCAAAGAAACAGAATAAGGAAAAAGGTTTCAAAAACTACTCTAGAAAACTATCAAAAATATATATGCATGTGTATGTGTGTTTGTGTGTATGGTAGGGGTGTGTTTCAATACAGAAATAAATACACACTTACTAACTGAAGAGAAACCAACATATTCCTGTCCCTTAGTTAGATAAGCAGTTCTAGAGTAAGTAAGCTGTTAACTGTCCTTCAAAGAGAGGTCAAGATCAAGTTTGAAAAGTCAGAGGGAGGATAAGATCTAAAGGACATGTACAGATTTTCTAACTTCAAGGATAACTCCAGCTATAAACTACACTAACTCAATTTTGTGTGAGGGACATTGAGAAGATTTTATCCCTGCCCTCTTCTGTCAAAACTTTTCAGAGATGATTTCTCATCGTAACGCCTATGCACTTACAGGAGCTAAAATTTGGATGGTTAGCAATCAAAAATTTCCTGGGAACTCTGGAATCACAAGGTTCTAAAAATAAAGCTATAGTTCAACTGGGGTGGCTCAGTGATTGAGCCTCAACCCATGAACCAGGAGGTCAGGGTTTGATTCCCATTCAGGGCACATGCCCAGGTTGTGGGCTCGGCCCACAGTAGGGGGCATGCAGGAGGCAGCTGATCAATGATTCTCTCTCATCATTGATGCTTCTATCTCTCCCTCTCTTTTCCTCTCTCTGAAATCAATACAAAATAAATTAACTAATGAAAAATAAAGCTATAAGATGAGCTACCATGTCTACCTAGATGTTCTAATCTAGCCAATGACCCTACTCCACAGAGAACTATGAACTCACAGAAACCCTAACTACCCAAAGGTTCTACAATTTCTGTCTCAATTGACTCCTTTCTCTGTGTCTTCAACAACAAAGTGTTCCTTTTAACTTACCCCTTCTTAGCCCTCTAACTCCAACTCTCTCTCTCCCTCATTCTTTCACTCAGACAAAAAGATTATCATGGGTAAAGGCTTGAAGGAGTAAAGCACTTTCTGCATTTGAAAAGTGAAAGGAGGCTAGGGAGTATCGAGGAAGAAGAGACTTTGATGAAGTTGGAAATACTGGCAAAGGCTAGATCCTGTAGGGCCTTGAAGGCCATGGTAAAGCATTTGGAATTTAAATGCAAGGGATACCACTGATGGGTTTCAAGCATGAGAGTGAGAAAAGGCAACTAGGAAGATCCATTCAACTAGATGGAAAGATGTCATTTACTAAGTAGGGAAAAATTAGAGCAACCAGGTTTTGAATGAGTTTGTGTTTTTTGGTGTGTGGGGAGGGGATGGCATGTCCATTTTAGACCTCCTTCAAATGTCTGAGAAATATTTAAGGGGAGAGATCAGTCAGGCAGGAATGTATGCATCAAAGACTCAAAACAGATTATCTGCAATGAAAAGTCCTCACTGGAAGGCTTCCACAAGAAATGGTATATAACTGTCGTCTGTCTCCCCACCAACATGACACACATAACAACCTGGTGAAACATGTCCCACAAAAAGGGGATATAGTATATAATTCCATTTATATAAAATTCTGGAAAATAAAAAATGAATCTCTAGTGATAGAAAGCAGATCACTGATTGCCTGGGAATGACAACAGGGAGTGAGAAAAAGTAAAAATAACAAAGAAGTACAAGAAAACATTTAGGGGTGATGAGCATGTTTATTATCACTTTTGTGGTAATGGTTTCATAAATATATATGAATGTCAATATTTGTCCAATTGTACACTTTATGTGCACTTCATTGTATGCTATTTACATCTCTATAAAGCTGTCAAAAGATCAGTTATGTGCATTGACAAACTATAGCGTTGCTATTTTATTCCCTTTCTGTGGATAATACAAAAATAGGTAAACTGTCAAGGCTCAGGAATAGATTGGAATCAGAGACTAGAATGCTGTCAGGCCTATCTCATTCTGTTTGTTTGGGTTTTGGGAGAGAGGGATGATATCTGTTTTTATTGCTCGTTTTTTTTTAAATTGTTGTTGTTATTATTATTTTTTTTTTTACCTTTAGACACCTCCATCCATTTCTCCCACTTCCCACCCACTACCTTAGGCAATCACCAATCTGATCTCATTTATGAGCTTATTTTTTGTTGTTTTGTTTTGTTTTTTAAGATCCCACATATAAAAGAGAACAAAGAGTATTTTGTCTTTCTCGGTATGACTTATTTCACTTAACATAATTCCCTTAAGGCCCATCCATGTTGTTGCAAATGGCAAGATTTCATTTTTTCTAATGCCAAATAATATCCCATTACATATAATTGTATCTTTATTATATATAATTATATATCTAATTATAATTAATGATGTATATATGTAATGGAATATATATTTATTATATATATGTATATATCACAGTTTATTTATGCATTCACCCATTAATGGACACATTATTGCTACTAGTCATAACATTTTTATGGAGTCTTTAGGGTTTTCTATAGATGATATTTTATCTGTGAATAGTGACGGTTTCATATCTTCCATTTCATATTGGATGCCTTTTATTTATTTTTCTTACCTAATTGGTTTGGCTAGGACTCCAATACTATGTTGAATAAAAGTGCCAAGAGTGGGCATCCTCAACTGGTTGAGCATCATCCTGCACCAAGAGGTCACAGGTTGGATTCCCGGTCAGGGCACATGCCCTAGTTGCATGCTCGATCCCCAGTATGGGGCCTTGCAGGAGGCAGTCTATCAATGTTTCTCCCTTCCTCTATCTCAAATCAATAAAAACATATTGCTTTAAAAAGAATTATAAAGAGTGGGCATCGTTGTCTTATTCCTGATCTTAGAGAAAAGACAGCTTTTCACAACTGAGAATGATGTTAGCTGCAGGCTTATAATATAGAGCTTTTATTATGTTGAGGTACTAGAGCTTTTATTGAGATACAGTCCCTCTATATAAACTTTGTTGATAGTTTTCATGATAAATGAATGTTAAATTTTGCCAAATGCTTTTCTACATCTATTGAGATGATCATATGGCTTTTATCCTCATTTTGTTCATATGGTATGTCACATTGACTGATTCATGGATATTGAACCGTTCTTGCATTCCTGGAATAAATCTCACTTGATCATAGTGTATAATCTTTTAAATACATTGTTGAATTTGGTTTGCTAATATTTTGTTGAGGATTTTTGCATCTATGTTCATCAGGAATATTGGCTTGTAATTTTATTTTTTGTGAATTTTCCCCATGAAATTAATTTCTAGTTTCATGTCATTATGGTCAGAAAAGATGTTTGATATGATTTCTATACTCTTAAATTTCCTAAGACTTGTTTTGTGGCCTAACATATAACCTATCCAGGAAAATGTTCCATGTATATTTGAGAAGAATGTATATTCTGCTCCACATATATAAATGTTAAGTCCCTGTATAATGATTAAGGAAACATTAAGGCCAATGTTTCCTAATGATTTTCTGTCTATATGGTCTATCTATTGATGTAAGTGAGGTATTAAAATTGCCTACTATTATTGCATTGCTGTCTATTTCTCCACTGTACTATCTCCATCTCTTGTTTCTATAAATAATCAGATAATCTACTTCATTATTTTCCCTCATTACACACTGGCATCTTATGCTTTTCTGGTTGTATGTTAGGACTTGATTGGCCACAAATCCTTAGGTTACATCTCCTCTATTCTAAAGACCAACCAGACTGATAGAATAGAGGGAATATACCCTAAGGATTTGTGTCAATCAAAGATCTCTAAAACTCAATTCCATAGAACATTGGAGGGTTTCTGATTGGCCCTTTTTGTATCACTTCTGGATCAACTAACTTAACTCTGGCCTGGATGGAATCTACATTATATGGGGAAAGTCTTAGAATATCCACTTAAAATTTGGGGAAATCATCATCATGACTTTAGGTCACTATTGGAGTTTTAGCTCGAAGAAGGTATTGTTTCTTCCAACCAAGAGTTCTAACTGAATCATCTGGTATTCGCAATGTGGGATTCAAGAGAAAAGCAAGACACATTAAGTAAGGAACTACAATTTCTAAGGTTTCACTGAAGAACTTCCTGATGCATCCTATTGCTACTCAGATAAGTATTCCTAGTTTTCATTGTAAATCCAATAACACCATGAGTGGTGGAATATATAATAGGGACATCCAGAAATTAGAGAAGGGAAGCCCCTATTCTCTACCTTCACCCTACCACATGGTTTTTCACAATACTCTGAAGTTAAAACAGTTAGAGAACTATGGTAAAGGATAGAGCCCCAAATGTCAGCTTTTAATCAAATTGATCAAAGAGAGCATCATCCTCACTATAAGGAACTAAGTTGTTGTAGTAAGGAACCCGTGATGCCACCTAATACAAAAGGTCTTTGGAATTGTCCTTTAGCCTGAGTCTACTGAAATGAAATTGAAAGGCACCTGACTAAAGTATTATAGGGGCTGTTAAAAAAAAAAGTATTTTTAAAAACTGATAATATCCACCCGTTCAAACTAACATTTTTAAAGTCAGATTCATCATCTTCATCTTTTCCCCAAAGCAGCACCCCTCTTTTTGTCAATAAATAATTATCCCTGTCACCCAAGTTTAGACGCTCATCTCTCCATTCATTCAACAAATATTTATTAAGTGGCTCCCATATACAAGGCCAATGCTAAATTCTATGAGTGACACAGAGAAATATAGAATCTGGTCTCAAAAAGTATAAAATCATTTTGGGAAAATACATCAAAGCTCAAGTATACACCATACCAGCTATGTGTGTTAAGTGCCATATGTGTAATACAAGCAATGGGAATTCATAGAAGCACTGTTTGACGTATCAAAAAGTTAAAAATTAATTTCAAACATCAGAAATTTGCATAAATACACTATATGAGCATATAATTGAATAATCCACAGTCTTTCCAAAACAATACATGATTTTATGTATTGAAATGTAAAGATGTTCATGATAGGTTACAAAACAGTATGTATGATATCCCCACAATACACACATCTACACTAATAAAAGAGTAACGTGCAAATTGACCATCACTCCGCTACACCCACCAGCCAATCAGGAGCAAGTATGCAAATTAACCCAAGAAAAATGGCAGCGGCCACAGAGTTGGAGCTAGCAGGAGGCTTGGGTTGCCCCCAGTGATGAAGGAAGCCAAGCTTCCCGCCCTCCTTGGCCGGCCCTGGCCTCCACTCAAGGCTACAAAGTTTCAATTATAGAAGATAAATAAATCCCAGATACCTGCTTCCAGCTGGCCCTAGCCTCCACTCAAGGAGGCGCTGAAAAAAAGAAAAAAGGAGGGGCTAAGAGCTTGGGTCACCAGGGGGTGTAGCCAGCCTTCAAACAGCCATCAGCCCCTCACTCAGGCTGGCCAGGCACCCCAGTGGGGACCCCCACCCTGAAGGGGCTGTGGCCAGCCTGCAAACAGCCCTCAGCCCCTCACCCAGGCTGGCCACACCCCCATGGCCCGATCCCTGTAAACGGGCAGTAAAACATCCCTTGAGGGGTCCCAAATTGGAGAGGGTGCAGGCTGGGCTGAGGGACACCCTTCCCCCCCCCCATGCACAAATTTCGTGCACTGGGCCTCTAGTATTTATATATCGATGTGAAAGAGAAACATCGATCAGTTGCCTTCCATATGTGCCATGACCGGGCACTGAAGCCATAACCTAGGCATGTGCCCTGACAGGGAATTGAACCAGCAACCTTTTGGTGCAAGCTGATGCTCAACCAACTGAGCCACACCAGCTGGGCAAATTATGGATATAATTATATCCTTCTCTTTGTCTGTACTTTCTGATTATTCTTTACTGAAAATGGAAGGAAAAATAAAGTGATTTTTCCTAATAAAGAGGAAAGGTGTTAGACAAATTTTGAGGCATGTTTTAAATAGGACTGTATCCACTAGAAATACAGAACTACAGCAGTTATTTGGAAGATATTTATATAGAAATGGCAGTTAAAAGAATGGAAACAATTAAGAAAAATCAAAACTTAAACACTTAGTTGCTGAGAAGACAGCAAAGAAAATGTTGGAAATAAAAGTGGTCATCTTCAAGTGAGAAACAAGAAAACATCAGAAACAATGGAGGAACAGTTGTGTTAAACATAGAAGAGAAAGCGAGGGGCGTGCATTCCCATGGTGAACAAGGTAACACTCTCCATGTAGAAGTGTCCAGAGCAAGTCTTGGATTTTATAGCTTTATATGCTTTTTTAAAAATTTACCAAGATATTGTCATATAAAACAATGTCATCTTTCTGAAATGCAAATCTAAATGTGTCACTCATCAATTTAAAATTGGCTTCTTCTTTGCATATTAGAACTCATAGAAATCATGACACCAATACTGGAAGGGAAACAAAGACCATTTTGTCTTGGCCCTTGATTTCACTGATGAGAAAACTGAGGCCAAGAGATTTAAATTGATTTGCCCACACAACCAGTGACTGAAATATAGTTAAAATTTCTCAGTTGTCTGTGCTAAATAAAGGCAAATGCAGGAGCTTTGGTTAATGAATCAAATATTCTGCTAAATTCACTTTGTCAACAGTTGGATCTTTTTGTATTTTGTTTTGTTGTTTGTTTGTTTTTTTGCCAAATACTGATAATTATTGAAGGTTTTGATGGATATATGGGAGTACATTTTAATATTCTATCTAGGTTTACTAGTATATGTTTGAAAATATACACAATAATTTTTTTTCAAAATTGCTCTTACAATGGATGTTACAAAAACATAGGGAGAGCTTGTCCTACAGATACACTTTGACATTCCTCCTGTGTTTACTGAATCTTATACAAATTGACGGATTTAAACAATTAGAGGTGAATCAGACTTCAGGACTTAACATTTGTTGAAAAAGTTGCATAATAGTTTTATGTCCAAAGTCTTAGAGTTGCGATTCAACTAGCCATGTTTTAAGTTTCTTCCTTTCCTTCCCTGCAGCTCTGATTGAATCATGCTAATCCAACACAACTCCTTTGTACCCTCTCTTCTACCTTTCTCCTTAACCTGTCCCTTTTGAGGTAACTGCTTCATTTTGCTGGTCTTTGCTTATTATTATCATAATAAGAATCCCCCCCAATCTTGCCATCCTAACAAGCAGCTTCTCCTTTTATCAGACTCACTCCAGTGTCACTTTCCCTAAGGAGTATTTTCTATCCACCCAGGTAGCAATACACACATTTTTGGGCACTGGTGAAGAGCAAAGTTTGCCTGGGTTTGCTTCTGAGCTCTGCCACTCACTGTGCCCTTAGGCACATTACTGTATTTCTTTCTGTTCATTTGCAGTATTTTGTAAAATGGGAATACTAATTCTTCACCTATAGTAGTCTCCTGAAGGTAAAATAAATTATATATACTAATAAAAGCCTAGGTTTTCCTCGCGCCCTCATGTGATGCCTTCACGTCATCACAAGATGGCCACCACAAGATGGCCACAATAAGATGGCAGGCAGGGGAGGGCAGTTATGGGTTATCAGGCCTGCAGGGGAGGGCAGTGGGGCGATCAGGCCTGCAGAAGAGGGCAGTTGTGGGCGAACAGGCCAGCAGGGGAGGGCAGCTGGGGGTGACCAGGCCTGCAGGGTAGGGCAGTTGGGGGTGATCGGGCCAGCAGGGGAGTGGTGATCAGGCTGGCAGGCAGGCGAGCAGTTAGGAGCCAGCAGTTGGACATCCCCCAAGGGGTCCCAGATTGGAGGGGGTGCAGCCCGGGCTGAGGGACACCCCGCTACCCACCCCCCCGTGCACGAATTTTGTGCCCGGTCCTCTAGTTATACATAAAAGCACTTAGAGCAGTGCCTGGTACATAAGAAGTGCTATATATCTTAGATATTGTCACTATCTTCAACCTACTCTTCTTATCAGAGCATCTGAAACACTTTTAGGAACTTTTTTTTTTCATATCTGTACCTCCATACCAGACTGTAAGCTTCTTGAGATCAGAAATTATGTCTGATACACTGGCAATAATAACTGCTCAATAAATACTTGTAGAATGAATAAATAGACTGTGTCTAAAAAACAAGTAATCCCTACTCTAAACTAAATCTAAAAAGAAGACTGTTACTAAAACAAACAAATCAAATAAATTAATTTCTGTATATCCTTGCTTTAAATAGCAAGCCCTCTCATTACATTTAAATCAATGTCAATTTACAAAACTCTCACATAATTGTTAACTTATCTTAGTCAAGGAAATGTAGAAAGTGGAAATGTGCTATTCTACCACATCCTTTTCAATATCATCTCAAAAGTACTTTAGAAAGACCCTCCATTTCACTTCTGCCATGCTGGCAGGTGAGGTCCCCTAAACACTACACAACTTGGACAAGTCTTTTACCTTCACTGACTCTTCCATAATACATAAATGAGATAATGACACTACACAATATTTCACAAATTGTGATGATTAATCAATGTTACTAAGGTACATCAAGATAAAAAGCACTACAGAATTGTAAAGTATTTTTGACAGGGTTTGCCCTCTTTATTCTTGGTGATAATATATGTAAGTGTAGGAACTTTGTTTATAAGGAGGCTCAGTTTCTATTTCTTCAGGTTAACTTTCTTCTGATGTAACATTACAGTTCCTTTTTATGGGCTTGCCTTGATAATTCAGGGGCAAAACAAGCAACAGGAACTCCTTGGGAACAATGGTCCCAGTTTCATAAACATGACATTATTAGAGAATTCCTCTTATCATTTGGTGGGACCTGAACAGCATCTGATCAAGTTTCTTTCTCCAGTCTCCTGATCCTAACAAAGTTCCCACTGCATCTGCAAATGTTGATCTGCCTCAGTAACTATTCTTTTCAAAAGTCATACATTCCCTAAAGAACACTCATGACTCTTCATGCTCTCTAACAGTCACAGCACGTTAGCCATGTCTTCTGACTAGCCTCAGCATTTGCTAACATATACAAAATTAAAAATTCTAGAGCAGCACCAGCCAATAGAAATATAATGTGAGGTACAAATGTTAGTCACATGTGCAATTTAAAGTTTTTGAGCAGCCACATTTTAAAAAGTAAAAAAAAAAAAAATAGTAAAATTAATTTAATAATCTATTTTATTTAATTAAATAAATCTGAAATGTTTTCAACATGCAATCATTACAAAAATTAATGAGATGTTTTACATTCCCTTTTTTGTACTAAGTCTTTGAAATCAGATGTGCAGTTTTACACTTACAAAACACCTCAATCCAGACTAGCCACATTCCAATTGCCTGAGAGTAATATGTGGCTAGTGGGTACTGTACTGGACAGTACAGGTCTAGGGTTTTGCTTTACTGAGCTGAAATAACCTGAAATTATATGTATATATACCAGAGAATGGTCTTCAGCACTACTCCCTTCACACAACACCCTATGAGTGCAGGAAATTACATAGAAAATGTGCTCATTTTGACAGTATGGAGGGACCTGGAGAGTACTATGCTAAGCGAAATAAGCCAGTCAAAGAAAAACAAGTATCACATGATCTTACTCATATGTGGAATATAATGAACAAAATAAACTTATAAGCAAAATATATCCAGAGACATAGAAGCATGGAACAGACTGTCGAACCTCAGAGGGAAGGCATGAGTGGAGGGTGGGTGGGGAGAGATTAACCAAAGAATTTCTATGCATGTATGCATAGACTATGGATATAGACAACAGTGTGGTGAAGGCCTGGGGAGAGCACGTATGGAATGGAGGGGGTCAATGTGGAGGGGACGTCTATAATACTTTCAACAATAAAGATAAATTAAAAAAAGAAAATGTGCTCATTTTTAATAGTCTACACATTAGAGGTTTTGCTAAGTACCACTAATAAATTGCAATGGCATCATGTATATAATGCAATATCAAATGTTATATAAAAAATATAAAATTGTAAAAGACATAGATTGCACATGAAAGACCAGCTCTTACACTTCATACAAATCAGAAGAGAAGTAAACAGCAGGAATAACTGAGTATATCAAGCTTAGAACAGAAGACATTTTAAAAATAACAGCAACATTTTGTCTGGTTTTTGTAAAGATTTGGCATCACAGAATATTTTTTAAGAAAAAGTAATTTTATTATTTTCAAGTATCTAGAGAAATATAAATTAGATTGATAAAGAGTTAGTATAAACTCTTGATAGACCTTTCTATTAATCAGAAAGATCATCAGCCAAACAAGACATCCAAGTATTCCCACATGCTATTTCTTCTGTCTACACATACTGTTTCCCAATCCTCTTCTCCTACACAACTTCTGCTACCCTTCAGGTCTCAGTTTAATGTTTTTCACAAGAAGACCTTTCCTTGTATCCTAGATCTGAATGAGTATTCCTGTAATAGTCCCAAAGCACCCTGTATTTCTCAAATCATAGTATCCCTTTAATGAAAACTATTATTTGTCTTTTTGCTAAAATGTAAGCCCCATGAAGAGATAGACCAAGTCTATCTTGTTCATTACTGAATCCTCATGTCTCAAATAAAGCCTGGCACATTGGGAGTGCACAAATAAATATTGTTGATTTAACTTATTAACTCAAGTCATTAAGTAATTATGTTATGTGGTGGATTAACTATATTAGCATACCAATTGTACCTAAAAGAAGATATCAACATGGTTTACTCTTTTAAGTACTTTGTTTATAATACTGATCTTCTTGGCAATGCTATTATTTTTCCATAGAAAGAGCAAAATCTCAGTTCTAGCTAAATATTCTGAGATTCTCAATCAGTGAAGTACACATTAAAGAGGCTACATTGTATTCTGATTATATTATCCTTGAATCTTCTACCAGCAACTTCATCTCAGGGAGTCAAGTTTCAGAATGTGAGTTATCTACTAACATGAGTGATTTTAAACTATGCATCTCTTATTGACTCAAGCCCTATATATGTTAAACTCCTAAAGACAGAGTTTTGATATAAGTCCAACATTCATATATTCAAGATATAGAAAATTGAATTTAGATTTTATTTTAAATTTCCTGGTATGTTTGCTAAAATTGTGTGTTTTTTTAACAACTATTTCCTTATAGTATAAAATATTATAGCCAAAAGCTGCTCCTTTAAGAAGCCACATCCATCTTGCCCAACTCTAATAAAGTGCTAATTAGCAGAGTAGCCACAGACAGGTCAGAAATGTACTTACCACTTCCAATCTTCCCATCTAATTCCTCCCCCAACCTATTCACCAACCTTTACTTGTCATTCTTTCGGTCTGCTATTTCCCTGTTTATTCTTAATAATGATAGCTAATATATGTTGAGTGCTAGGATACAACAGGTACTATGCTAAGTCTTTACAAACATTATTTCCTTTAATCCTCACACAATCCTTTGATGTAAATGCTATAAGTGTCCTCATTTCACACTTATAACTCCCCGCTGCCTTTCTCTGGCCTTCTCAGTGGAACTGGAGAAAAACTTATATTATTTTTAATGAAGATACTTGGGTATATATCAAATCCCATTGTATACCTTAAATGTGTACAATGTTATATGTCAGTTATAGCTAAATAAAGCTGGGAATATTTTTAAAGATATTTGGGTATAAATACAGTTGAAAAGAATGCCTATCAAATTATTCCTCTTCCTAAGCTCTACCAACATTCTTATTATTTGAAAATCATTATGACAACTTTTTTCTAACATGAAACAGTTATGTAGAGAATATTTACTCCCTCATTTTTGACAGCTTCTTTTCCCCTGCTCAAACTTCATCAAAAACTGAATTGTATAAATGGAAAAGCATAACATTTTTGAGTTGGAAAGGACCTCAATGTCTCCAACTTACAGTCAAAGATTTGTTGGTCAAGACTGAGTATGCCAGGCCTGTAGTTACTTAATGAATTTGTTAATTCTGCACATTTTTATTAAGTACCAACTATGTGTTCTACATGGTGCATCAGAGACAGTTATGCCTTTAAGAGCTTATATATAAGTTGGCGAGTAAGATAACAATTGAATAAGATAATTTCAGTTAATGAGAAGTGTTATTTAAAAAATAACAAAGAATGGGATAGTGAGTGCTCTGGGATGGGAGAAGGTACTTCTGAAGAAGTGGTCAGGAAAGCCTGTTCTTAAGAAGTAAAATCTGCACATGGCTGGCATGGCTTAGTGGTTGAGCACTGACCTATGAACCAGGAGGTCACCGCTTGATTCTCAGTCAGGGCACATGCCTGGTTGCAGGCTCAATCCCCAGTGTTGGGTGTGCAGGAGGCAGCTGATCAATGATTCTCTCTCATCATTGATGTTTCTATCTCTCTCTCCCTCTCCCTTCCACTCTGAAATCAATAAAAATATATATTTTTTAAAAAGAAGTAAAATTTGCCTTGAGCCCTGATTGATGAGAGGAAGCCATCCAAGCAAAGATCTGAGGGAAATCATTCCAGGGTGGGAAAGGCAAGTGAAAAGCCCTGAGGTGGGAATAAATTTGACACAGAAAATAGCTATTATAAGTGAAGGATAGTAAATTATGAGCTGAGTGGTAGGGCATGACATCATGAAAATGTAGATAAAAATAAAATTATTTAGGGCCTGTGGGCTGTGTCAAGGAATTTTGATATAATTCTATTTGCAAAAAAAAAAAAAAAAAAAGCCATGAGAATATTAGGTGCAAGGCAGTGATATGATTAGTCTTAGTATTTTAAATTGATAATATTAAGTAGTGCTAAAACCTTACATCAGGGTTTAACAATAGCTATAATCTATCATTAGTTTTTAGTTGCTTACAGAATTAACAGGTCATGAGCTGAGTTTGTTCAATATCAATGCTTTGATAAAACAATGAACAATTTTAGAAATTAAAACAATTATTATTATAGTAATGCCTCCTCACCATCACCATCCCACAATGATTCATACCTCTCTGTACTCATTGCCCTCCTGTAGTCCTCTAACACACTGACTCTGAGCTTGGCCTTCCACATTGATTTTGTGGCTTGCTTTGGTCAATGGGACATGAGCAAACATGTCACAAGCAGGCTTGAAAAATGCTTAGGCACTGGAGCTTGCTCTCACTTGCTGTTGATAGAACCCAGCAACCACATGAAGAAATTAAGGCTAGTCTGCTGGAATGTGAGTGACATTTGGGCCAGTTACTTCCATCAACCTTGTTGATAGCCAGTCAACCACCACCAGCCACATGAATAAGCCCAGTCATAGGAGTATGACTTGTGGACACCAAATGAAACAAACAGGCCATCTCAGCTAAGCCCAGCCCTAATTGTCAGCTCATGGGATGGTTTGCAAATCATAGATTGCTTTTTTAAACAACTAAATTTTGGGGTATTTTATTATGCAGAAACTAGTAGCCCATTTTCAGGAAGAATCCTGCAAGCCGTCGCTGCGGCCACTGCCGCTGTGGTTGCGTTGCGGCTGCCGTGCCTGCACCCACAGGCCGCTGCCGCCCGCCCCGCCCCGCTCCGCCCCGCCCTGCCCAGGCTTTCCCTCTGGCAGCCACCTTGCTTTCCGCTTTTCCTTCCTCTTCCTTCTAGGTGGTCTTCAGTCTTCACTCCTCCCTCCCTCCACGTATGCAAATTAACCGCCATCTTGGTTGGGTAATTTGCATACTCGCCCTGATTGGGCGGTGGGCGTGGCTTTGGCTGGTGGGCGTGGCTTGGGCTTAGCGAAGGTGCAGTCAATTTGCATATTGCTATTTTATTAGGTAGGATGAGTAGCTAAGGCAGCTATATAAATAGAACTCCATTTTGATAAGTGTAAATGTATATAAAAATATATGTATTACTATATCTAAATTACTTCAAATCATACTTCATAAAATGATTCAATTGGTTTCAATGATGCTTAAGGCAGTTTAAAATGATAGATGTGCAATATCAATAACAGTACTTTATTCATTCCTAATTTATTGATATTAATTAAATCTATGCACATGTCCAAATAGAGTTACTAGACATAAACACCATTCCAAATGGATAAGTCTGTATTAGTTTAGTGGCTATTACTAGAGAAGGGACATGTAAGTCCATTTCACTCATACAACTGCTTTTTTATTTATTTCAATTTTTGAATATTGAATAGTTTCACAAGGTTCAAAACCAAAAAATTATAAAATGATATCTATTTAAAAAGTCTTCCCATTTTAGTCCTACCCACCTAGTATCTATATCCCACATAACCATTATAATTCATTTCTTATGTATCCTTCCAGAGTTTTCTTTTTATCATTTTTTATTCAAGAACTAAATCAGCAAAACTATCCTATCTAATAAAAGAGTAATATTCAAATTGACCATACCTCCACTATACTCACAAGCCACGTCAACCAGCCAATCAGGAGCAAGTATGCAAATTAACCCAACCAAGATGGCTGCGCCACGGAGCAAGCAGGAGGCTTGGGTTTCCCCGGCAATAGAGGAAGCCAAGCTCCCACAGCCCTGGTCTCCACTCAAGGCTACAAAGTTTCAATTATAGAAGATAAATAAACCCCAACAAAAATGGCAGCAGCCACAGAGCTGGAGAGAGCAGGAGGCTTGAGTTGCCCCCGGCGATGGAGGAAGCCAAGCTCCTGTAGATAGTTTCAATTATAGAAGATAAATAAATCTCAGATACCAGGGCCTCCGCTTGGGTCACTGGGGGGCGTGGTCAGCCTGCAAACCACCACAGGCCCCTCACCCAGGCTGCCCCATGCCCCAAGGGAACCCCACCCTGATCCGGGACACACTTCAGGCCAAACCAGCTGGCCCCCACCCGTGCACCAGGCCTCTATCCTATCTAATAAAAGAGTAATATGCAAATTGACCATCACTCCAACACAGAAGATGGCTGCCCCCATGTGGACATAAGATGGCCGCCACAAGATGGCCAGCAGGGGAGGGTAGTTGGGAGGGACCAGGTCTGCAAGGGACGGCAGTTGTGGGCGATCAGGCCAGCAGGGGAGGGCAGTTGGGAGGGACCAGGCCTGCAGGGGAAGGCAGTTGGGGGGACCCACACCGGCAGAGGAGGGAAGTTGGGGGCGACTGGGCCTGCAGGGAAGAGCACTTGGGGGAGACCCAGGCCTGCAGGGGAGAGCAGTTGGGGGTGACCAGGCCTGCAGGGGAGGGCAGTTAGGGGTGACCAGGCCTGCAGGGGAGGGTAGTTAGGGGCAATCAGGCTGTCAGGGGAGCAGTTATGCATCAATCAGGCTGGCAGGGGAATGGTTAGGGGGTGATCAGGCTGGCAGGCAGAAGTGGTTAGGGGCAATCAGGAAGGCACGCAGGCGAGCAGTTGGGAGCCAGCAGTCCTGGATTGTGAGAGGCCCGGTAGGACCGGGCCTAAATGGGCAGTCGGACATCCCTCGAGGGGTCCCAGATTGGAGAGGGTGCTGGCTGGGCTGAGGGACACCCCCCCATGCACAAATTTCATGCACCGGGCCTCTAGTATTTGTATAAATTTATAGAATCATCTCAAGCATGATTCTAGGTGCTGGCTATGTATATATCCCATATAAAAGTATCATTAACATAATATGATAAAGCAAAAAGTAGGTAATGGATGACTCTAATTTTACAAAAAAATAATTTTTATAAATTTAGTATTCTCTAACCAAAACATCCAAAATTTTTACTGAACATGTTAAAGAAAATGGAATATTAAGAAAACAACTGATCAAAACATAAGCAGCTGGAAAAAACAAATGTGAAGTAAAAGAAAATAAAAATACAAGAAACTTGAAAAAACAGCTTTAGGAATGTCCATAGTTACTAACTTTCAGCCACCAGGAAGATGTCCAAGCAAAACTAAGATCTAAATGCCTTCAGGGAAAAAGAAGTTTCAACATTTAGAAGCTTAGTTCCTAAGAGTATCTGACCTAAATTCGCAGAATTTCTCATATTTTCAGTTACCTCATACTCATCCATTTATCAAACTTATAAATACATTGTGATATGATGGGCAAAAAAGCATTTTAAACAAAGACCACACAGGAATTTTAATATTAACTTATATTGAGTTAACAAACTAAATAATGTATGCCCTAGGAGAAATCATAAGCCAAAGCAACTACACAGCATCATGCTGCAGAGAAAGCCAGAAGGCAGACATGTTCAACTATGAGATCACCACTTGCATTTACTAGTATGTATCCCCCTCCCAGTTGTTTAAAATAACTTCCACAACTTAAATCAATTCAAACAGTATCTTTTAATACCCTTCAAGGTTCAGCATTTCATTCTCAAGTGAATAATTTTCCACACATCATTATGATTATGGTCAAGTTTAGATGTTGAATGCAAGCAGGTGATATATATATATATATATATATATATATATATGTATGTATATATATACATATACATATACATATACATATACATATATATACACATATATATACATATATATACACACACACATACACACAAACACACACACACATACACACAAACACACACACACACACACACACACACACACACACACGCATATACACTAGAGGCCTGGTGCATGAAATTTGTGCATGGGAGGTGTGTCCCTCAGCCCAACCTGCACCCTCTCCAATCTGGGACCCCTCGAGGGATGTCCAACTGCCCGTTTAGGTCAGATATCCCTTTCACAATCCAGGACTGCTGGCTCCCAACAGCTCGCCTGCCTGCCTGCCTGATTGCTCCTAACCACTTCTGCCTGCCAGCCTGATCACCCCCTAACCACTCTCCTGCCAGCCTGATTGATGCCTAACTTCTCCCCTGCTGGCTTGATTGGCCCTAACTGCCCTCCCCTGCTGGTCTGGTGACCCCTAACTGCCCTCTCCTGCTTGCCTGGTTGCCCCTAACTGTCCTCCACTGCAGGCCTGGTTGTCCCCAACTGCCCTCCCCTGCTGGCCTGGTCAACCCCAACTGCCCTTCCCTGCAGGCCTGGTTGTCCCTAACTGCCCTCCACTGCAGGCCTGGTCCCCCGCAACTGCCCTCCCCTGCAGGCCTGATCACCCCCAACTGCCCTCCCTTGCAGGCCTGATCCCACCCAACTGCCTTCCCCTGCTGGCCTGATTGCCCACAACTGCCCTCCCCTGCTGGCCATCTTGTGGCAGCCATCTTTGACCACATAGGGATGGCCATCCTGTGTGTTGGAGTGATGGTCAATTTGCATACTACCTCTTTATTATGTAATATCTCTTTCTGAACCTTGAGAGAGACAGAGAGAGAGAGAGAGAGAGAGAGAGAGAGAGAGAAACAGATATTGAAATAGATATTAAGATTGATTTAAGGAAATGGTTCACACAGTTTTGGCACTAGAGACCTCAGAAAGAGATAATGTTGAAGCTCAAGTCAGTCTGCTGGAAAAATTTCTCCTTCCTAGGGAAACATCAATCTTGGTTCTATTAAATCCTTTAACTGTTTGGATAAAGCCCACCTACATTATGGAGATTAACCTGCTTTACTCAAAGTCTACTGATTTAAATGTTAATTTCATCTACAAAATACCTTCACAACAACATCCTATATAATAAAAGCCTAATATGCTAAGTTTCCAGTCTACCGGTCAGCTGTTCAACCAATCAAAGTGTAATATGCTAATGATATGCTAAGGCTGCTCAACCACTTGCTATGACATGCACTGACCAAAAGGGGGCAGATGCTCTGACCAGTAAGTTAGCTTGTTGCTGGGGTCCAGCCAATCGGGACTGAGCGAGACGAGCCGGACATGCCCTGGAGTCCTCCCGCAGTCCCTCCCCGGCTGGCCAGCCACCCGCATCCCTCCCCAGCCTCGATTTTGCATTGATGGGTTCCCTGGCCTGGCCTGCACCCTCTCACAATCTAGGACCCCTCAGGGATGTCAGAGAGCCGGTTTCGGCCCGATTCCACAGGCCAAGCCGAGGGACCCCACTGGTGCATGAATTCGTGCACCAGGCCTCTGGTCTAGAATAATGTTTGATGAAATATCTGGGTACTGAGGCCCAACCAATTTGACACATAAAATTAACCACCACAACAACAAATCCTCAACAAATATTTCTTGAGCAATAGAGATGTTCCTGGAAAGCAGCACATAAATAGAATTTTTATAGACAGAAGTCCCATGGGCCTTCTTAGACTAAGGCTGCTTTCAACCTGCAGCTCAGCCCTGCTGATCCCTGAGGAAATCCAAAACAGAGGCACATAATAACTAAACAAATAGTAGGTTCAGCTACCCTAGGCTTGAGGCCTGTAGGACTGGTGGTTGAAAGAAGTCTTACTCTTCTTAAACTGGAAGACTTGAAGTGAAGCCTGAGCATTTTCACAACTAGTTTATCCTTCTCATCCCCACTGGCTTTTCTCAGTCTTAAAAAGTGGCCTCCTGCCTTCTTAGATTCTTTTTCTTTAAATATGTTTTTATTGATTTCAGAGAGGAAGGGAGAGGGAAAGAGAGAGACAGAAACATCAATGATGAGAGAGAATCATTGGTTGGCTGCCTCCTGCATGCCCCACACTGGGGATCCAGGCTGTAACCCGAGCATGTGCCCTGACCAGAACTGAACCATGACCTTCTGGTTCATAGGTCAACACTCCACCACTGAGCCGTGCCAGATAGGCTTGGATTCTTGCTTTGCACTCCAGATCCTCAATATCAAGTTAAATTTCTGCCCTGGACCTGAACTTACTTCATCAGAGTCCAAACACTCCCTTTACCAAATAAAATGGGACTGCTTCAGCCTAACAGTAGCAAATGTCTCACTGCAAACATCACCACATGGATGTTTATTCAGGGCTGGAGTTTGTTGTATCACTTTGAATACTTAATTTGGGCTCTACACCCAATTCCAATGTGTGTGTGTTGGGGTAGGGGTACCCTCACACCAACAAGCAATTCTCCAACACCAGCTGGGTGTCCTTCAATACAACTTAATTCTGATGTTAACCCAGAGATAACATCAGATTCCACAGGTTAAGTAAGGCTCAGTCCTACAAAATAAAGCTCCCCCACCACTTCAGATGCCAGTCCCAAGTCCAGGTTGTCACCTGTGATTCTAACCAACAGGCCACAATAGATTGAAGGTCCTAAAAACCCCTTCCTTGGATTCAATTAACTTGCTAGAATGGCTCACAGAACTCAAAGAAACATTTTACCTACTATATAACCAGTTTATGATAAAAGGATATAACTGGGGAACAGCCAAATGGAAAGATGCTTAGGGCAAGGCCCACCACTTTCTCCAAATCTCTAGTTGTTCACCAACACAGAAAGCTCTCTGAACCCCATCCTTTTGGTGTTTTATGTAGGCTTCACTACATAGGCACAAATGATTAAATAACTGGCCATTTGGGATTGATTCAAATTTCAGGTCCTCTCCCTTTTCCAGAGGATAGAAATGGGGCTGAAAATTCCAACCCTCTAATCAAAATGGTTGGTTCTCCAGGCAACTAGTCCCCATCCTTAGGTGCTTTCCTAAAGTCACCTCAATAACATAACAAAGGGCACTCTTGTATCTCTCATCAAAGGAAATCCCAAGAGTTTTAGGAGCTCTGTGCCAGAAAAGGGGAAAAAGACCAAATATATATTTCTTATTACAAATTACAAAATCACAACATTATCTGAAATGCTTTCTCTCCCAGCTTCCATTCACTTTCAGTTTCCTTATCCTTGAGAGCCAGTATACAGGACATTTAGCTTTCTGATTTCTTCCTGTATTTTCTCAGGTTCCATGGCTTCCCCACTAGCCTGTGCCAACTTACACAGGCTCTGGCAGTAAATGAAAAGAAAATAAGTAAAAGTTAATGATTCAATATTAATATGAATAACCCTACTTAGCATTTTGCAAGGTCAGATTTCTGAATATCATATTTTCATAGAACTGAGTACATCCGAATTTGAGCGTGAATTGAGCTACATCTTCCAGAACAGAACCTAGAAAAGTAGTGTACACTATAAACAATAGTCATGATATCTCTTCTAATAAGTCTTTTATTTTAACCCTACTGCAAAAGGACTTGTTTTGTACCAGGAGCACATATTCTAAAATTACCATCTTAACAGGAAAATGAGCTACAAACATATTTTAAGTGATAAAATAAGAAAAACTTATCATAAAATTTTTAAATATATGTAAAGCATATTAAGCCAGATGTACAAGAGTGCCTAGTTTGTAAACTGGACACCTCTGAAAGATACGTTTTTTGATGTATATATTTTTAAATACTACATGACAATTTTAACATTAACTTGTATTGATAACATTAATTATTTGATACTATTCATTCCTTGCTTATTTTTTTAAAGTGGTATTGATGTGTATTTCCCCCAAATGGTTTGTGAGCTCCCTGAGGACAGCAAGCCATGTCACGCAATTTTTATTGGTTAGCACTCTCCTACTCTCATCACACTCTCACTCTGAGCCATGGGCATGAGGAGCCTATTGGGCAAGAAAAGTAGATGAAAAAAAGTACTCTCATCTGAGGCAATAGACAACTCCAAAGTCAAAGAGGAAAAATAAACCAGAAAGGATGCCAGCAAGCCAATGCCCAAATGACAAAGGGAAAGTTAGAGAAAAGATAAAATCCTGGAGGGGTCAGAGATAGTAATGATCAAAATCAGAGTACAAAGTCAAAGGACAGAATAGGGAAGACATGATCAAGCAAAATCAAATCAAAACTGATTGGGGGAAGATAAGCCACAGCAAATATCTAGCATGCCTGCTAGCCATTGGGGCTGGCTTCATAGGCCTGCTAGGGTATGATGAAAAGGGTAAGGTAAGTCATCCAAATGTAAAGAGTCAGGAATGGGAATGTGGTAGCTTAATATTTCCTATGTTGCCTTGCACATACTAGTAATAAGTTCTCAGTTAATATTAACTGAGCTAGTCAAGCAAAAATTAGTTACATACAATCCTGGTGGTCTGAAAGTTGATGTGGGGCATTAGCAGGTACTGGAATATAATAGATCAAAGTTTAGAATGCACCATTATGTAAGCAATGGGATTTGTCTATGATAGTAAAGTGAGAATGGCTTCAGAAGTCTGATGGCCTCAGAATAGCTACATGGAAGAAGGAGGAGGAAAAAGAGAAGATCGTGTTTAGTGAATACCAATGCATTACCTTTATATATTTCACTTAATTCAATCCTCCAGGGGGTAGGAGGTGCTCACAATTTTACAGATGAGTAAACTATAAAAAGGTTAAGGACCTTTCCTAAAGTCACAGAGTCAGGATTTAAACCCAGATATGTCTGGTTCTAGAATGCATGGTCTTTGTTAATATTCCACCCTACACCTTATGAACAAGGTTGAAAAGAGGCAAAGACTAGTTCAAGTGGAAAATCTGAGAGCAGAGCAAGAAGGAACTCTGCAGGGCTATCTATCACTTCTTTAAAAGACACTGCAATTCAACTCTACTGTTTGTGTATTGCTTGGTTTGGTTGACAGCAGTAACAAAGCTATGGTCCAATTAACAATAACTACTGTTACCTGAAAATCTACTGTGTACCCACCCCATATGCTAGATGCTTTACATATAGTAAGTTCTATCATTTCCAAAGCATTTTCATAGCCATTGTTTCATCTGGCTGAGATGAGGACTCATATATATGGAAGAAAGCCAACCAGCTCAGTTTTCAGAAATGTGAAACAAGTTAGGGCAACAATGATAAGTCAATAGTGAAACCCAGAAGCCTAGGCTAGAAGTATCTGACTTCCTCTAGTCTAAAATCAGAATTGGTCCAGGGACTCAGGTGGGGTTGAATCTGCAAATAGGAGACCAAGAAACCCCTGATTGTGGAGGAAAGAAAGCAACAGGCAATGGAATAGGCAGCTGTTTCATTCTGATGGCTATTTTATTCAAAAATGTCACACAGCTCTAGACATCCAAGTCAAGGGACATTTTGAGTTTGATACCTTTGAGAATGGGACCAATTTGGCTGATCCTTTCAGAAGTTATAGTAACCAAATTTACCAGGAAGCTCTGAGCAGCAGTTGATTGTGTTCATCATATATACTTGTTGAAGCATCTCCTCCCCTGTTCCCCCTTCCTTCATCAAAGTTTCCATGATAGTCTCTAGGTTTGCCTACTGCCTCTCTAACCACGCCTTCTCTGTCTCTTGCAATCTTAAGCTTCTTTTATTGTCTTTCCATATTCCTTAGCTCAATGAATATACCACCAGCCACAAAGTTATACAAACCAGAAAGTTAGACATTTTCCTTAACATTTCCTTTTACTCCCATGTCCAAATTACCATGAATTACTATCACTACATGCTAAATATGTGTATGTATTTGGTTATGATGTAAAATATATATCTTGCTTTGAGCCATAATAAGAAATAATTGATAAATAATAAATAATAAATAATAAGTTAGCCTCTGTAATAATAAAATGCCATTTATAATGTTTATTGAGTACATTTGTGCCAGGCAATGTGTTAAGTATTTTATAGGCAATATCTCATTCAATTCTTATAACAACACTATGAGATAGAGCCTATTCTAAACCCCAGGTAAAAATGGAGGCTCAGAGACATTAAACAATTTATCTTGATTCTCACAGTTGGTTAATTGGCAAAGCCAGCAGTGTCATTAGAGTCCAACACCCATGCTCTTATGTAATTGCACTCTACCATCTTTGTAATCAGATAATCACCCCTCTCCCTTATTCTAATAACTCCCACTAATAATATTTTTACTTATACTACTTTGATAATACCAATAAAATATTCAAAATAGCCCTTCCTATTACCAGTTGGGTCCATTTAAATTCTCAGGCCATTGCAAATTCTCAAAAACAGTCTCCTCATCAATTGAAAAATCAAGCGATTTCCCACTAAAAGAGAACTTCTCTTGTCATGAGCACCCAATGGGGAAAAAAAACAACAGAAAAGGAGGGAGTCGATCATTATGTGGTATATCCTTAACTGCCTCAGAGTTTATTATCTTTTTTGTCTTTGGGCCCATAAACATGAGCAGGTAGATATTAATACTTTTCCCAAAGGTAATTAACCAATTCCTACATACATTTCTTTTACCTCAAGGGACTTCAATGTAAATATGATGGTGTTTACTCTATCAAATATTAATATTCTTAGCTCATTAAATCTTCTCATGAATAATCTGTAACAAAGGAGGGTCTATTAATATTCATATGCCTATCTTTATGCCTGCCAGGGGTGCTTATGGTACAAAAAAAAACACACACACACAAAAACACTGGGCAAGTCTTAGCCAGAGTACAGCCAGAGTGTGGAGGCTAGACAGTCCCAGGAGCACTCGAGTGCTGAATTTGAGAAGTCATGGTGGATGGAGCCTCCTATAAGAAACTGGCTGAGACATATGAAGAAGAAAAAGGGATACATGGGCTATAACTTTTTTTCAAAATGCCTCCAGATCATTGTAATTTTTAATTATTAAACATAAAATATTTCAAAGAAATATTTGTAATGTACATGTAAATTAGAGAGCATACTCACAACACCTGTGAACCCACTGTCCATCAAAGAGATGCTGGAAGTCTGGTTTTGGACTCTGTATTCAAGCCAAATCCGTTGCTTGGTTTGGGTTTTGGTCTAGGTCAGTGGTCGGCAAACTCATTAGTCAACAGAGCCAAATATCAACAGTACAACGATTGAAATTTCTTTTGAGAGCCAATTTTTTTAAACTTAAACTTCTTCTAATGCCACTTCTTCAAAATAGACTCACCCAGGCCGTGGTATTTTGTGGAAGAGCCACATTCAAGGGGCCAAAGAGCCGCATGTGGCTCACGAGCTGCAGTTTGCCGACCACGGGTCTAGGTCATTGGAAAGCTGAATAGCCAATGCATACATCAATATCACTTGGTCTTTCTGAACTTGAACATGACCAAGGAATGGCATTAGAATTATCATGAATACCAACATACTCAGTTTCAAATATAGGTAAGAATTCTAAATAATATGTGGATAGAAAATCCCTCATTATTACAAGAGCAAAATGTTGCACTAATAAATGATCCTATATAATAAATAGCTAATATGCTAATTAAACCGAACAGCAGAACAACTCTCAGGATGACCTTCCAGATGACCATCCGACAACCTTCCAAAGGAAGCAGGGACTGAGAGGGCCGAGCCCGGGCCTCTAGTTGTTATATAAATGAACTGTTAAGTTTATATACAAGCATATTGATTATAAACATCAAATAGTTGAAGAGGGAAATAGATTGAGAATATAAATATTTAAAAGGGTGTGTTCACTAGATAAGTCTATAAAGAAAATCATATACTTTTTGAGTTAATAAGTGTTATAATATTAACTAATAATTCAAGGCAAAATATTATAGATTATATAAGTATTCTAACATTTTTAATTGTTTGGTGTATTTATATTTCTAACATGAAACAAAATAAAATGTATGGACTAAAATTAATTTTCAGGTACATAATTCCATTTAGGCTGTATTTCTTTCAAAGAATAGTTCTATTTGAGAATACTTTTTGTTCTGTGAGAATAAATTAAAAATGGACTATCAACTTTGTCACCTTAAAATTTCACAAGGAGGAAAAAAAATCAGTTATAACCATATCCACAACAAAGCATTTTCAATCCTACATAAAAGAGAATATAAAGAGTATAATGAAGAAAATGTTAAAATTGAAGCACCCTAAAAATATCTTATCTCTGCACTGACCTCAGTTGACAGTATCTATTCAGTTTCATAAGTGTACAGTTCAGTTTAAAAAACACTGCTTTATACATTATCTTAATTGATCTTAACAGGTCCTTTGATAGGATTGAGAAATTGTCCCCCAAATGGCGATTATCAGAAGAGATAAGAAACTCCTGAAAAAACTTATTTTAACTATAGATAATATGACATTCTTAGCAGATGTTTCTTACATATGAGGAAAGGGTCAATCTAAAATGGGGGGGAAATCTCTCTGAAACTCAGCATCCTTCATCATGCCCTACATGACAAAACAACTCGCTCACATTGAATGAAAGAGGCACTCTCTTCCATATTACTGCCCAGCCTGTTCTGCTTGTATATGATCAAGAAATCAGAAAACAGACGAAGGGCTAATTGCTGTGAAAAATCAATGCCTGTCGTTTTCTATTTTAATCATGACAATGAATGCTGGATTGTTGCATCTGAACACAAGAATGGGAATTATTCATGTAGAAGAAATCAGACATGGAACAAAGGGCAGTTCTGTAAGGAGAGTGAGGTTGAACATTTCTGAACTACTTCAGAACCAATGCTTGAGATACAACTTCAATTTCCCATTATTACCTTTTTTCCCCTGCACAGCTGAACTGCTGCCTTGGAGGTATACTAGTATTTTAAGACAATGTTCTTGATCTTGGTAATGACCCAATCAGGGTCTTTGAGAATCTACCAAAGATTGACAATGAGTAATAGTGAGCTTTACTGCTTTCCCAATTTAAATAGAGTCTTTGGTTATCTTGTCTCTTAGCACCTTGTGTTCTTCCCATACAAGCCTTGCCATAGTGAGCTCCAGCTTGCCCAGGGGTTAGTTTCTAAAAGCAGCATATGAGGTGAAAATAGCAGTTAAGTTTAACATTAGTGATCATTTAAATCTCCTGTAAATAAGAATAAGTCCTCAGAATTCTCAAAACAGGGGGGTGGGGGGTCTCCCATACAGTACAATATGGGGAATTTGTGTATTCCACTTTGTATATACGTTATATGTATAATACATATAAATGTATTGTGTGCACAGGAAAATAATATATATATAATAGATTAGATAGGTAACATATATCTCTCTGCATTTTAATTACAAAAAATAGAGTGTTCAGAATGGAAACCATAGAAGTGCACCCATGCTACAACTCTATGTATTGGCATAATTATTTAATGCTTATCACTCCCACTAGTCTTTAATCTTCATAAAGGCAGGGCAACTGCCCTATTTTGATGGATCCTCTATCTATATCTCTGCCTAGCTCAGTTCTGTTCAATAAATAGATGTCAATTGATGTGACTGAATAACTTAAAGGTAAGATGGGAGGACAGAGGTAAGATGGGAGGACAGAGACAGTCAAGCCTGTTCCGCCTCCACCGTAACCTCAACACTGACAATGTGTCCTATCAGCTGTCAGGCCCTAAAGATCACCCTGCTGACCAGCAACTCTCCTGCTGGCTGCTGTGCCACTCTGCTTCCTTCCTGTCTGCCTGGGATGGATGGCATGTGAATTTCTAAATGCCAAATGAGAGTCATATTTTGTGAATTTAGCCCACAGTTTTATTTCATGAATTTCTATGTTTACATGGGTGGTTTGTTTTTTTAAGTAATTGGCCTTATATTTGAAGTTCATCATTTAAAATACAGGCACCACAAAAGGAGATGGGCTTAGAAGTGAATTTTATTTTCTTTTTTTATACTTTCCTATATCTTTTAAAGTGTTCTGTAATGATTACATATTGTTTGCAAAATCAGAAAAAAATGTTTAAAATATTATCACATATTCTAACTCCCATTTTAAGCTATTTTAACCTGTTTAGGTTCACAAAGCCTGAGAATTGCACAATTTGGGACTGTGAATAAAAGGAAAGTTGAGAAACACTGAAAAAAGTAACTGTAATTAAAATAGTTATTTTAATTGTGTAAGGATACTATTTGATTGCTTCTTAGTGGCATTCTTAATAAAAGCCATTCTCTTTCGAGTAACACTCTTTTTTAGACAAAATTGCATTCTCATAGCTTTTGTTAAAAACCAACCTCTTAAGTTTCTCATGAATTCCATTCACCAGTCTGAAGTAGATACCATTTCTAGGATGTTATAAATGAAAGGATTAGTAAGGGTTTAGGAAGAAAGAGGGAAAACAGCCACACCGCTTTGTTTCCTCACATACAAACTGTGACTACCACCTTCCCATCACACACTCCTTAACTTTTAGCACTTTGATGTCCTAACACAATTCCTTGCAGATTTCACTATCACTTGTATTATCTACACTCTGAAACTGTGTTCTAAATATGCAGATACAGCTAAGGAGAAATAAAGAGTAGCTTATCCACAAAGGTAAGAGACTATAAAATAATTGCAGCTTCCTCATCTCACCCACAGGTCAAGTACTGTTTGATACATATACTCCTTTTACAGATAAGGTGGATTTCCCCTTTGAGCCTCAAATCACATTTAAATTAGTTCAATAATAAGAAATGGAATTACATGAAATATGATGTCAAGGGAAGCACACTGGGCTGACCTGAGTTCTGAGTTCTGCTACCAAGTATAACTTTGGGTTAAAATGTCAAATTAGAAAATATGTTAAGTAACAACTCTTTGTTTACCAAATAATTAGTTTTCTTTAGCAACACTGGGTTTTTGCATGATTTCTATTAATCAACACCATTCTGGCATTTAGATAAATATTCCTAGTACTAAAACATAATCCTCATGTAGTCAGTGACAGATTTGGGATATACTAGCTATATTGCCTTCTACTGTGATCCTCTGAGAGTTAAACTTAACTCCACAAGGTCAAGTTGTGTCCATCTTGTGACATGGGTCTTCCAAAGTCTATTTAGGTTTTGCCATAAGCATTTTATAATTTAAGCTGGAAAAATAGTACCAGTGTAATACTATCTACCACAAACTGAGAGAAAATGTTACATCATTTAAAATGAAACAAAAAAAAATTGTCAGCATGAAGCCTTTTGACATGAAGAGTATGGGCCAACATAATCACAAATAATCTAAGTATAGTTCTATTTAGTTTAGAGTAGGAAATTTGGGCCTCCTCTATTTTAAGTAGATCATTCCCAAACCTCCATCTCTGTGCCCAGCCCAGAACAATCTCTTGAGCTCTAGACCCAGATTGGATGTTTCTCCCATTTTCTGCCCAGAGACCTGAAACTCAAAGTACCCCAAACTGAAAATCATCTCCTGCTCCAGCTCCCCAAATCTGGTCCTCTTCCTGTGTTTATGATCTTAGAAGATAGCATTGCCACTTTCTAGGGGACATGTGTTTTATTTATTTACTAGAGGCCCAGTGCACGAAATTCGTGCACTGGGGGTGGTGTCCCTCAACCCAGCCTGCACCCTCTCCAATCTGGGACCTCTCGGGGGATGTCCAACTGCTGATTTAGTCCCTTTCACAATCCGGGACTGCTGGTTCCTAACCACTCACCTGCCTGCCTGCCTGCCTGCCTGATTGCCCCTAACCACTTCTGCCTGCCAGCCTGATCACCCCCTAACCACTCCCCTGCCAGCCTGATTAACACCTAACTGCTCCTCTGCCAGCCCTATCACCTCTAACTGCCCTCCCATGTGGGCCTGATCTTGCCCCCAACTGCCCTCCCCTGCAAGCTTGATGGCCCCCAACTGCCCTCCCATGCAGGCCTGGTCCCCCCCCAACTTCCCTCCCCTGCCAGCCTGGTTGCCCGCTACTGCCCTCCCCTGCCAGCCTGTTCTCACCCCCAACTGCCCTTTTCAGCTGGCCTGATCACCCCTAACTGCCTCTACCTGCCCGATCACCCATAACTGCCCTACCCTGCCGGCCTGATCTCTCCCCAAACTGCCCTCCTCTGCCAGCCAATTTGGTTCTGATTGATTGGTTTCTATGCCAGTCAGCATCAAAAGCTCCACCTCCTAGGGAGCCATTGGCTCCTCACAATTGACCCAGATTTGGTTCTGACTGGTTGGTTTCTATGCCAGTCAGTGTCTCTGGGCCTATCAACAGGGCCTGATCAGAAAAGCAGGGCTGATCAGCAGCCCCAGTGGAGGCCTGGAGAGAAATGGAGGCGTGGCTGCTGACCAGGCCGGGAGATAAAGAGAGGCAAGTGGTGATCAACAGCTGCCACAGAGGCTATAGATCAGACCCTGCTTCTCTCTTTAAGCCACTCTCTGGGCCTGATTCATAGCCCCCTCAGCAGTCAGTGCAGGGTCATCATGCCAGCAGCCATAGCAGTCAGCGCTGGGTCACCACGGCAACCCAGCACTGACTGCTGGACTGACTTCCGGTTAGTCAAGCCTCCCGGTCGTTGCGGATGTGACGGACCCAGGGTTTTTATATATTAGGATTTTTAAATATGAGAATAACTTCATTCACAATGGTCCCAAACTAAAAATATAACAAATGTCCATTAACACTGGAATGGGAAAACTGGATGTTCATAAAAGAATGAATTACCAGTATTGATACACATAACAGCATGTATGAAAACACACAAATTTTATATTCAGCTAAAGAAGCCAGAAACAAATTAGTACATAGCAAATGATTCTGCTTATGTGCTGCTCAAGACAGATAAAATAAGCTATTTGTTGGAGGTTTTAACTCAAGATTACCTCTGTGGAGGTATATTTTAAATTCTTTATTGATTAAAGTATTACGTATATCTCCTTTTTACTTCATTGACCTCTCCCTGGCCACTCCCATCCTCCAGCACATGCCCTCACCCCCCTACTGTCTGTGTCCATTGGTTATGCTTATATGCATGTATACAAGTCCTTTGGTTGATCTCTTACCTGCCTCCCACCCTCCCCTGCCTTCTCTCTGAGGTTTGATGGTCTGTTACATGCTTCTCTGTCTCTGGATCTATTTTTGTTAATCAGTTTATGTTGTTCATTATATTCCACAAATGAGTGAGATCATGTTATATTTATCTTTCTCCAATTGGCTTATTTTGCTTAGCATAATGCTCTCCAGTTCCATCCATGCTGTTGCAAATGATAAGAGTTTCTTCTTTTTTTACAAAAGCATAGTATTCCATTGTGTAGATTTACCACTGTTTTTTAATACACTCATCTTCTGATGGGCACTTAGGCTGTTTCCAAATCTTAGCTATTGTAAATTGTGCTGCTATGAACATAGGGGTGCATATATCCTTTCTGATTGGTATTTGTTTTCTTGGGATATATTCCTAGAAGTGGGATTACTGGATCAAATGGGAGTTCCATTTTTAATTTTTTGAGGAAACACCATACTAGTACTTTTTTCCACAGTGGCTGCACCAGTCTGCATTCCCACCAGCAGTGAAGGAGGTTTCGTTTTTCTCCACATCCTCTCCAGCACTTGTCATTAGTTAATTTGTTGATGATAGCCATTCTGGCAGGTGTGAGATGGTACCTCATTGTTGTTTTGATTTCCATCTCTCGGATGATTAGTGACTGAGCATGTTTTCACATGTCTCCTGACCTTCTGTATGACCTCTTTCAAAAAGTGTCTATTTAGGTCCTTTGCCCATTTTTTGATTGGATTGTTTATCTTCCTTTTGTTAAGTTGTATGAGTTCCATGTAAATTTTGGAGATTAAACCCTTATTGGAGATAACATTAGCAAATATCTTCTCCCATGCATTGGTCTTTTTTGTTGTTTTGTTGATGGTTTCTTTTGCTGTGCAGGAGCTTTTTACTTTGATGTAGTCCCATTTGTTTACTTCTCCTTAGTTTCCTTTGTCCTAGGAGCTGTATCAGTAAAGATATTGCTATAACATATGTCTGATATTTTGCTGCCTGTGGATTCCTCTAATATTTTTGTAGTTTCCTGTCTTACGTTTACTAGTCGCAGCAATCCTGAAAAAGAAGAACCAAGTAGGAGGGATCTCAATACTAGATAGCAAGCTATATTACAAAGCCACTGTCCTCAAAACTGCCTGGTATGGCACAATAACAGACATATAGACCAATGGAATGGGACAGGGAAACCAGAAATTGACCCAAGCTATTATGCTCAATTAATATTTAGCAAAGGAGGAAAGAGCATACAATGGAGTCAAGACAATCTCTTCAATAAATAGTGTTGGAAAAATTGGTCATATACATGCAAAAAAATGAAACTAGACCACCAACTTACACCATACAAAAAATAAACTCAAAATGGATAGAGGACTTACTAGTATTTGGGGTCTTTTTTTATTCCAGATGCAATTTTGGAGAGTTGGTTCTAGGTCTGTGAAATATGCCATTGGTATTTTAATGGGGATTACATTGAAACAATAGATTGCTTTGGATAGTATGGACATTTTAATGATGTTGATTGCACCAATCCATGAACATGGTATGCTCTTCCATCTGTTTATGTCTTCCTCTATCTCTTTTTCAACGTTCTGTAGTATTCTGCATACAGGTCTTTTACCTCCTTAGTGAAGTCTATTCCTAGGTATCTTAATTTTTTTGTTACAATGGTAAATGGGATTTTTTTTAGTTTTTCTGATGGAGTCTTTAGGGTTTTCTATGTACAATATCATGTTATTTGCAAATAATAACAGTTTTACTTCTTCTTTTCCAATTTGGATGCGTTTTACATTTTCTTCTTGTCTAATTGCTATGGTTAGCACTTTCAGTACTGTGTTGAACAGGAGTTGGCATCCCTGTCTTGTTCCTGATCTTAGGTGAAATGGTTTTAGTTTTTGCCCATTGAGTATAATGTTGGCTGTAGATTTGTCATAGAAGGCTTTTATTATGTTGGGGTATGATCTCTCTTTTCCCACTTTGCTGAGAGTTTTTAACAAGAAAGGGTGTTGTATTTTGTCAAATGCTTTTTCTGCATCAATTTATATGATTATGTGATTTTTGTCTCTCAATTTGTTTATGTGATGTATCTTGTTTATTGATTTGCAGATATTGTACCAGCCTTGCATCCCTGGAATAAATCTCACTTGGTCATGGTGTATGATCTTTGTAATATAATGCTGGATCCAATTTGCTAGAATTTTGTTGAGAATTTTAGTATCTATTTTCATCAGGGATATTGGCCTGTAATTCTCTTTCTTTGAAGTGTCTTTACCTGGTTTGAGGATTAGGGTAATGCTGGCTTCATAGAAATTGCTTGGAAGTGTTCCTTCCTCTTGAACTTTTTGGAATACTCTGAGGAGGATAGGTTTTAGTTCTTCTTTGAATATTTGGTAAAACTGCCCTGTGAAGCCCTCTGGCCCAGGGCATTTGTTTGCTGGAAGTTTTTTGATCACTGCTTTAAATTTCCTCCACATTTATGGGCCTATTCAGATTTTTTTTATCCTTCCTGATTGAGTTTTGGAAGGTCATATTTTTCTAGGAATGTGTCCATTTCTTCTAGGTTGACCAGTTTGTTAGAATAAAGTTGTTCATTGTATTTTTTTACAATAGTTTGTATTACTGTGGGATCTGTTGTTTTTTCACCTCTTTTCTTTCGGATTTTGTTTATTTGGGTCCTCTCTCTTTGATTCTTGGTGAGCCTGGCTAGAGGTTCATCAATCTTGTTTATCCTTTCAAAGAACCAGCTCTTGGTTTTATTGATCTTTTGTATTGCTTTTTTGGTCTCTGTCATTTATTTCCACTCTGATTTTTAATATCTCCTTCCTTCTGCTCACTTTGGGATATTCCTGTTGCTCTCTTTCTAATTCTTTAATTTGTAGAGTTAGATAATTTATTACCAGTTTTTGGGTTTTTGTTTGTTTGTTTGTTTTGAGGTAGGCCTGTAATGTTATGAACTTCTCTCTCAGGACTGCTTTCACTGTGTCCCATAGGTTTTGGATTGTTGTGTTTTCATTGTCGTTTGTTTCCAGGATTTTTTTTTCTTCTTCTTTGATATCTTTGGTAACCCAATCATTGTTTAATAGCATGCTATTCAGCCTCCAAGTGTTTGAGTTTTTGTAATTGTTTTTATTGGAGTTTATTTCTAATATTATGCCATTGTGATCTGAGAAGATGCTTGATGTGATTTCAATCTTCTTGAATTTGGAGGGTCTTTGCCTGTGTCCCAATATGTGGTCTATCATAGAAAATGTCCCATGTGCACTTGAGAAGAATTTATATTCCGTAGCTTTGAGGTGAAATGTTCTATATATGTCATTTAAGTCCATCTGATATAGTGAGTCATTTAGGATTGCTGTTTCTTTGCTGATTTTTTGTCTAGAGGATTTATTCAGTGGTGTCAATGGGGTATTAAAGTCCCCTATGATGATTGTATTGCTATCGACCTCTCCCTTCATATCTTCCTGAAGTTTTTTTTTTTTTATGTATTTGGGTGCTCCTGCATTGGGTGCATATAGGTTTACCAGAGTTATATCCTATTGTTGTATCAATCCCTTTAGTATTATGAAGTGGCCTTCCTTATCTCTTGTTATGGTCTTCACTTGGAGGTCTATTTTGTCAGATATAAGTATTGCTGCCCCAGCTTTTTTTTTTTTTTTTTTCATTTCCATTTGCCTGAAAGTTATTTTTCCCTTCACTTTTAATCTGTGTGAGTTCCTTGTTCTGAGGTGGGTCTCTTGTAGACAGCATATATATGGCCCATGTTTTCTTATCCATTCAGCCATTCAATGTCTTTTGATTGGAGCATTTAATCAATTTGTGTTTAAGTTTATTATTGACTAGAGGCCCGGTGCATGAAATTTGTGAACTGGGGAGGGTGTCCCTTAGCCCAGCTTGCACCCTCTCTAATTTGGGACCCCTCAGGGGATGTCCAACTGCAGGTTTAGGCCCGATCCCTGTGGACATCCCTCTCACAATTTGGGACCGCTGGCTCCTAACCACTCACCTACCTGCCTGATTGCCCCCTAACTGCTCCCTTGCTGGCCTGATTGCTCCCTAACTGCTCCTCTGCGGGCCTGATTGCCCGCAAATATCCTCCCCTGCTGGCCTGATCACCCCCAAGGCTTTTATTAGTATAGATATGACCCTGCACAGAAAATTTTACTAACCCTGCTTTACAATAAGGGCTTGACAATTGAATCATTAGGACCAGACACCAAGATTTCCTTTCTTTGAATAGTGGAGGGAATAATTATCTTGTCTTTAAGTTGCCCGGAAATTAAAATGAGATAATGACTTAGAAAAGTATAAAATCACCATATAAAGACAACTGTCTTTTTAATGAAGTGGTAAAATGAAAAACACTATTTTTATTCTCCCCTTCCTTCCTTTACAGCTTTTATTTAAACTTTGAAATTTATAAAAATTTCACTCCAATTTTCATTTCTTTACATTCAACATTATTTTGTATTGGTTTCAGGTTTCATATTAGTTACAGAATAGTGGTTAGACAATCATATTCTTTACAAAGTGTTCCCTGATATTTCTAGTACCCACCTGGCATCATACCATCATTACAACACTATTGACTATATTCCCTATTTAAGTGACAATGGGTTTACAGGTTCCTTTCAGTCTTTCTTTTGTGTTGCTCGTCCTTCCTTTTCTTTCTCACTTCTTCCCTCATTTTCTTTATATAGTATCTCAATTGGCCATCAAAGCTCAGTGAAGGCACTGGGACATGCTTCATCCATTTTACAGACCAGGAAACTGAGGCCAATTCCAGTTGGCTGTGGAACTTGACTCAGCACACAGAAAGCCCTCAGAACCATGCTCTTTGCGCTTCCTAAGGGGCGGTCGCCCAGCAAACAGAACAAACCTTCCAGTCAGGCTTCTGAGCCTCTTTCTGGAGTACCTCTTCATTGCGGATCCTCCACATTCTTTCCTCTCCCCGTCCCCTGCCCCCCATTCTTTACTGCCCTCGCTTCTCCAGAGCAGGTGGAAGGCTTCACACTCACTGCCTAGGCATGCTCTGCCATGGGGCAGGGCACCCCGGGCTTGCTTTTGGGTCAAGGCAGGAGCAGGAGTCGCCGCCTCTGAAGTGTGAAGGCCACCTGAGCGAGGCCCGTTAGCACTGGGAGCTTCTCTGAATCACGTCAGTCAGTCCAATACCCTGCAGTGCAGCACCCCTCCACTGAGGTGGCACCGCCCCTCAACCCCGGCCTCAGGAGTGAGGATCCTTGCCCTTCTGCCCAGGAGTCCTTCCATGCCCCTTGATCCCTGGCTGGACCCACCCGCGTCTTGGGGGCACTACAGAACCTCTGTCTCTCTGCAGGTGAGGCAGATCCCTGCCCTAGGTCTCCACGAAGCTATGAATCTGTGGCCAGAGGCCCATGTCTGTGTCTCAGCAGCCCCATACCTGCAATGTTCCTAGGGACCCCCAGAAGCGACTGGGCGGGTCCCGCCTCACCTCCCTGGGGTACCAATCTCCCCAGGGACACCCGGGAGGGCTGGGCGGGCCCAGCCACGCCCCCCCCCGTTGCTGATCTCCCCAGGGACCCCCAGGAGGGGCTGGGCGGCCGGCCATGCCCCCCCCCAGCGTCTGGGCTGGCCCGGCCACGCCCCCCCCCCGGTTGCCGATCTCCCCAGGGACCCCCGGGAGCAGCTGGGTGGCTGGCCACGCCGCCCCCCCCCCCCCCCCCCCCGTTGCCGATCTCCCCAGTGACCCCGGGAGCGGCTGGCAGCCCGGCCTCGCCTCCCTGGGGTGGCGATATTCCCAGGGACTCCCAGAATTAAGAGGACTGGGCACTGCCATCTTGATCTTCTCAACGGCCGGATAGGCCACCCCGAGTCCCGCCCCCCAGCCTCCCACTGGCCCAATCGTGGGCATAGTGGAGTGATGGTTATTTGCATATTACCATTTTATTAGGTAGGATAGGTACTTGTTTGCAGCCATTTTTATTTTTTCTGCCTGTGTTTCTTCTTCCCTTTCTATTTATTCTTTTTACAACAGTCCCTTTAGCATTTCTTCTATTACTGGCTTGGTTGTGATAAAATCCCTCACCCTTTTTTTGTCTGCGAAGCTCCTGCTTTCACCTTCAATTATTTTTTCATTTTAATTTCTTTATTGATTGAGGTATTACATATATTTCCTCATCCCTCCATTACCTTCCCAACCCCCCCCCCACTCATGCCCTCACCCCCCTGTTGTCTTTGTCCACTGGTTAGGCTTATATGCATGCATACAAGTCCTTTGGTTGATTTCTCCCCCTTACCCCCACCCTCCCCTACCTTCCCTCTGAAGTTTGATGGTCTGATCAATGCTTCTCTGTCTCTGGATCTGCTTTTGTTCATCAGTTTACATTGTTCATTATTTCCCATAGATGAGTGAGATCATGTGATATTTATCTTTCTCTAACTGGCTTATTTCACTTAGCATAATGCTCTCCAGTTCCATCCATGTTGTTGCAAATGGTAGGAATTCCTTCTTTTTTAGTGCAGCATAGTATTCCATTGTGTAGATGTACCACTGTTTTTAACCCACTCATCTTCTGATGGGCACTTAGGCTGTTTCCAAATCTTACTGCCCTCGCTTCTCCGGAGCAGGTGGAAGGCTTCACACTCACTGCCTAGGCATGCTCTGCCATGGGGCAGGGCACCCCGGGCTTGCTTTTGGGTCAAGGAAGGAGCAGGGGATATATTTCTAGAAGTGGTATTACTGGGTCAAATCCAAGTTACATTTTTAGTTTTTTGAGAAAACTCCATGCTGTTCTCCAAATGGGGCTGTACCAGTCTGAATTCCCACCAACAGAGCACGAGGGTTCCTTTTTCTCCGCATCCTCGCCAGCACTTGTCCTTTGTTGATTTGTTGATGATAGCCATTCTGACAGGTGTGAGATGGTACCACATTGTCGTCTTGATTTGCATCTCTCGGATAATTAGTGACTTTGAGCATGTTTTCATATGTTTCTTGGCCTTCCTTCTGTCTTCTTTTGAAAAGTTTCTATTTAGGTCCGTTGCCCATTTTTTGATTGGATTGTTTATCTTCCTTTTATTAAGTTGTATAAGTTCCCTGTAGATGTTGGAGATTAAACCTTTATCAGTGATAACATTTGCAAATATGTTCTCCAAACAGTGGGCTTTCTTGTTGTTTTGTTGATGGTTTCTTTTGCTCTACAAAAGCTTTTTACTTTGATGTAGTCCCATTTGTTTATTTTCTCTTTAGTTTCCATTGCCCAAGGAGCAGTATCAGTGAAGAAGTTCCTTCAACATATGTCTGAGATTTTGCTGCCTGTGGATTCCTCTAGTATTTTTATGGTTTCCTGTCTTATGTTTAAGTCCTTTAACCATTTTGAGTTTATTTTTGTGTATGGTGTAAGTTGGTGGTCTAGTTTCATTTTTTTTTGCATGTATCTGTCCAATTTTCCCAACACCATTTGTTGAAGAGACTGTCTTGACTCCATTTTATGTTCATGCCTCCTTTGTCGAATATTAATTGGGAATAGTGGTTTGGGTCGATTTCTGGGCTCTCTATTCTATTCCATTGATCTATATGTCTGTTCTTGTGCCAGTACCAGGCTGTTTTGAGAACAGTGGCTTTGTAATACAGCTTGATATCTGGTATTGAGATCCTACATACTTTGTTCTTCTTTCTCAGGATTGCTGCAGCTCTTCAAGGTCTTTTTTTTATTCCAGATGAATTTTTGAATTGTTCTTTCTAGGTCTGTGAAATATGCCATTGGTATTTTAATGGGGAGTACATTGAATCTATAGATGGCTTTGGGTAGTATGGACATTTTGATGATGTTGATTCTACCAATCCATGAACACGGTATGTTCTTCCATCTGTTTCTGTCTTCCTCTATCTGTTTTCTCAGTGTCCTGTAGTTTTCCGCGTATAGGTCTTTTACCTCTTTAGTTAAGTTTATTCCTAGGTATCTTAATTTTTTTGGTACGATGGTAAATGGGATTGCTTTTTTAGTCTCTCTTTCTGTAAGTTCACTATTGGTGTATAGAAATGCCATAAATTTCTTGGTGTTAATTTTGTATCTGCTACTTTGCCAAATGCATTTATTAAGTCTAATCATTTTTTGATGGAATCTTTAGGGTTTTCTATGTACAGTATTATGTCATCTGCAAATAAGGACAGTTTTACTTCTTCTTTTCCAATTTGGATGCCTTTTATTTCTTCTTTGTGTCTGATAGAGAGGGTAAAGCAGGTTGAGTAACTTGTCAAGGTTACACGATAAATTGCAGAGCTGGGCTTCAAAAGGCTATCTGACTCAAGAGACTGTGTACTGAACCACACTTCATTGCCTCCCTTTTCATGCCCTCCTTCATATACTTTACCTCTGACCACTTAAATTTACTGTTCTTTGAAGACATCTGCCTTCATTCATGCCAGTCCCTTTGCTAAGACTGTCCTTTGCTGCATTTCTGTCTAGCCAAATCCTACTTATCATTCAATGCCACCTACTCCTCAAAGCTTCTCTAATGCACCCTCAGCTCTTCTCCTGGAACTCCCAATACTGGTTTTTTTTTACTCCTTCTACTTCTCCCTCCAGTCAGGACCTCTTACCCTTCCCCTGCCTCCCACACTGTAACACAGACAGCAGTTTACTGTATTTGTCAGTGCTGAGTGACAAGTGACTTTGCTCTTATTCCCATACTTTGGTCCTGGGGCTGAGCTCCAAGATGTAGCTACTGGGCTCGGCCCTCTTTTACTAAATTAAACTGAACTCCTGTGCACACAAGTAAAAAAAAAATCATTCCAATCTGCCACCCCTCCTCCCAGGGCAGACTGTTGCATTTTTAACTTCTTTTCCCCTCAAGGCTGCCCTTGACATTCCTTTGGAGAGGATTTCCTCTTGATAAAATCATTCACAATATGGGATAATTCCAGCTTTGTGATCTTCCCTGGGTTCTGCAATGGCAGCCTTGGTAGCTAAACAAGTTTTCTTTGCTTTATTCCAAAGTTTTTGTGACCTCTAAGGAGGCCATTGCAATTGAAAGGCAATGGTCTGGATCCAGAGATTATGAAACTTAGTTCTATGGAACAGTGTCTCTGAGCTTCACAGTCATCCCTAGGGGTCCTTGAAAGAAAAGTGTGGACATGTTTATCTAACTCACATGACTAAGGGTGAGGGCAAGGGATTGTCTGTATTCATGCCAACTGGAATGTGGCCTCAAGTGACTGGGACTGAAAGCCATGAACCCTCTGGATGTGTGCCATTTGTAGAAAGACAACTGGCTCATGTATCTCTGATACACCACATCCTTACTATAGGGATGTGGGAAAATGTGACTCTACTGGCTTAACTTTCCCAAATTCAAGATACATAAGCCCAACTGCCTACCAGACATCTTTACCTATATGTATTATGAACATCTCTAATTTAACATGTGTAAATGAGCAACTGGTATTTCCTACACCGTTGCCCCCAGACACAAACACTGATCCTCCCTCAAACTTCAGGTCTCAGTTAACAATAACCCCATTTTTCAAAGGTTCAGATTAAAAACTTTAGTGATGTTCATGGCTCTTCTCTTTTTTCTCATACCCCACATCTGCTCCACAGAAAATCCCATTGGTCCTCACTCCAGAGTCTGACCACTGTTCACCACCCTATTGCCATCATTCTTTCCCAAGTCACCAACATTTCTCTTCTGGATTTCCACAATAGCCTTCTACAAGTTTCCCCTATTCCGCATTGGCCTACGCTCAGTATATCCCCACCCAGCAGCACAGTGATATTGTTGGGACATAAAGGAATCTACTCAAAACCCTCCAGTGACTTTTCATTTTGCTCGCAGTGAAAGCCTTGCTGTTCCTTGAACATGTCAAGCAATATCCTACCTCAGGGCTTTGCACTGTTCTTCCCTCCACCTGAAAGGCTTTGTCACCAGATCTAAACAGGGCTAACTTCATTTTCTTCAGGACTTTACTCAAAACTCATCTTCTCATTGAGGCCTTCTCTAGTAACAGTATCTAAAATTGCAAAACACATCTAATTCCCCTTCCCTGTTTTACTGGTCTTCTTAGGACTATCAGTAGTTAACAAACAATGCATTTTACTTATTTATCATGTTAGTTGGTTAACTACTCCACTAGAAGGTTCATTCCATGAGGGCAGGAAATGTTATCTGTTTTATTCACTGCTGTATCAGAAGTGTCAGAACAGTGCCTGGCATATAATCACTCAACAAACATTTGGTAAGTGAATAGAGGGTCAGTGAATGAAAGATACCATATGTGGATGAAGAATAGTTTCACCCTATTTTAATGATTTTCAAACTACTTTCAGAGTACCCAGTGTCCCTTTACAAGGGTAAGGAAAAGGGACCCAAGGGGATAAGGCTCTGGATCCCCAGATCCCTGTTTTAACCAGAGCAGATCCAAATCTCCCTTAGTGACCCTCCATAACAGCTTTGTTTAGAAGAAAACATTGCATGGATTAGTTTTTAAATTTTTTTAAATGACTGTCTTAAATCTATAGAAATAAGAGATCATATCTTTCCAGGCTAAGAACAATAACCTACCTCAGGGGATGGATACATCAGGTACTCTCCAGTTTCATTTTCCTCAAATTGGGCTCTGTTGATGTGGCTCAGGTGTCCCAGAGAAGGCCACTATATCCAGGTGAGCTTATGTACATGGGAGGAGCAAAGGAAATGAGAAATAAAGAGGTGTCATGAAGGCCTAAAAGTACAAGACCTGCTTCCTAGTTAGGCTATATATAGTATTTTTTTTTCATTTAACATTGGCCTGGCATACTTTCCTGAGCAGCAACTTTACCCCAAATTTGGGAGGAAATACTAATGTTCTGTTGAAACAAATGATGAAGCAAAATAAAAACTTTTCATAAATTTAAAAATAAAACAAAAGCTTTAACAGAAATTATGTATGTGCAAGAAGGCACTTCTTACTACTCCCTAACTTGCCAGAGTGTCTGCATGTACATTTCTCTGCCATTAAGGAAAGCAGAATTATTTGAGAAGTACTATATCCAGGTGATCTTCTGTACCATGGGAGAAACAGAGATGCTGAGAAATAAAGAAGTGTTGTCAAGATGGCCTAAAAGTACAGGACCTGCTTACCTAGGTAGGCTGCTTACAGTAATGCTCTCATTTAACATTGGCCTGGAACATTTTGCTGATCAGGTAGGATTTTCTAAGTCCTCTTTGTACACTACAGAAGCCACCAGAAAAGATGTCATAGTCAGAGCCCTTTGTTTTTGCTGCTGCACAAGGAAATGGCATCACATTTCCTGTAGCTCAGGGCATATGGACAGAACAGCTTCTTCCCCTGGGAGGCCTGAGCCAATGAAAAGATCAGCAGAACCCAGAACTGCACTGAAGCATTTATTTTTCTATGTATATTTATTGAGCACCTACTCCATACTCATAATTTTTTAAACATGCGATTTTTTAAATAGTTACTGCGATTATAGTTATCTAGCAAACTAAAAAAACAACAACTGTGCTAATAGCAATTACGGATGGAGGTGTTGCAAAATGTATGTAGATCTTAAGTGCTCCCACTGATTACTCACTCTGTGAACCTTTCTTAGATTTGATAAGCCTGCAGCTAGGAGCATAATTTTCAGTAGCAACATTTTCCACAGTAGCTATCATTCATGTTGGGTTTTATTTAATACTTATTAGCTTCTGAGGAAGGAAACTCAAAGAGTCATGAATGAGAGGAGGCTAATCTCCACAACTGATCTATGGAGCTATTACACATGAGAAAATAATAAAGATGAAGAGTTCTGAATTGAAAATAATAATAATAATAATAATAATAATAATAATAATAATAATAAAAGGAGCCCTGAGTTATTCTACTAGCTCTACCACTAAATCACTTTGTCACTTCCCTCTCTGGGCCTATTTCCTCATCTGTAAAACGAGGGCTTGGGTAGACAAGATCTCTTCCAATGCTCCTATGATCTATAGAACCCATATTCTATGATTCTATAGAACCCACATTCGTAACCCACATTGAGTGCATTGCACATATTCTGAAACAGTCAACAAATACCACCAACATGTAAGGACTAGAAGTGAGTGAATAAAGTAGTCAGGAAAAGCCCCACTAAACAAACAGACCTTGCTCCACATTCTCAATTTCAGCAGACCTGAATACAAATTCAAAGTCCAAGAAACAGTGCTGCCTCACCCCTCCTCACACCCCATTCCAATGCAAGATTACTCTTCAGAACTTGAGAACTCAAATCAGAGATTGTCAACAAATCCAAATCCAACCTAACAAGCCCCACCTGGCTTGCTGGCAGAGTGGGGAAAGCATTAATGTGAACAATTACTCTTAAAGCTTCAGATATGATGAGATTTAAGGCAACCTTGGAAAGTATTGTTTTAAACACAAAGTCAGGAAGGCCAGGGGGCCTAAGCAGAAGGGTAAGAAAACCCTGCATGGGAAAAAGAAGTGGAAGCCTGTCTAGTCACTGGGTCCTCTTCAGCATTCTCTGGCAGCAACAGAATTTCTTTCTAGATGCCATCTGATCACATATCCTCTTGAAGTCCTTGCATTTTGAGTTTTAAAAGCACTACCAAATAGCCCTGGCTAGGTAGATCAGTTGGTTGTAGCATCATCCCATACACCAAAATGTTGCGGGTTCAATCCCCAGTTAACTGTGTTTGCAATTCATTAGAGAAGTTTTAGTTATTGAGGTATTAAAAAGCAAAACCACAAAATACCATGTGAAAGGGGCTGCCACCTGCAAAGAAAGTAAAATAGTGAGGGCAGTACCTACTTAGGAACTCTATTTGTGTTTTTATCAGGATGTCTGCCATGTGTCCTATATTGTCCTGGACATCCCCACATTCAAAATATATGTCTCAATGTCAGATCATGTATCCCAATTTGTTGTTCAAAAACTGTAATTTCCATCCTTAGACATACAATACATTGTATGCTCCACAGGAGAAAGAAACAGCATAGGCAATATTTATTTGGCAAGGAGACAGACAAAAGTATCCAGGTTTATTTCTTTTTTCTCTCTAGTTTTATTTCCTTCACATTCATTCCTTAGCTCTAACAAGAAGTTGGCTTTTGTTCTCACTCTCATTTCAAACCAAGACATTAGAATTTAGGCTTGGCAATGTCAGGGGCTAGAGTCAAGAACATAAAGTTTATAAATTATTTAAATCTAAAGATGCAAACTGGGGCCTATAGCCATGTTCTACATGTCCCACACAGTGTCAGACATATTTTTTAAAAAGCTACTAACATTTGAAAAGTGGGATATTTCACATAAATTCCTCATTTCTACCTTTTATTGAAAAATTTGAAAATCAGGTAATACTGGTCCCATATTTTCCTGTGGCCAGAGTGGACTGAAGCTGTCCCCATTAAATGGGACATGTACAGTCTAGGTAGCCACCATTCTTCACCATTCCCTATTGCCTCATACACTCCACTCCTGCAGCTGGATATCAGGGACCATTTATCATTACATTTGTTTTCTTCCGGTAAAGAAGGTGAAATATTTCTCCTCCCTATGCCTAACAAATGAAGGAAAATACTGATGTAGACCACATATTTCAAAAAAAACAACAACAATGGGGAACATTGTTGTTGTGTTTTTTTTGCAGAAATGAAGAATATTGCTATGTATTCAATATGTAAAACAAATACCTCTCCATAAAATATAATCTGACCTACTTCACACATTTAAATCACTTGCCTGCCCCTACAGGCATCTGAGTTGCCTCTTCTGCTTTAAATAAACAGACATTCAGACAATATTCTGTAGGGAAGGGGAAAAAAAAACTCTTTTCCATGACCTCCCTAGGTTCTCCAGTGGGGGCCCTGGAAATTAGACTGGCAAAAGACAGATTAATAAAAGAAAAACATAATAGACTCCTATTATGCTAAGTGAAATAAGCTAATCTGAGAAAGAAAAATGTCACATGACCTAGCTTGTTTCTGGAATCTAATGAACAAAATGAATTGACCAAGAAATAAGGCCTGAAGCAGGGAGACATGGAACACACTGACATACCTCGATGTGGGGGTGGGGGAATGAGGAGAGATAAACTAAAGAACTTATACACTTATATACATAGCCTATGGACACAGGCAATAGGGTAGTGAAGACCTGGGTGGGGGAGGGGCTGAGCGGAGGAGGGTAAAGGGGGAGGGTGGAATGGGAAACATCTGTAATACTGTCAACAATTAAAAAAAGAAATAAAGTCTAGAGATCCTGACCCTGAAAACAAAACAAAACACAAAAACAGAATTTATTAACACATGCAGCACACATACACACATGAGAAAGTCAGTGATCAGCACCTCAAAAGGGTGAACTTGGGCTAATTAGGCATATTAATAAAGAACAATAAATTTGTAAAAAAAAAAAAAAGCAACAAGACAAAGGAAAAGGGTTTGAGGATTCTGACAATGGCAAACTATGTGAAGGCAAATCTATGGGGGAAACAAATGAAATAAGGTATGTTTGTACATGTCCCTCTTGGGATCATCATTCCATCTCGTTCATAGCCATAAACTTCCCTAGGAGAGAGGACTTATGACTATTCTCATTTCTCAGAAATTTCTGCTTTTAATCAGATAAAGGAGGCTCCGGGAAGGTTTCTCTCTTCATCTGTTGAATCTCAAATGACTTCAGTTCAAAAGAATCCGTATGTCAAAGTGACATATTTTGGAGTAGAATACTTTGATCCCCTACAAATCCTAATGTCCCATGCAGCTAAGAGGGCAGTGCCTACTTAGATCCAAGAATCTTCTTTGGTCCTATTGGTTAGACAAATGGTGACTCAGGAAATCAGGCAATAAAATCGCCCAGTGAAAAAAACTACTAGATTTAATAAATGAATTCCACAATGTAGCAGGATACAAAATTAACACCCAGAAGTCTATGGCTTTTCTATATACCAATAATAAACTCACAGAAAGAGAAATTTAAAAAACAGTCCCATTTTCCATTGCAACAAAAAAATTAAGATACCTAGGAATAAACTTAACCAAGGAGGTAAAGGACCTTTACTCAGAAAATTACAGGACGCTGAAAAAAGAGATAGAGGAAGACATGAACAAATGAAAGAAAATACCATGTTCATGGGTTGTTAGAATCAACATCATTAAAATGTCCATACTAACCAAAGCATTCTATAAATTCAATGCAATCCCCATTAAAATACCAACGACATACTTCAAAGACCTAAAACACTGCAAAAATTCATCTGGAATAAAAACAGACCTAGAATAGCTGCAGCAATCTTGAGAAAGAAGAACAATGTTGGAGGGATCACAATACCAGATATCAAGCTATACTACAAAGCCACTGTTCTCAAAACTGCCTGGTACTGGCACAAGAACAGACATATAGACCAGTGGAACAGAACAGAGAACCCAGAAATCAACACAAACCATTATGCCCAATTAATATTTGACAAAGAAGGCAGGAGCATACAATGGAGTCAAGACAATCTCTTCAATAAATCATGTTGGGAAAATTTGACAGATATATGCAAAAAAATGAAACTAGACTACCAACTTACACCATACACAAAAATAAACTCAAAATGGATAAGGGACTTAAATGTAAGACGGGAAACCATAAAAAACTTAGAAGAAGCCATAGGCACCAAAATAGCAAACATTTGGCATAGCAATATCTTTACCAATACAGCTTTTAGGGCAAGGGAAACTAAGGAGAAAATGGGACTACTTCAAAATAATAGTTTCTGCACAGCAAAAGAAACCATCAACAAAACAACAAGAAAGCCCACCGAATGGGAGAAGATATTTGCTAATGTTATCTCCAATAAGAGTTTAATCTCCAAAATTTACATGGAACTCATACAATTTAACAAAAGGAAGGTAAACAATCCAATCAAAAAATGGGCAAAGGACCTAAATAGACACTTTTTGAAAGAGGACATATAGAAGGTCAGGAGACATATGAAAACATGCCCAAAGTCACTAATCATCCGAGAGATGGAAATCAAAACAACAATGAGGTACCATCTCACACCTGTCAGAATGGCTATCATCAACAAATTAACTAATGACAAGTGCTGGAGAGGATGCGGAGAAAAACAAAACCTCCTTCACTGCTGGTGGGAATGCAGACTGGTGCAGCCACTGTGGATAAAAAGTACTAGTATGGTATTTCCTCAAAAAATTAAAAATGGAACTGCCATTTGACCCAGTAATACCACTTCTAGGAATATATCCCAAGAAAACAGAAATACCAATGAGAAAGAATATATGCACCCCTGTGTTCATAGCAGCACAATTTACAATAGCTAAGATTTGGAAACAGCCTAAGTGCCCATCAGCAGATGACTGAACTAGAAAACAGTGGTACATCTACACAGTGGAATACTATGCTGCTGTAAAAAAGAAGGAATTCTTACCATTTGCAACAGCATGGATGGAACTGGAGAGCATTATGCTAAGTGAAATAAGCCAGTCAGTGAAAGATAAATACTCCATGATCTCACTCATTTGTGGAATATAAAGAACATTATAAACTGATGAACAAAAATAGATACAGAGGCAAAGAAGCATCGAACAGACTGTCAAACTACAGCAGGAAGGCAGGGGAGGGTTGGGGGGTAAGAGATTAACTGAAGGACTTGTATGAATGCATATGAGCATAACCAATGGATACAGACACTGGGAGGGGGAGTGAGAGCATGTGCTGGGATTAGGGGAGGCCGGTGGGAGGTCAATGGGGAAAAAGGGAGACATATGTACTACTATTTGTAATACTTTAAACAATAAAATAAAAAATAAAAAAACTGCCCAGTGATACAGATGTATCTACTCCATATTTAAAAATTCCACAAGGAACACACACACACACCATATATATGGTGTCCCAAAAAAATGTATACACATACTTTGAATAATTATAAAGGCAGTGTTTATTAAAATACATTTCCTTTTCAAAATTTAGCTATCAGCTGTTAAAGTGTGCTTACTTTTTGGGGGACACCATAGATGATAGATAGATAGATAGATAGATAGATAGATAGATAGATAGATAATAGATAGATAGATAGATAGATAGATAGATAGATAGATAGATAGATAATAGATAGATAGACCCTCTAGATGATTTTATCTTTATAATAAATACTCACTCTGAGGGTAGATTTTTAGATGATGCCATGAGTATCTTCCAAGATAAGAGGATACAAAGTACTGGGCAGGGACCAATATTTCTATACACTTAGCTCTTTGTGATATCTGTCTTAAGGCACATCACTTTCTATTAGGTATTAAACACATTGTGTAATTCGCAGCTCAACCTTAAGCTCCCTGAGAGTAGAATCTGTTTCCAGTTCATCTTGATATTCCATGGCACATAGAACATAGACTGGCCCTGAACAAGTACTGAAACCATATTTGCTGGATGGATTCTTGGATAGATGCTTGAATGGATGGATGTTTGGATGTTTGGATGGATGGGTGGGTGGATCGATGGATGGATGGATGGATGGATGGATGGATGGATGGATGGATGAATTGATACATGAGAAAATGAATAAATTTCTCTGATAGTCCATTCACTACTTAATAAATTTTTTCTCTTTCTTCACTATTTTTTCCTTTGAAGGTCTAAAGGTGGAATTGACCATCTAGCTGTAAAGGCAGTACAGTTTTTTAAGACTCTGACACCTAGATCAGGCAAGAATACAGTGGATTAGTCCAACATAGAATAGATACATAAGACCATTCAGTCATGATTAAAAACTACTTTGCTACTTTTGCCTGCCCTCACCGCAGCAGACTGTTTGATCAGTAATTGCCCTTTTGACTAGTTCAAACTGAAGACTATCTCATATGAATGTCAGTCCTAAAAGGCACTGCCCAGAACTCTGGGGCTCTACTTCCTACTCCACCCAGTTCTGACCTAAAAGACTTACAATACAATTGAGGATATAAATTTTGGAAAAACTATAGTTTGACAGTGTTCATCTTCTATCCTTTGATTCTTTTGAGAGAACAAGCCACTATAAACTTTGCTGATAACAATATATGCTTATTTTTTATGACTTCATCTCTTCCACAGTCTTTATTATTATCATTAGTCAATTCTGCCATGTGAGGTCACAAAAACTAAACTTATTTTTTCATATCATATTTTTTCAATCCATTCATACAGTACCTATTCCTCTCCATAAAAATATTTATTCTAGATTTATCCTAGAACACAGACCACTAGAGCTGGAAATAACCTTAGAGACTGCCTAGTCCAACTTCCTCATTTTATAATGTATTAATTTCCTATTGCTGCTATAACAAATTATCACAAACTTAGTGCCTTAAAACAATGTAGACTTATTCTCTTGCAGTTTGTGGGGCCAGAAGTTTGAAATCATCTAACTGGGCTAAAGTCAGGGTGCTGACAGCACTGTTTCCTTCTGGAGGCTCTAGCTGGGGAGATCCTTCTCCTTACTTTCTTCAGCTTCCAGTGGCCTGCATTCCTTGGGTTGAAGCCCCTTTCCTCTCTCTTCAAAGCACATCTCTCCAACCTCTGCTTCCATTATCATATTGCCTCTTCCTCCTTTGACTCTTCCTGCATCCTCTTGTAATAATGGTTATAACTACACTGAGCTCACTCATATAATCCAGGATGACCACCCTATATCAATATATTTAATACACCTGTGTCCCCTTTGTAATATAAGGTAACATCCACAGCTTCCAGTGTGGACATATTGGGGAGAGGAGCATTATTCAGCCTACTACAATATTTGAGGAGATAGGGGTCCAGAAAGGGGTATTGACCTGGCTCAGATCACATACCTATTTTGCAGCAGGTCAGAGCCTAGACCCTATGTCTTATGACTTTCTAACCTTACAGGCAATTTTTTCAAGGTTAAGCTCTGTGTCTTCCAAGGTAATAATTAGCTAACTGATTTTTTAAATATGGAGAAAAGGAAAGCCTAGTACACTTCTGGTGGAAATGCAGACTGGTGCAGCCACTGTGGAAAACAGTATGGAGTTTCCTCAAAAATTAAAAATGGAACTCCCACTTGACTCAGTGATACCACTTCTAGGAATATATCCTAAGAAACCTCAAACACCAATCAGAAAGAATATATGCACCCCTATGTTCATAGCAGTGCAATTTACAATAGCTAAGATTTGGAAACAGCCAAATGCCCATCAACAGATTAGTGGATATTACACAACGGAATACTACACAGCGGTAAAAAGAAGGAACTCTTACCATTTGCAATAGCATGGATGGACCTGGAGAGTATTATGCTAAGCCAAATAAGCCAGTCAGAGAAATACAAGTGTCACATGATATCACTCATATGTGGAATCTAATGAACAAAATAAACTGATGAATAAAATAGATCTAGAGACACGGAACCATGAACAGACTGATGAATTTCAGAGGGATGGTGGGGATGTTGCAGGGGAGAGGTTAACTGGGGTAGTTACATGCATACATGCATAACCCATGAACACAGACAATAAATAGTGTGGCAAAGGCTTGAGAGGGGCTGGTGGGGGGAGGAGGGAGTCAGTGGGGGAAAACAACAACAACAAAAAAGCAGACATCTGTAATACTTTCAACAATAAAAATAAATTTTAAAAATAAAATAAATTAAAAATCTAGAAATGGCTAGAAAATTATGATCAGAATCCTCTTTCCTTTTCTAGACAATCTTACCTAATAATAGACAAACATGTAAATTGACCGTACCTCTGCTATGCCACCAGCCAATCAGGAGTGATATGCAAATTAACCCAACAAAGATGGCGGTTAATTTGCATACACAGGCTCTGATGGACAGGGGGCTGGACGCTTGGGTCGTCACCATGGTGATGACGCAGGCGTTCTGCCCCACCCCCGGTCTCTCAAGGCCTCTGGGCAGCGTGGGAAGGCGGGACTGGAGTGGAAAGAGGTGGCTCCCGGAGCAGAAAGGGGCTGGGCCAGAGTGGAAAGGCGGTGCCGACAGCCAGGGAAAGGAAAGCCCATTCTAGCACGAATCTTCGTGCATTGGGCTTCTAGTATCTATATATTTTAGCATGGCCTCCCAGAGTTACCTTAATGATGAAAATTTCAGAGCAGATCAAGAAGAGAGGGTAAATAGGAGCGATATAGAGAGGAAGTGAGCCATACTGGAGTTCTCAGGATGATCCAACGTGACAGAGGCTGAATTGATTAGCAGGACTAAATAATCTTATAGAGAATTCTGAAAATTACTTCATACAAGTGGAAGAGAGTGCATTTCAATCAAGATATAAACAAATTAATAAACAATATATACTCTCCTGTTAGCATCCATTAATGATCTGAGGAAATAGATGTTTCAGCAGGAAACACACATAAAACACATCAGGGAAGTGACATATTCATGGACAGTGAATTAAATTTATATAATTAAGCATTAATCAAAACATACATTTTCTCTTAATTATATTTAATACGAGATTTTAAAATACAGTAGCATGGTGAAAACCATATTCCTAAATGATTTCTATGACTTTTAAGTGGAATTCATAAATTTAATATTCATGAAAAACTGAATTATGCCTCTAACCTGTCTGTGAGTGAGTGGGTGTAATTTTTCTGAGAGCACAGTAGGAATACTGAAAACTTTCATTTTTCCGTTTATTCTGATTACTACAAAAAAAGCATAACTTCTGTTTGCAATAAAGAGCCATGACAAAGAAGTACTCCATCTTTTGGTTACAGTTTAATTCACACTAAATATAAAATTATTGATTGCTGTCCAGATATAAGTTACAAAGCATAGCTCTAAAGATCACTGAATTTAAATGGCTCCAACTGCAGTGAACATCAAATCAGCCAATAAATTTAGTACAGTGCCTCCCTAAAGGGGAATTATCATCAGACCCAACACTTTATCTCTGTGGGCAAATATGTCTGTACAGAAGTGGTGCATTCCTCTCTACAGAGAAGCCATAGAAATCCAATTTATGTATTCCATTATTAACAAAGAATTCACAATGAAAACAAAAAATGATCTTTTGAAGAAAATGATGGGGCCTTGAAACAAAACAAATATTTTACCTCTGCACAGATGTCTGATTTCTAAACATCAGATTCTTATTGTTTCTCCTCCAAATTAATCAGCTACCACTTAACCCAGTCACTGGAGACACTCAATCCCTCCTCGGAGGGTTCCAGATCCTATTCTTGTTTCAAAACCAAAGCAAACTCTTTTCAGTCATCTCAAATCCAATCTATTTTGCCTCTGGGAGCTCCTAGCACTTCTTTAACAAGCCTTTCTCCTGATGTGTGGGGAAAGTCTTAACCTCTCTATGCCTCAATTTCTTTACCTGAAAAGTGAGAATAAGAAAACAATAATGATACAAGTTTATTGTGAGAATGAAATATGTAACTTATGTAGAGAATCTAGTTCGGTGTCTGCCATACAGTCAGTGATTCTCAAAAGGTAAAATAGCAATAATCTATAATAATAAAAGCATAATATGCTAATTAGACCAGATGACCTTCCAGATGAACTTCTGGATGAAGCCGCGGCTTCGAGGGCCGAGGCAGAGGCAGCTGCTGCGCCTGCGAGGGCCGAGCCCCTTGCACGAATTTCGTGCATCGGGCCTCTAGTAATAGTAATAATCATGAGTTTTCTCCATTTAACTAGTCCCCCTTTGGACAGATGAGATCCCCCCACTCGTTCTGTTTCCATCAACTTAGATATAATCATTCCTCCCTCTAATTCCACTTTTCTCTGCAGAGATTTTTTGTTTTGTTTTGTTTTTGTTTTTTTAACTTGCCCAGCCCTATCCCCTATATCTGGCCTGAACATACCTTCTAACTGACTGCCAATCAATTTTTTGTTGTTGTTAATCCTCACCTGAGGATATTTATCCATTAATTTTTAGAGGAGTAGAAGGGAGAGAGAGAGACCGAGAGAGATGTGAGAGAGACACATCAATTGGTTGTCTTCACACATGCCCCAACCAGGACTGGGGATCAAGCCTGCAACCCAGGTACATCCCCTTAACCAGAAATGAACCTGGGACCCTTCAGTCCGCAAGCCGATACGCTTTCCACTAAGCCAGTGATAGGCAAACTCATTAGTCAACAGAGCCAAATATCAACAGTACAATGATTGAAATTTCTTTTGAGAGCCAAATTTTTTAAACTTAAACTTCTAACGCCACTTCTTCAAAATAGACTCGCCCAGGCCATGGTATTTTGTGGAAGAGCCACACACAAGGGGCCAAAGAGCCACAGTTTGCCGACCACTGCACTAAGCTAAACTGGCTAGGGCGCAAATCAATGTTTACAGGATAAAATTAATGCATCTAAAGACCACATTTACAGTGACACATAATCATGGAATTTTGGAGCTGGAAGGTACCTCAGAATTTCCCAACTCAAGGTCGTTCTGTGGTCCAGAATAGTGTTGAAATTCTTTAAATTTCAGAGCAGGAATAAGAGAGAAATTGGGGGAAGGGCAAAATAGAATTCAGGAGTCAGTTTAAAGTTTTGCCTTGCCTGTTTGGAAACCAACCAAGCTCAACCACTTCTAATTACAGAAGGGGAATCTAGGAGCTAGCAAGGTTAAGAGATTGGCTCCAAATCATAGAAAAAGTTAGTGGCAGAGCTTGAACTAGCATCCAAATCTCCTTGCTCCTAATCCTGCTCCAGTGCTCTTGCCCCTACACCTGCTTCCTGGGGACATATTCTTATACTTGAATATACTCTATTAAGCTCAAGACTGTAAAAAATGCTTACTATGACTGGGCTAACAATTTGAGATGCATATTTATACCATTAACGCTCTTTTTAAATATTTTGTTAGTTACTTTTTAAATTGAATGTGTACCACCATTAATGCTCTTTCAAGCAGCCATACTGTCCTAAAAAGGATATATTTTTTAACTGCTTGACTCATGTACACCAGGACCCTACCCTATTCAGTTCTAAACTCTCCTGGTTCTGCTACTCCTCCCATCCCATACCCACCTAGTCCTTTACATCCAACATAATTATTATTTTCTTCCTGATACTAACCTATGGTTTTCTTCAAATATACTTTGGAGAGTATCTGGCCCACAGTAAGTATCCAGTGAATAACTGAAGATTAATTGGCCAAATGAATAACAACAACTTTCCTCTCCTCACTAGAAGTGGAGCTTCATGCCTCCTTGGATAACAATCATTCTAGACTGACCCAACCCTCAGGACCTTCCTACCACTTGGGCAACCAAGGGGACTGAGAAAATGAGACTTTGGGAGCTCATTATTTAGGGAAGGCAAGCCTGATTCTATAAGCCAATGACTGGTGATTGGGTGATAGAGTTCCCTAAACACTTCTTTTGATCCTGAGGTATTGACATATTTTGACATGGTCATCACTGGACTATATAATCTTTTTACATGTTTCACTTCTGCATGATTTCTTCTTCATTCTACCTTTTCTTATCTGGGTATTATTAGCAGAGTGCCTGGCAAAAAGCAGGTATGCACTCCACAAAGATGTGATAAACTCAACTTCCCCTTGCTCTTGAAAATCAGCTCCCCAAACTCCCCCAAACATGTGATTGAGTCATATGGATTCTAGTTATTCCTAAGTTAAAAAGAAACATTAAAAAATGGTCTTATATGGCAGGAATGAAAACTGGTGCTGTCACTGTGGAAAACAGTATGGACTTTCCTCAAAAAATTAAACATGGAACTCCCATTTGACCCAGTAATCCCACTTCTAGGACTGGTTTCTTCTATATCCCAAGAAACCAGAAACACCAATGAGAAAGGACATATGCACCCCCATGTTCATAGCAGCACAATTTACAATAGCTAAGATTTGGAAACAGCCTAAGTGCTCATCAGCAGATGAGTGGATTAAAAACAGTGGTACATCTATACAATGGAATACTACGCTGCTGTAACAAAGAAGGAACTCTTAACATTTGCAACAGCATGGATGGACCTGGAGAGCATTATGCTAAGCAAAATAAGCCAGTCAGAGAAAGATAAATATCACATGATCTCACTCATTTGTGAAATATAATGAATAACATAATCTGATGAACAAAAATAGAGCCAGAGTCATAGAAGCATCAAACAGACTGTCTAACCTTAGAGGGACGGTGGGAGGGGATGGGGTAAGAGATCAACCAAAGAACTTATATGCATGCATATGAGCATAACCAATTGACACAGACAGTAAGGGAGTGAGGCCATGTGCAAGGGGGTGGGAGCAGCTGGGGAGAGGTCAATGGTGGGGGAGGAGGCTTATATAATACTTTAAACAAGAAAGAATTTTTAAAAAATGGTCTTCTGCATTGTTGCCTTTGGAATGTTTGAATTTTAGCAGAGCTGAGCTTTAATTTTTGCTTTGTTAATTTGTGAAATTTATTTTCTCCACTGTCTAATACCTAAAGGCACTGACTGTCCTAAATAGTATATGGGTAGGGAGCCATTTGCACTTTAGCAATCCATCCCTTCAACCTCTGCTATGACATACACTATATGGTATAAGCAGGATATGCTAGTTAAATGCAGGCCTTACTTTGACAGTAGTCAGAGGTGAGTTCAATTCCCAGCTCTACCAGTTACTTCCCAGCTACGTGATTTTAAGCAAGTTATTTCACTTCTTTGTGCCTAAGACTCCTTATCTGTAAGATAATATAAATACCTACCCAGTAAGATAATAAATATATTTGTCTTGGTCCCAGATTCCAGTCATAAAGTTTCCCAAACCCTTGAGTGATAGGAGTATCTATTACTCATAGTAAGCCTTTTTCAACACCTGAGTTTTTGTATGTAAATGATTGATTAAAGTTGGGGCCCACACATAGCTTTATGTTGGAGGTTGGTCAACAGAAAGACTAAACATGTGATTAAAGAATTGGAACTTTCAGCCCTACTCCCTGGTATCCAGAGAGGGCCTCCAAAGAGAAGGAGGAGGGGAAACTGAAGAATGAGTTCTATAAAAATTCTTGAAAAAGGAGACCTGGAGATGTTCCAGGTTGATGAACATGTTGGTATGTTGGGAGAGTGCCAAACCCAGAAAGAGCATGGAAGCTCTGTGCTCCCCAACCCAGACCCATACCTTGCTCTATGCATAACTTCCATTTTACTGTTCCTGAGTTGCACCCATTATAACAAACCAGTAATCATAAGCAAAGTGCTTTCCTGAGTTCTGTGAATCATTTTACTGAACTATTATCCCCTATATCTGGCCTGAACATACCTTTATTAACAAAGTAAGTTAGTGAAGGTGGGTAGGTCATGGGAACATCTAAATTGGTAATCAGTCAGGCAGAAGTATGGGTCACCTTGGATCCCCATTTGTGGCTGGCATCTGAAGTGAGGGCAGTCTTGTGAGACTGGGCTCTAAACCTGTGAAGCCTGAGCTAATTGTGAATAGTGAGTGTCAGAACTGAATCAAATTGTTGGACACACAGTTCGTTTCAGAGAATTGCAGAACTAGTTGGTTTGTGAAAGACACCGTATAGTTGATGTCAGAAGGAAAAACTAAATTACTACCTCATAGAATTGTTACAAATATTAAATAAAATAATCTGTGACATGCCGTCGGAGACTAGTAAAAAGCTACTACTGTATTATTACTTGCATGATTTCATTTCTTTGCACCCAATGTCTTCTGCTAGACTTGGAATCCTGCCTGAAACCCAAATCAGCTTGGCTAGATCCCTCAGTCCCCATCTACCTCTATCCACTCCTTTTCTTATTGGACTAGTTATTAGCTGGAATCCAGCTGCAACTGGTAGACATCCATCCCACCCCTCTACCTCAAAGCATGATATTGTCATATGCCTAACTCTTAGTTCTCCCTGTGCTACTAGGCCCAACTATCAGATGAGACCCTGTAAATATAAATACCTGTGCAATTCAAGGTGAAAATTATCCCATCTCTTCAGATGCTGGGGTTTAGATAGCTGACCATCTTCCTTAGATGAGAGCTTTTAACCAACCCTGGTCCACCTCAACCTTGGCCTCCTCCCCCACTCTGCTGATTCTCAGCATGCCTCACAACTGAGTACATATGGGCTTGAGTTAAAAGGTAGAACAAGACAGTAACTTAATAGTGTTCTCCTGACTTTCAGAGTACTTACATTCCCAAAGGTCTTAATATTGACTTCAAGAAGAATTTAAGGCTATGTATGTGCTAATCTTCCTGGGATGTTCAAGAAGGTCATCTTTTATCTAAAAAATTGCAGATCTTTCCCATGTTTTCACATACTACCAGAGGTTCCTGACTTTTTTTTTTTTTTGAGAGTCTAGATATTCCAGGAAAAAATTTTAAATGCTGTACTTTCTGCTAACACCCCCAGGGGAAAAGTTTATAGAAAGAACCATTGAGACCATTATGACTCTCCTGCAACAAGAATCTACTTGTTTGAGACCACCACAGGAGGCAGAATGAATGGTACTTTTCTGTTGATTTTCTTAAGAATCCTAATCCAATTACCTTCAGCTCCCAAAGTTAAAATAAGACTTTCCTGGAAAAAGATAGAAGTGAATTCATTTGGACAAGTGAAGTCTGTTAAATCCAAAACCAATCCCCAAACCATCCTGTATATGTATCTTTCTTTATATAACAGACTTGTTTATAAATGTGCTGCACGTGAAAAGGCTTTTTAAAAATAAATTGACCTATATTTTAAGCACACCCGAGGAGCTTGCTATTTAAAGGAATCTCTGTGAGACATTCTGTAGAGCAAATAACCACCCATTAATTTATTTGTGAAATCTGATTTCCACACATTGGTTTTACTGTGCTGATTCCCAGAAGCATGCAGTCATGACCAATAGATAACGCCAGAATACTGCCATCTTCACATTGTGGCTACAATCAGCTGAGAAATCTGTCTCAGTTCCTGGCCACTGACTCATAGTGTCAGAATCTGAAAGGGCCTTGGAGATCAGGATCCCACTCTACAGTATATCTACAGTAAAATGAGCTTCAACCCCATGGTCAGGATCACACACAAAAAATGATCAAGCTGGCCACAAAGATATTTTTATGACAAATTCCAAGCACACAGATCACAGATCACATACAAGACAAAGGTATACACTGGCCAGATTATTATGATCTCTGAACATATAATAATCTGGCCACTCAGTATATATATCGTGCATGGGTGGGGTCTAGCCAGCCTGGCCAGGGGGAGGGGAAATGGACAGTTGGCCGGCCGGCCTGCTGGTCAAACTCCTGGTCAAAGGGACAATTTGCATATAGTCTTTTATTATATAGGATATACACTGAGTGGCCAGATTATCATGCGTTCAGAGATCATAATAATCTGGCCACTCAGTGTATATTGTAATCCAGGAGATTAAATACTATACACATATACTAAGGTGTCACCCAAGTTGACTATAGGACATTCACATGCTACTCTAATCATTGACATGCAAGCAGGCAAACATACACACCAGAGTTCCCAGGACACTGCAGCCAAAGTGCCTATAAGAGGTGTCCTAGAGCTGGTAGGGCAACAGCACCAGCCCAATTTAGGGTTGCTGATCTGAAAAACATTTAGAAGAGGAAAGACAGAGGGAGGGAGTTTTTGTCCCCTTTTCCAGGCAGACAGTACCCTGCCATATTCATAGCCCTAAGCTTTTCTATTTTTCACAACTTCTTTACACTTTGACACTTCAGAAGCCACAAGTATCCCAAAGTCCTGCACTTCCTCACAACTATTTCTCTGACTGCTCCCAGAATACCCAATAAACAAACCCTTCAGTTTCCTCATCTTCATTAACATATACATGACTCGTATTATGGAGATAATTTTTGTCTACTCTAAACAGGAATACACTTTGAGGATTTATGCATCTGTCCACTCCTTCCATCAAGGATTTCAGATACATTTCACTTAAAAACACCATACAACAGAAGGAAAATATAAACACAAGGTAACATTTGTGATGAAACAATTTTATAATGGCAATTTTAAGGAGTGAGGGATGAAACTAAAGCAATATGAATCAGTTATGTTGCTTTTCTGGTAATCTAAGTACAGGGATATAGTTTAGAAGATCCTGGAGAATAAATAGTTAACTTATGGCTTGGACTCTTCCTCTGAAATATCTACCAACTGTCTAGTCAGGCTTTTGCTGGGAGAACAGGGGTATACTTGGAATGGCCTATAATTGGGGAGGGAGATTTCACCTTAGGCAGTATATAATTAAGTGCCAAACTGAGTGGTAGATAGTGCTAGTGGGTGATCAGAAGCAGAGAGATCAGTGGGTACTGTAGTGATTGCGAAAGGTTTTCCGGATCAGTCAGAGAAGAGACCTGGATTCTGTATGTCTCAACTGCTCTCTGACAATGAAGGCAGAACTTCTCTTACTTATTTTCACCACTCGTTCTTAGTTATCAAGCCTACCCACCCTGAGCCTTGACAAAAAAGAAGCCTGCTTTCCATCCAGTTACCTAGGGAATGAATAAACATCCATTCTCATGAAAATTTCAGGCAATCCTAATAAAGAGGAAATATGCTAATTGACCATCACACCCTCACAAAGATGGCGGTGCCCACAGCCAATAAGGAGGGAATATGCTAATTGACTGACACGCCCTCAAAGATGGCGGCACTCACAGCCATAAGATGGCAGCACCCAGTCCCCTCAGCCCCACCAGGGTGGCAGGAGTGCGGCATGGCCGGGCCCACTACCAGGTGGGTCTGGCCGCTCCGTGCGCCTGCCTCCCAAGTCCCCCAGTCCCCTTAGTCTCCCAGCTGCCCAGGGCCGGCCCGAGGTGCAGGCAAGCCTCGAATGTTGGCTGCCCAGCCAGCCACCCAGGGCCTGCCGGAGGCACAAGCAAGCCTCGGATGGCAGCTGCCCAGCCGATGCCCAAGGTGCAGGAAAGCCTCAGATGGCAGATGGCAACTGCCCAGCTGACACCCAAGGCATAGGCAAGCCTCATATGGCAGCTGCCCAGCTGCCTGGGGCCGGCCTGAGGCACAGGCAAGCCTCAGATGGTGGCTGCCCAGCTGCCCAGGGCCGGCCCGGGGTGCAGGCAAGCCTCGGATGGTGGCTGCTCAGCTGCTCAGGGCCACCCGGGGGGCTCAGGTAACCAGGGCTGGCCGAGGCTTGCACTGCTGGTAGTGGCAGCAGCAGAGGTATGATGGTGACATCACCTTCCCCAGATCGCTGGGTCACCTCCCACCCCTGAGGACTCCTGGACTGTGAGAGGGGGCAGGCCGGGCTGAGAGACCCCCCCTTCCAGTGCATGAATTTTCATGCACCGGGCCTCTAGTTAAATATAAATCTTAACACATGAAAGGTGCAAACATATGCCATTTTGGGTCCAAGGGAGCATTGCTCTATCATGTAAGTTGATGATTATAATTACATGTCCTTCACTGGGAGGGAAGCAACTGCTGCTAAAATGAGCTACTGTTAACTGCACCTATAACTTGTCCAGTTGAACAGATTCTTAGCAAAACATGTTCAAGAGTCCTGAAGCCCATCTGGCATGGCTCAGTAGTTGAGCATCGTCCTATGAACCAGGGGGTCACGGTTTGATTCCCGGTCAGGGCACATGCCTGGGTTGCGGGCTCGATCCCCAGTGGGGGATGTGCAGAATGCAGCTGATCAATGATTCTCTCTCAACATTGATGTTTCTATCTCTCTCTCCCTCTCCCTTCCTCCCTGAAATCAATAAAAAAAATTTTTTTAAGAGTCCTGGAATGCATATGTGGTCATAGGCTGGTTCTCTGCCCAATCTGTGTATCTGTCTAAAAACTCTATTTCTCAACGTACCTGATCTGGCCTCTCTGAGGCCACTCATATTGACACACATATCCAATACAGTTCTCACCAGAAGGATCTTACCTTATAATAGACAAATATGCAAATTGACCGCACCTTCGCTACACCCAAGCCACGCCCACTAACCAAGCCACGCCCACCAACCACGCCCACCAGGAAACCGTTGCAGGGACGCTGGGTGCCGCCAAGCCCAAGGCCAGGAAAGCCTGGGGCGGAGGCTTTCCGGGCCTTGGGCACCAGCGGGGAGCTTGCACCCATCGCAGGAAACCACTGGGGGTCGGCTCCTGCGATCGGTAGCAGGGACGCTGGGTGCTGCCAAGCCCAAGGCCACCGCCTGGGGCCAAGCCCCGACCCTGAAAAAGGCAGAAGGCGGTGGCCACAGCCAAGGCCTGGGTCCCCGGTGCCGGCAGAAAACTGGTGCAGGCAGCCAGGTGAATGAAGGTCTATTGCACGAATCTTCGTGCAAACGGGCTACTAGTATAAAATAATACAAATACTGCCAATAATAAAAACTATGTAGCACTTCTGTAGTACTTTCTATATGCCAAGAACTGTTCTAAGCTCTTTACATATATTAAGTCATTTCTTCCTAATGAGGTAAATACTACTATTATTGCCCATTTCACAGATGAGGCACCCTAAGGCACAGAGACATAAAGGAACATGCTCTGGGTTTCACAGTACATAGCTGTGGGAACCATGCCAGGGTCCCCGGATAGTCAAGGCCAATGGGAGCACAGAGGCCTTGTTGTCAATACACCATAATGGCCAAGGCCGCTGAGCATGAGCCTAATCGGGGTGCCCAAGGCCAAGATACCATGAGCAGGTGCAAGGACACACAGTACACTGTGCCCTTCTGTAACCCAAATGATTGATGTCACTGTTGGCAACTAGCCTTCTTTGTCTCTGAAGTAATATACAGGTTACTGACCAGGAGTCCGCTAGAGACAGCAGCTTGGCAGAGCTAGTGAAAGAAGCAGAGGCAGTAGACACAGAGAATGTAGCTCCTATGTGTGCAGAAGAGAGGGGAGCTCAGGGAGAGCTGAGAGCTGAGAGCTGCTACAATGTAAGGTAAGAGCTCACAGAGAGCTCAGATATGGCTACCATGTTAACCAGCCAGTGTGCTGGAATAGTGAAACTCAGAAGTAGTTACTATGTGAGGCTACAAAGACCAGCCAGTGTGCTGGGCAGGGGAGACAGGAGAAGCTGCTGAGCCAGAGAGACTAGAGAAGCTGCTAAAACAAAGAGCTTAGGTACTGCTACAATGTGATGTGCTGAGTCTATGGCTGCTCAGATAATAGCTGTGGGTACAAAGACTGATGCTGCTTTGTGTGAAAGATGTATCTGTATACCAGCCAGTGTATGGCTGCCTGCCTATATGGACTTTGCTGTGAAGGATTGTCTTGTCTGATGGTTATGTGGCCACTGGCTTCTGCAATAAAGACTGATTCTTATATACTCAGAACTTCTCATGGCTTCTCCATCTAAAACCCTGTGTCCAAGAAGGTCCAGGCCAGGCAGAGGGGCTCAGAACCAACACCTGTAATTAGTGAGCAGAGGATAAAGGAGGAACTTGGACTAAGTTCCTAACAGTACAGTTGGCAGAGTTTAAGAAGGATCTGCCCTGGCGTAGTCGGGAAATATTTAGAAGAATACATGGATTCAGAGCAACTCAGAGCAGCAGTGCTTGTGCAGTGCTCTTGCTGTCCTTGACAATGACAACGCTGCAATTCCAACCCAAGCCATGTGGCTCCAGAGTCTTTGCTTTTAACAATTATGCTGTACTGCCCAATCTATACAGCCAGAGGCAAAAGACTAACCTGTGTCACGTTGGCTCAGGTAGCATGTAACATAGAACCCAGAAAGCAGGGCTATTCTCAAGAGAATACAGACTAGGCTGCCATTCCATGATTGGAGAAGAACTAAGCACAATCCCTTGTCCAAAGATATTTCCCAGATCTTGTAAAAATATCCCAAATTTCCACCATTAGAAAGTCACTTCTCTACTTCTTCAAGGCCTTTTTTCCATTTTGAAGATCCCCCATGAAAAGGTAAATATCATTGTGCAAGGTTATCCCTTGAACAATTAGCAGGCATCTAACAGTGTGACTTAAAAAGCATATTCGTTGTGCAGTCAGAAGTGTTGGGTTCTAGCACTGACTCTACCAATTATTACCTGTGTGACCCTGGGCAAGACACTTAACTTCTCTGAGTCTCAATTTATCTGTTAAATGGTAATGCTAACACCTACTGCAACTCCCTCATAGGAATACTGTGGAATTTAATGGTTGCAGAAGCATTTTTCAGACTTTAAAAGATTATAAAACTGTAGGGTACTATTATGATCAGCTAAACCTCTGCCAGAATGAGATAAATTAACTGACAACCAGAGAAATGTATGCAGCCAGTTTAAGATGAACAGACAGAAAAGGCATAGTCCAAAAAGAATTATGGCATAGGCAATTAAAAACTATCAGCCTGAGCAGAAATGGCCACCACCTGACAGATTCTCTTTCAGGCCCTCTCAGACCTCACCATGACTCTCCACTGGCTTGTCCCTGGCTCTTCTTGGCTTTGGCTCCTGTGACTGGGTGCTCTTTGGCTCCACATTTCAGGCCCCAGGGCTCCAGGCTTGGCTCTAGCTTCTGGGCCATAGTACTATTTGTGACATTCTCTTCTACTGTGTTGCTCCTGCCAGCAGCTTCTCTGTGCTCCATGTTCACCTGTGACCCAACATGCCTTCCAGCTGACTGCATTCCTCAACTCACTTAGCCTCCCAGTTACACCAGCACCATGAAACCTTGCTTCTCTTCCTCAGATCAGTAAGTATCTATTTAGTACCTTCTAGGTTACATGCACAGGCACAGTGCCGCCTCCACCAGCCAAGTGGCTCCTGCACCTACCCCAGCAGGATGCTTGAAGGAACAGGCAAGGTACAGGCACCAAAATGGAGGAGAGGAACATGGAAAAGTAGGATATAAGGTGAAAAGAAGTCTCTGTCTGCTTTACTCTTTTGCAGAAAAGAGTGTAACTGTTGTAGAGGTTAATTAAGCACCTACTCTGTGCTACACATAAGGGATATACTAGTATAGATAAAAGGCATGCTCTCTGACCTGAACAGGATCACAATATAATGGGCAGATGAGCATGTAAAGAGACCAGAGTCTCTACAGGAACCTAAGAACCTCTAAGGAAAGGTTATTTTATAAGGAACCTCTCTTTCTTTAGTCATCAGTTTGTCACCTAAAAGCCCAAGGTTAAAACGATTATGATACAGCAGTTTTATTTTAGGTGTTAATACTTTGTTTAAAATATAAATTGGGGTGGGCTACTTTTTTCTGCTGTATATATTTTCCCCTCATTTTTTTAACCTTTTTATTGGGATATAACATACATACAGTAAAGTGTACAAATCTTAAGTGAATCACTCAGTAAATTTTTACTTATGTAAAAATGTAACTACCACCCAGATCAAGAGATAAAATATAATTAGCACATCAGAAGCTTCCCTTGTACCACAAGAGCCATCCCACCCCCACCATGATGAGGTAACTACTATTTTGATTTTCCTATAATAGGCTTTTTATATATGTTTAAGCTCTGGTGAGTTATATTTGATGATTGGAGAGTTCTAGCTTCTAAATGCTGGATCTCCCTCAATATACTTGAGCAGCCCAGTTCCCAATTACTCTGTCATCCTCAATATGCTTAGACTACCCAGATGCTACTTGCCTAGCTACCCTCCCTCCTCAATAATAGGACAGTACTCATCTGTCACCTAAAGAAGGAGGAATAGCCCTAGCACACAGGATACTCATAGGGACCATACCATTGTTGAAACCCACTGACAAAAAAATGTCACTTTGCTAAATGGTCAAGAAAAGATTCAGTTCTGTTGAGGGCCCACTTAATCTGTTACCGTAACAGCATGCCTTACTCCCCCTCTTGGTTAGAGAATGTACCTTTATCCTCCCTATTGGAACTCAGGACAGTGAAAGATATTATCAAAGTTTGCTAGGAATCTGCGTTTTGCTCTGAAGGTCCACTCACCTAACAAGAAAAACAGCTTCTTGCTTCACCTCCAGAACTAGGAAATGAGTATTTAATCAAGCCAGCACATAACAGAAGCAATCATTAGTATAATTAAGGTCAATATATGGCACAATGGGAGACAAAAGGAAGGTTAATCTGAGCCAGGGAATACTTTCCAGAGGAAGCTATGGTTAAGTTGACTTAAAGAGGGAACAGCTTGGACAAAGTTTTGGATGTATGAAAGGGTATGGTATTATCAGGTGACACAAGTATCTCAGTGTTGGGACAGTGTGAAAGAGGGATGAACCTCAAGAAAAAGGTAAAGATCATGAAGTACCTCATATGCCTACAAAAAAAGTTTATATTTATACTATAAACAATGGAAACCACTAAATAATTTTCATATATAGAGTGACCAAATCAAAATTAGTCTGCCAGAAGAGTTAAGAACTAATAGAAAAGGCGTAAGCTTGAAAACTACTGCCATCATCCAAGTGGGACATGGTGAGGTACCTATAGAACATCCAAGTGAAGATCTTCTATAGGCAGAACTTAGATGAAAGATCTGAGCTAAAGGTAAGGTTTGGGGGTTATCTGTATGTAAATGACACTGGTTTAAACTTCCAGGAAGAGAGTACAGGACAGACTACAAAGTCAAGGTTAGAGTGTTGGGAAACAACATTGAATATTACAGCCAAGAAAAAGGAGTCAGAAAATGAGGTAAGAGGTAAAAGAAAAAAAAAAAAAAAACAAGGGCAGAAGATTATCATAGTACTCATCGATTGAGCTGGGGATCGAGCCTACAACTGAGGTATGTGCCCTCGACCAGAATCAAACCTGCAGCCCTTCAGTCTATGGGCCGATGCTCTATCTACTGAGCCAAATCGGCTAGGGCAAAATAACTTTTAAGGCTAGAGATTTTATGATTCCTGATGATAAGGGGTGGATCTTCCAATGTAAAGATTTTTAACAGGTTCAGAGGAGCTTCCTGAACTCTCTAAGTAGAACAGAAAATTAAATACTTAACGCATTTATCTTTTGCTATAAACATAGAGGAATGGATGGAAAGTGAGAATGTGACAAATCATTTAGTGCTTTGGTTTTTACATCCAAAGGCTAAACAAAAACACACAACCTATTCTAAGATAGGCTACAAATTAGTGCTCTCCCGAGGATTTTACCTAATTGGTGTATAGATAACATTTTTTAAATCCCTCATTGTAGCAATTTACTGAGAGAAAAAGCCAGTCAATTTTAATGGCCTATAAATTAACATATTACTTATAAGCAAAAATTACCCCCAAGTACATCAAGACATCTTAAACATCCACACATGTGCATTGGGAAACTAGGCAACTAAAATACTCATGGAAGAGTCATATGCTCAGCCAATAAATATTTATTGAGCACCTACTATGAAGCAAACATTGCTTTAGTCACTGGACATTAACAAAAAATAGAACTGTTGATTTGTGTACTTCCCCTCTATACCCTGATCAATACAGTTGAAAGAACTGCTGTCATTTCCAAACTATGTAAATTTGTGGCCATTTCTATTCTAAGGCCCTATTTAACTTACTATATTAAAGACATGGAATATTACAGGTGGAGGATACCTTAAGGGATCTAGTCCACCTTATCCCATTTCACAGATGACAAAGCTGCAGTGCTGATAAGTTTAAAATAAATTTTTAACTATTAGAGCTAGGCCGAGAACCTTATTTTTGATTCAGTGCTTGCTCTATTAATAAAAATTATTTCAATAAAATCACATTTCCCCCAACAGCACTCTCACCTCCACCTCTTTTGATTAGTTTGTCAATAATCAGTTTTGCATTTTTCTCTAAAATAAATAGCAAATTTTCTATGGCCCATGGGCACTTGGCCCAGATTTAAGACATTGAGCTTAAAGATTTCATCAGGTGTGGGGGGAGGAGTGGAAGCTGGCAAAGATCACCTCACTTTGGGCATTTAGCTAAATGGTCCCAAATTCCAGAAAGATACTGGGATGTTTTATCTCAATTGTCTGGATACTGGGGAGGAGAATGTGTCGTCTTAAAATTTCTATTCAGAATTTTAATTAAATTGTGGCCTGTAGCAAAATAGAAAGGCATTAAAATCAAATGTTGGCATCTCTTTATTTTATGGGCTCCCATTTCTAACTAGTTCTCACTGAAATAATTAAATATATTTTCAGCAAATGGACTGTTCAGGCTGTTTAGTTTAATGCTTCTTATAACCTGCCAAGTATGTGCATTATAATTCATTTTTTAAATCAGTTTTTTTTAGTTTTAATATCTATATTTTTATTGTTGACTAGAGGCCCGGTGCACGAATTCATGCATGGGTGGGGACCCTCAGGGTGGCCTGTGGGATCAGGCCCCAGCTCTTGCCCCCAGCCTCGCAGTCTTGCAGCCTCGCCTGGCACCCCACCATGGCCTGGCGCCGCCCCCTCACCTGCTCTACCATCCCACCACGGTCCCACTCTCGTGGGTACCCATCGGAGCTGGCAGCGCCTCCGCTGCCACCCACTGCCAGCACCGCATCGACAATGTCTGCCACGTTCCTCGCCGCCCCCTGGTGGTCAGTGCACATCATAGCGAGCGGTCAAACTCCCCGTCGAACTCCTAGTCGAACAATTGGCATATCAGGCTTTTATTATATAGGATAGTACTGCAGATATCCCCCCATTTTCCCCCCTTCACCCCATTCTCCAGTCCCTACCCACCCCAGGTCTTCACTACCCTACTGCCCATGTCCATGGGCTATGCATATAATTCAGTCGGTTTCTGTGCTTCCTCATGCCACCCCATCCTCCAGCACACACACACACTTTTCTCTTATCTCCCCATACAAATTGGTTTGAAGGTTTCTTCAGATCAGAATGGCATTAATGCACCTGTAGGCCAAAGCGACCTCACACAGACAGGCAGAGATTGTCAGAGGCTGAGCACATTGCATTTGACATTAATGGGTCAGAGGCACTTCTACTTGAAATTGGTGAAGTTTGAGAGGACACACAGTGTAGTCAATGGGACTGATCTGAGACTGGTGCCTGAGATCTCATATTTACTCACCCATTATATTGCATGAAGGAAGAAATGCTTTTCAAAAGTATAGAATCCACATTGGAGGAGGAACACAGAATTTGCCTCAGGAGTGAGTGTGTGTGTGTGTGTGTGTGTGTGTGTGTGTGTGTGTGTTGGGGAGGTCCTCTTTAATAAAATATCATTATGGACCCTTTGGGGATACAAGCCAAAGCCAGGGGCATAGTATCAAATGGGAAGATTTAGTAAAAGGGGGTCTAATTGCATACATAATAAAGTAGAAAATAGGTCTTTATAGGGATAAAGAGATGATTCTGGTGGACAATTATTTTTTGCTTCTTCTGAACAGAGCCGCACCACAAGAAATAAGAGACAGAAAGGGAGTACAAGAGAGAGTACAGATATATTAGAAAACTAACTTTACAATTCTAATAGCTAACTTCTAATGTGTATTTACTGGGATCCTCCAGGCACCAGACTAAGTGCCTTTCCCCATTTTCTCATTTCATCTTCCCAACAGATGTATGAAACAGGGACCATGAGTCTCCTCATTTTACAGATATCGAAAGTGTGGTTAAGCAATATTAAATGACTTACCGAAGGTTTCCTAGTTACTAATGGCAGAGTTGGCATTCATATTTGTCATCCCAGTCTCCTCCAAATACAAGGGGGAAATTGTGTGAACATTTAAAATCTGGGCCTACAAACTGTTAGGCTCACTTGAGCTGAATAATAATGACAGTGACAGTGCTGGTGAACAGTGACAGATATCAGGTACTTATTACATGTCAAGCATTGTGCTAAGCACTTTACATAAATCAGTTCATTTAATCCTTATAACAACCTTCTGAGGAAAATATTTTTATTCACACTCTTCTACAAATGAAAAAAAATGGAGTCTTCAAAGTTAAGCAACTTGCCCAAAGTTACATAAGTAAGAAATGGAAAAACTATAAAGATGAGTCCACCATAAAACAGTGCAATACTAGGGCCTAAGGAGAGTTAGCTACCAGAAGGACATTCCCTCAAGTCAGATGTGGCTCAGAATCTTTTGGAACCCTGATATTTTATTAACAAACTAGAGGCCCAATGCATGAAATTCATTCAAGAGTAGGCCTTCCTTCCCCTGGCTGCCGGCACCGGCTTCCCTCTGGCACCCAGGACCCGGGCTTCCCTCACAGCCCCAGCTACGTCCAGAAGGACGTCTGGTCTAATTAGCATACTACGCTTTTGTTATTATAGATTTTATATTGCTCCCTATTCTATGCTATGATCTATCCTGGAAAAGTAAGTATTGGAACACTTATGCCTCACAGAATAGAGATATAACAGAGAGTCAAGAAATAGTTGGTGACTAAAAGGATAGATGAATGGAGTCTAATCAGTAGTTTTCAATTTTTTCATTCTGTGGCCCTGTAAGTTCCATATCTCTATGATGAGTTGAATCCTTTCATATAAGTTTTCAATGCACTGAAGTTTTTAATAATAAAAAGTAATCAATAAGAGAAGAAACTTATTTGTGCTTAGATAAATGGAATGTGGAAATGCATTCATATAAGCCTAACCAATGGACACAGACACCAGGGGGCTGAGGGCATGAGTGTGTGGGGGGTGGGGGACAATGGGGCGATAAGGACACATATATAATACCTTAATCAATAAAAATATAATGAAAGAAAGAAAGAAAGAAAGAAAGAAAGAAAGAAAGAAAGAAAGAAAGACGAAAATCTAAAAGCAACTAGCTCTCGCAAGGCCCTCATTGTCTTAGGAAAGGAGTAATTGGCTTTGGGGACCATGCACCTGGAAAGAATAAGAGTTAAGAATGCCAAGAGAAAGGGTAGTGTGGGAGCTCAAAGGGAACCCTCATTTTCTATATGTACTAGGTCTTTTTATATACTCTAATTTATTTAATCCTCACAACTATCCTGGGAGACAGGTGTTATTATTTCTATTTTATTTTTTCATCTTTATTGTTGAGAGTATTCCATTATTCCTTCCACCCCCCATTACCCACCTCCACCTGGATCCTGCCCCGCCTCAAGCCTTCACCACCCTACTGTCTATGTCCATAGGTAATGCATATACCAGTGATGGCGAACCTGTGACACGCGTGTCAGCACTGACACACGTAGCCATTTCTGATGACATGTGGCCGCTGAGGCGGCCGCATGCCGAGGATGAAACATTTGCTGCTCCTGAGGATGAAACATTTGCGAAATAATGTTTTTTCCTCAAAGTGACACACTACCCGAGTTATGCTCAGTTTTTTGGCAAAGTTTGACACACCAAGCTCAAAAGGTTGCCCATCACTGGCATATACGCATATCAGTTCTTTGGTTAACCTTTTCCTGCCCCCTCTTCCCTTTCCCTCTGTGATTTGTCAGTTTGTTTCATGTTCCCATGTCTCTGGTTCTATTTTAGTCATCAGTTTATTCTGTTCATTATATTCCTTGTTTTTTTATTTTGATTTTTAGATTCAATTGTTGATACATATGTATATACTGCCATTTTATTGTTCATATTTTTCTCCTTCTTCTTCTTCTTCTTCTTCTTCTTCTTCTTCTTCTTCTTCTTCTTCAATCAGATCCTTTAACACTTCATAATACTGGTATGGTGGTGATGGACTCCTTTAGCTAAAAATTGCCCAATCAGAACAGCAAAAAGAAAAAAGAATCCAAAAATATGAAGATAGTGTAAGAAGCCTCTGGGACAACTTCAAGTGTACCTGCATTTGCATCATTAGGGTGCTGGAAGGAGAAGAGAGGGACCAAGAAATTGAAAACCTATTTGAAAAAATGACAAAAAACTTCCCTTACCTGGTGAAAGAAATATACATACAAGCTCAGGAAGCACAGAGAATCCCAAACAAGAGGAACCCAAAGAGAACCACACCAAGACACATCATATTTAAAATACCAAGGGCAAAAGACAAAGAGGTTTGTAATTATATACTCACTAATATGATTATTAGATTAATTATTATTTCTCTTCCTAAATTTTGCACTCCATGAGAGCAGGGACCATGACTATACTGTTCACCTCTTTATCCTCAGTGCCTACCACAGTGACTAATAGTAGGTGCTCAATGAATATACAGTAAGTACTCAATAGGATCTGCAACTTTAAGCAAAACAACGAATAATGAAACCAATTTTACAATCAGCTAATTGATATAAACAAGAGTTAAATTCATATTGCATCTCATCAAGGACCTGCTGTGTTTTGAATGAATGGATGTGAAAGAATGTGTTGAAAAACAGATATAAGTTATATAATCAATTTTAATCCCAAACCCACTAGAAACTATATAAGGCCCAGGGCTAGTAAAATGAAACATAGTTTGAAGAGATGAGAATGAATAAGTAGAATGAGTAGGTTTAAAGTAAAGAAGGCGTGAAATGATTCTAAAGTTGATATGAGCAAATAAAAGTTGTAGCTGGTGCCAGCTAGAACAAACTGATTGAGATTCATGTCAGAGAAATTAAGGTAAAAAATAAAAAGTGAATGTGCTTGTGGAGTGAGACAGATGATGAACATAAACCAAATGAGCACCCCCTTACTTGGTCAAGTAGGCTGGTCCAGAAAATATGGGATCAGGACTGTAGCAGACACACAAGGAGCCAGGAAAGTGGAAAACATAGTTAGTTACACACAATAGCCTTACGAAGTTCTCCTGAGAAGCTAGATTGTGTCAACAAGGTCTGTGGATCTTGGCCAAGTTTTTAGTTCAGCTCTTCTCTGATAGCCTCTCCTAGTCTTAAAGGGACCACATCCTTTGTTGAATAGGGTGGTAGTCATTGCCTAACTTCCTAAGCATCAACTTTCTCCTTTCAAAAAGAGGAATAAAATTTAATCTTGCAAGATTATTAGATTAGGATAATAGAATAATATGAGATTTCTTACAGGGTCAAATGTGCCTCCTTGTAAACACTCACTTGTAAAATTTTTAAAATTAAAATTAAAAAATATTCCACATGACTCCACTTATTAAAAAATGGCTCAGGCCCAGCTGCATGACTCAGTGGTTGAGCATCGACCTATGAACCAGGAAGTCACGGTTCGATTCCCAGTCAGGGCACATGCCCAGGTTGCTGGCTCAATCCCCAGTGTGGGGCATGCAGCCAGTCAATGATTCTCTCTCTCCCTCTCCCTTCCTCTCTGAAAGCAATAAAAATATAGTTTTTTTAAAAATGGCTCAGGACACACAATATACACAAAATCTTTAGAACAGACTGATAGTTTATTAACCAGTGTCACCCCAATAAATTCAATAAATAAATAGCCAATATGTTCAAAATAAAAGAAAGAAGAAAAATATAAATTCAATGTTAGGAAAAAACCTTATAATCTTACATTTAAATTGGAAATATCACTATTAGCTCATATTTTCTCTTTTTTTTATAACAAAAAGGTAATTCCTAGCTGTGACCACTGAGAAATCCTAGAAGCAGTGACCAACTAACAGCAATGAGTGCCCTGGCACACAAATTGTAATCTGTGAAAGTCATTCCACAATATATAAAACCAGAATTCTTTAGAGAAATGGCTGACTCCAGAACCTGCCTGGAATATTTTCTTGTGCTAGAAAGCAAGGAAGCTATCAGCAATACTGTTGTCATATCAAAAGACCTCAGGAGTCAACTCTAAAGGGGCTCTCACTGCCCTAATATAGGACAATTTGGGTACCAAAGGAAAAAATCACAGTGATTTATTGAGACATATTAAATACATAAAAATTTATAAATTCATAATGAGCTCATAAAAACACATTAGTCACCATTGGAGCTTACTAAGACACCAAATCGTTCTGAAAATTGTTAAGTAAAAGACAAGAATTAAGCACTTGTCCTACCTTTCTTATAAGAACTATATTCAGGATAATCACATAATTAATTAGGGAAATTTCTTTTTTATAGAATTCTAGTTAATAAATGAAGAAGACATGCCAGCATTGGAAAAAAAATCACCACTCTCTTGCTTTTAATGAAATAATAGACCAAGGCAATGATCATCAGTAGATGCTAAAATCATTAGGTTAAAGGTTGATGAGATACTTTAAAATACAGGAATCAGGCTAACCCACCTGAACCCCACTTATCAATCTTAATATTATAAAAAGTGAGACACTGAGACATTATAAGCAGCCTGGTGTGTTGCAATGGGATAAACACCACCAATGATGAGAAATTCTTAACTTAAAAAGTGAACCTAAATCTTGTCAAATCTCTAGGGGGAAAAATGATAGTATGAAAACAGAGTTTTACTTGTATTTGATTAAGGAGTGGAAGAACAAAACAAATTTCACAGCTGGGGCCTCTTGTCTGTCCCCAACCTCACTCCCCTAGATGCAGTCTGCCCCAAGCTCTGGAACAAATTCTGTTTTATGCATCAAGGAGAAATTAAGGAGCCTGAGTCCCATAACTCAGATGACTGCAGGCAGTCAACCTGGCTGCTGATCCTGCTATAACATTGTGCCTTATACTCCAGATGCAATTAATGTTGCCCACTTAGTCCCTTTGTCTAAGTCTCTACTTGGTTAATTTGCCTGCAGCCTCAGTTGCTCTGAAATAGGGGCTCTGTTTTGCTCTTACTAGTATTCTGAAAGACTAGAGCCTTGACTTTGAATTACAAACACAAGTACTGGGCCCCCACTCCCTATTTCTGACCACCTATTTGAACCCTTCTGTCTTGCCTGCTCTCAGGCTGCCTGTTTTTAAGTTTTTGCTCTTTTGTTAGGTGATTCTCAACCTAGAAATCTTGTGTTAAGTTGGCCCATACTGTTAAAATTTGGATTAAATATCAGACCATGTATTGGTATTTCATAACATCTTGAGGCAAGTTTATGACATTATTCCTGTTTTGAAATGGAACAAAAGTAACATGTGAAACACTTGCTTCCGCCCCATATCATATTTGGGGCAGCACCACCATAAGGATCCTCAATCTATGTTCCTTTGATGAGGAACAGTATATTCAGCCCCGAAGTATCCCAATTCTCTCCAAGTCTTGCATACTTCCCTTCGTTTTCTCTGTCACTGCTGTGCCTTTCCAGCCATCACTTCCTTCTCCAGTCCATTCTACCCATGTTGTGAAGGAAATGCTTTTTCCTCTACCGTCCTTTAAAATCCTCAGTAACCCATGTCAGTCTCCCAGCAGCTGCTTAGTGCTTTGTCTCCCTGGCTATGCCCTTCTTCTTCTATTTTTTATGCTTTTTATTATAAAGTCAAACAGATAAGGAAAACCACACAGATGTAACAGATGCATGGCTTAATGAATTCATATAAAGCAAAACCTTTTTAACCATTACCAGGTCAAGAAATAGATTTTTGTCATTTTCCCCAGAAGCCCCTTCAATGTATACTGCCTAAATCACAAGCCCCTCCCTTGACCCATACATAACTATTGTCTAGATTTTTATAATAAACACTTCCTTGTCTTAAAAAGACAGTTCTATCACCTAAATGTGAATCCCTAGACACTATATTTTAGTCTTGCCCATTTGAAAAACGAGATGTCTTTTAATCTCTTTTACTCTAATATCCCTCTTTTCTTCTCTTTTCCTTATAATTTACCTGCTGAAACACTCAAGCTATTTACCTAATGGAGTTTCCCAGACCGGATTTTGCTGTAGGTATGCCAATTAATTGGTATGTTAATGAACTTAACTTTGCCTTCCTCACTACACTTCCAATCTGCTAGGGCAGGCTTGCAGCTACAGGAACTCTGTGGGAACTTTCCTCACTCCACTCTCCAGCATGACTGATTGAAAAAAGCCAGTTCTCCTGCTCCCAGCTGCTCCCAGCTAGGGCTCCACCCGGGTGTTTGAGTGTCTAGCTAATGTCTGGAGCTCATCCACTTGCCTCCAGTGTCCACCTCATTCTTTCCCTCCATCTTGATAACATGTGCATTTTGATTCCTGAGACCTGGAAAAGTAGAAACTGAAGCATCCAGAATGTCATTTCACCTGGGGGTTCAGGGAACCTCATTCCCTCTTATTGATGGCTAATTTCTAGGGGTGCACTTAGGGGATTACGTAACATACAAAGCCCCAGTTGAGTTCCTAAGTATGGGGCATGTGGTTAGGATCCTGGGTGCTTGGTAACCTTTAAAGATATGTTGTATGTTTAAATATACTTTATAAAACTTAAAAGAAAAAAAGGGTTAAAATCATAAATGTAACAACATTTCAGTCACACTCTGGGTGAAACTGGGGTTTTTTAGTCCCACCTCGAACCCTAATCAAATATAGCATTATTTCTATGAGAAACCAATCCCAAACATGCCACTTACAAAATGTGGTAATAGATCCTTTTTAAAAATTTGAGAATTACTGCCCTAGCTGCTTTGGCTCAGTGGATAGAGTGTTGGCCTGCGGACTGAAGGGTCCTGGGTTCGATTCTGGTCAAGGGCACATGCTGGGTTGTAGAATGATTCTCTCTCATCATTGGTGTTTCTATCTCTCTCTCTCCCTCTCCCTTCCTCTCTGAAATAAATAAAAATAAATAAATAAATTTGAGGGTTGCCCATGAGGTCAACTATAACATTTTAGATTCTGGTTTATGTAAGCAGCAACCTGAAATTATCTCCTTGAAGTGTTCTCTTCAAATAACTTAAAAAATAATTTCCTTGTCTATGTAATCTAAATAACAGAAAATAATGATTCTCTCTCTGTTATGTAAAAGGAAGGCAAAGAGGATTATTGCTTCAGGAAGCTAATGTCGAAAATCTGACCACCACAGAGAAAGTCGCAATTCTCACCAACCCCTAAAAGCTCTAGCTAGAAGCCAACACTGTTCTTATAGACACTAAGCATCTCTCCAGGGGAAACAACCACTCCCCCCAAACCTTCTAAATTTCCAAGCAATATATGGAATTATTTAGGAGTTAAATGTGAATCAGTGGCAGCTGGGAAATTTTTAGATTTTGAAATGTGATAGTCTCAGTTTCCCAGCATCTGATTAATAGTCTCTGTTCCACTTTAAAAACATCACATCAAAGATAGAAGCAAAATGTAATAAAAAAAGATTAATTTCATTCTGGAGCCCCATGGTAATGATTCTTTAGTTTCTTAGACTCATTACAAATTAAATTGGGTCCAAGAATACCAATTCATTTTTAAGGCCTTTCAAGTAAGCCAAATATGGATAGTCAACCAAGACTCATTCATATTCGGATTTCTAGGACACTGATTTGATAATATATGTTCCTTACAATTCAGGGGTCTACTGAGGTTTGAATCTCAGGTAACAGCTGCATTTTAAAGTAACATGGCCTTTGAATGCTATAGCAACAGCATCTACTATCTTATTTTAATAAGACCCAGGAAATATTCTGGAGGTTTCTATATTACTAAATTTTCACTTCAAGTTCTAGCTCTTTTTAATATTCTTGTAATGTGAGAAGGGAGCAAAAGACTTTAGCAAATCTAGTAAGATTCAAAATTTACTATGGGAATACTAGACAGTTCAAGAGAGAATATTAGGATGGAAAAATAAATGTTATGCTCTCCCTATCTTATAGTGTGCTATTATAACAAATAATACAAAAGTATAGATACATAAAAGACTATTTGACATGTGTATTTAATACTCTCATCCATACATTAGAAGAAAAACATTTAGTAACTTAAATGAATTACCTATTTTGTGATCAACAGAAGTGATATGATGTTTATATCAAAATATATAAGAAGGCTTCAAAGCAAGGATTTTAAAACCTAATAATTATATTAAAGAGTTAACAAAAACTTATTTTTCCAAATAAATATTTATATAATCTTGCACATAATGATTAAAAAAATACATATTTATTTTAAGCACATATGGAATATTTATTAAAAATATACCCTAAATAGGCAATAAAGGAAGTCTCAGAACACACCAAAGAATCAAAATCCTACTGACCTCATTAGAAATAACAAAAATAATTTTAAAACATATATTGTGAATAAGAAACATTTCTAAATGACTCATTGGCCAAAAAGAAGAAATCGTAATGGAAATTAGTCAGTGTACAAAACTTTGAAAACACTATGCATCATAAACAAGGATATAGCTACAGCAGTAGTTATAAGTAAATTTATTCCTCAGATACTTATCTGAGAAAAAAAGATTTTTAAAATTAGTAAACATGTTGTATAACTCAAGAAGTTAGAAAAATAAGGAAGTAATAAAGATTGCAGAAGTTAATATATTTTTTAAAAATATACTAAAGATGAATAACAAAACCAAAAACTTATTCTCTGGAAAGACTAATGAACTCTAAGAAGAGACTTGGCAAAAACTTTAGGCTCCTCAACCACACATCTGATTTTATCCTCAGAACATTTTATGATATCTATAAAGCCTGTGAAATGTACTATAAAGCACACTATATAAAGATTAGAGTTTCAGATCTACCCAGGAGAGGGTTACAAGAGTAGCTATGATGAATTCATTCAAAAAATAGAAGAAATGATGGAGAAATAGATGAAACTATGAAGAGTCTCATCAGAGTTTAAACACACACATATACATACACCCCTTTAAATAATAATTCTAAAATTAAAAAATATATCTGAAACTAAAAGAGGTAAGGGTAGGGGAAAATAATCAGTATATTTAAATGATATGGTTGGATTATCTGTATATAAGGAACTAATAAGAGATACTAGCAATGTTATTGTATAAAAGATTAATATAAAAAATCTATTGCATTCCTATATACAAGCAGCAAATAGAATATATGAATTAAAAAGAAGATAAAAATTTTAAGATAGCAACAAAATTATAAGATACCTGTGATGGTTAATTTTATAAGTCAACCTGGCTGGGCTAAGGGATGACCAGCTAGTTGGAAAAACATTATTTCTGGGTGTCTGGATAATATTTTTGGTAGAATAGCATTTGATTTGGTAGACTGAGTAAAGAGACCTGCCTTCAGCAATATGGATGGGCATCATCCAATTGATTGAATGTCCAAAAGGGAAAAAGGGCAGAAGTGCAAATTATCCCTCTTCTTAAGCTGGAAAGTCCATATTTTTCCTACCCTTAGATATTGGATGGAGCTCTTGGTTCTTGGGCCTTTGGACTCTGGGACTTATACCAGTGGTCACCCAGTTCTAAGGCCTTTGGCCTTGAACTGGGATATATACTATCAGCTCCCCTGGTTCTCAGGCCTTTGGATTCAGACTGAAGTATACCACTAGCTTTCCTGGCTCTCCAGTTTGCAGACAGCAGACTGTGGAACTTTTTGGCCTCTATTATCATAAAAGCCAATTCCTACTTATATCTCCACTGAGTGGCCAGATTATTATGATCTCTGAATGCATAATAATCTGGCCACTCAGTGTGTGTATATATATACTAGAGACCCGGTGCACAAAATTTGTGCACAGGGGAAGGGGATCCCCTCAGCCCAGCCTGCACCTTCTCCAATCCAGGACATCCCTCTCACAATCCTGGACCACTGGCTCCTAATCGTTCACCTGCCTGCCTGCCTGGTCGCCCCTAACGTCCCCCCCCACCCCCACTGACCTAATCACCCCTCACTGCCTCTGTGTGCTGGCCTGATCACCCCTAACTGCCCCCCTGCTGGCTTGGGCACCCATAACTGCCCCCCCTGCTGGCCTGATCGCCCTTCACTGCCTCTGCGTGCTGGCCTGATCACCCCTAACTGCCCCCCTGCTGGCCTGGTCGCCCCCAACTGCCCCCCCACTGGCCTAGTCACCCCTCACTGCCCCCCCTGCCAGCCTAATCACATCCAACTGCTCCCCTGCCACCCTGGTCGCCTCTTACTGCCCCCCCATGCTGGCCTGGTCGCCCCCAACTGTCCCCCCCTGCCAGCCTGGTCACCCCTCATGGCCCCCCCATAGCCTGGTCACCCCACGCAATCTGCTGTTCAGTCATTTGGTCGTCCCTCACTAACACCCCTGCCGGCCTGGTCGCCCCACGCAGCCTGCTTATTCAGTCGTTTGGTCATCCCTCACCAACCTCCCTGCTGGTCTGGTCATAGGCAGCCATCTTGTGAGGGTGTGATGGTCAATTTGCATATTACCTCTTTATTATATAGGATTAGAGGCCCGGTGCATGAATTCGTGCATGGGTGGGGTCTGGCCAGGGGGAGGGGACATGGGCAGTTGGCCGGCCTGCCTACTGGTCGAGGGGACAATTTGCATATTAGCCTTTTATTGTATAGGATATACACTGAGTGGCCAGATTATTGTGCATTCAGAGATCATAATAATCTGGCCACTCGGTGTATGTCTACATCTATATCTATATGTGTCCTATTAATTCTGTTTCTCTAGAGAACCCTGACTAATACAGAATCTGGGAATAAATCAAACAATATTTTTACAAGACCTTAAGAGAGATAGTAATAAAACTTTACTGAAAAACAAATGAAGTTTTAAAAGACAGTACTATATCATGTCCATGAAAGGAAAAGCTCAATGTCATAAAGATATCAATCCTCCCAAATTAATCCTTAAAGTCAATGCAATTCTAACAAAAATCCCATAAAAAGTGTTGTGGGATTTTATAAATTGATTCTAAAATTCATATGGAGGAGCAAAGAGCCAAGAAGAGTTGAGAACATTTATGAAGAAAAGCAAAACAGAAGGAACTTACTTTACAGTTTGTACTATAGAACTCGAGTAGTCAGGACAATGTGGTTATGGTGCAGGGACAAATACATATAGCCCAATGTAACCAAAGAGAAAACCATAAAACAAACCCATAAAAAGTTGATATACAACAGGAGTAACATTACATATCACTGGAGAAAAGATGGACCATTCAGTAAATGGGGCCAGTTTTCTTTGGAAAAAAATCAATTCCTGCATCCTGCCACACACAAAAATAAAATCCATGTAGATTTAAAAACCTAAATGTGAAAATTAAGCCTAAAATTTTTATAAGAAAAGAGATTACTGTCTTTATGACATCAGGGTAGGGATTTCTTCAACAAGACTCAAAACCTACAAAAACATATAGAAAAAGAATAAATCTGACTCATTGAAATCTAAAATGTATGCATTCTATAAAAAATACAAATTACAGAATGGGAGAACATATTAGCAACTCATAACAAAGGATTCATATAAAATATATATCAGAATTACAAATCAGTAGCAATCCAATAGGAAAACAGGCAAATAATAATAGCTAATATGTATTGTGTACTTTATATCATGCACTGTTCTAATTACTTTACACATATAACTTCATTTAATCCTTAAAAACATGAGTAGGTTATTCACAGAAAAGGAAACCTAAATGGTTGATAAATTTATGAAAATATACTCAACCTTACCAATAACTATTTAAATAATAAGATTAAAATAACAGAATAACTAAATTAAAGTAACAAGATATTTCCTAGCCATTAGATTGACAACATTATAAAATTTGATGATACCAATTGTTGAAAATATAAAACAATATTAACTCATACCACTGGTACATTACTATAGTTACTCTTTTATTTAAATTCTTTATTATTGAAAGTATTACATATGTCTCATTTTTCCCCCATTGACATTAGTACAATTACTTTGGAGAGCAATTTGTCAATATCTTATAGAGCTGAAGATGCACAATTCCACTCCTGTATATCCCCTAGAGAAACTCTTGTATGATGCACAAGAATGGTCACTGCAGGAATAGCAAAGGAAAAAAAAAAACACCTAAATGTCCATCAGTAGGAGAAAAGATAAATTATGACATATTCATGCAATGCTATTTCATTTTACATTGGTGAAATGAATGAATACAGCTCTGTATATCTGCATAGATGAATTCAATAATTGAGTGATAATAAGAAAAGCAAGTTGCAAAATGTTAAATACAGGAAGGTACCATTAATAAAGCTTAAAACATGTAAAAGAATATTGTTTATGGATACAGTCATCAGTGTTAAAAGTACTAAAACATACATAAGAATGAAAAACATCTTATTCAGGATCCTGGACTGCTGATGCACAACTCCACAGAACATAATTCACATTGTATTCCAAAAAAGTGTATTCCTGGGAGAGGCACTCACAGACTGGAAGGGAGAAAGAAGTGTCCAAAGGGCTTCAATTTTATCTATAACATTTTATTTCTAAAAAATAACTAAATAAATAGAAATGTAGAAAACAAGGCAAAACGTTCAGATTTGATAGAACTGGGTGGTGAGCACATAGGTGTTCATCATGTTTTTCTCTATGCTTTTCTGCATTCTTGCAATATATCATAACAAAATATAAATGGGTATGTGGGGAGGCACTTGTCCAGCAGCACAATAGCTTAAAACTGAGCCAAATTGTGAGAGAGACAGAAAGAGCAACAGTGAGTTGGGGAGTACTCATAAGTGATTGAATTAATTAAAAGATATTTCCCCTTAATTTTCTTCCAGGAACTTTGTTAATTTCATTCTTCCTATGCATATTACACTCCTACAGATCTACCCTTACTCCCCAGAGCAACCCAGATGTTTCCAGCCTGGGTGTTCCCAAGACCTCCCTCTTTCTGGCCTGGTCCTTCCTTTCAATAGTTAGAAAGAAAAAGGGTTTTGAGTTCTCATTCCAAGTACTTCTGGAAATCTCTTGGTCTTTCCCACAGCTAATATTTATCATGCACTTCATTATGTGTCTGGCATTGTTCCAAACATCTAACAACCACTATCTTACTTAATCCTCACACACAGCAACCATCTGAGATAGTTCCATTTTTGTCCCCCACTTCTAAGAAGAGGAAATTGAGGCTTGGAAAGTTAATTGACTTGCTCAAGGCCACATTGCTAATAAGTAGTGGTCCCACCTGTCCAACTGTATTCCCTGTTTCCTGCCATGTTTTACTTGTTTCTCTTCCCTTCCCCTCTCCCCTCTCTCATTATTGTCACCTCCATTCCTCCTTACTTCATCTCCACCTAACCCCCATTTTTCAAAGTCAACCTTTAGTATAATGAGAAATTTAATTATTTGTTTTATTCTCCCCTTTCAAACAATGCCCAGGGCTGGGGTGAAGGATGTGTGGTTCACCATTCAAACTCAAATAAGTCATTAAGACATTTTCCGAAACAAAGAGGCATCTTCTTGGACATGAATAATGCCCAGTTCTTGATGCAGAAATGTCTGTGGTTGGCTCTTGTTATAAATAGAAAGGTTTTCTTTTTCTTCTCACCACACTGGTGCCTCTGAGATTTATTACCCTCTTTATTTCATATGATTTGCATCACTTGATTTTATGTACCTGATTTGAAAGTCTGAAATTAAACAACAGTTTTCTCAAAATAAAGCAGACTCCATAAAACCACTGAACCATCTACCTAATTAGTGGTATAGGTTGAATTGTGTGCTGCCTCCTCAAATTCATGCGAAAGCCCTAACCCCCAGTACCTCAGGATGTGACCTTATTTGGACATAAAGTCATTAAAGTGGTAATCAAGTTAAAATGAGGTCATTAGGATGGGCCTTAATCCAATCTGACTAGTGTCCTTATAAGAAAAGGAAATTTGGATACAGACATAGAGGGAAGACGATGTGAAGATACAGGAAGAAAAAGACCATGTGCAAGCCAAAGAGAAGCCCAATACAGATCCTTCTCTCATTACCTTAAGAAGAAACAGCACTGCCAAACTCTTGATCTCAGACTCCTGGCCTCCAGAACTATAAGACAATAAATTTCTGTTTCTTTAGCCATCCAATTTGTGCCACTTGGTTTTGCAGCCCTAGCAAACTAATACAACTACATAGCACAAATTCTTCAGCTTGGAATTCAGAGGCCTCCAAAATGTGGTCTCAACTGCTCTCTTCAGTCTTCTCTGGCCCAATAGCTCTTCCACCACATGAAGCTCCAAGCAAACTATTCCACTTACTGTCCCTGCACTTAGCTCCACCCCCTATAAATTGCATGCCCTTGCTCGGGCACTGCCTTCCTACCTATCCTTTAGGGTCCACCTAAATTGTCACCTGTGTCATAAAGACTGTCCTGAATCACCCACCTAGAAACTCTCTGAGGTCAACCACACAGATCTGGGTTTGAATCTAGCCACTGCTTACTAGCTGTGTAGCCTTGGACAAGATGCTCAACTCAGAGTTACCCATGGGCATGAGAAAACTTACCTACTTCATAAGGTAAGCATTGTGAGGACTGAGTGAGATTTAAAAGGGATTTAGCACAGATCCTGGCAGAGAAAGCATTCTGAAAATGCAAGCTTTTGTTATTATTATTTTTTTATTATCTAAACCCCAGTGACATTTTATATAAAGCTGTCTTATGCCACTTACTACATTCTGTCTTGTTACTAAGATTAATCAGTTAAATCACTATTGATTTAAAACAATCATTCACTATCTCCTGCAGAATCAAAAGAGAGCTATCAATCTGTCAGTATCACTGTGTACCAGACAGGTAAGTTTTCCACCCAAGAGTAAAATTCAGCCTCAGGCTCCACACCTGGTGATGCCCTTCTATCAGTTCCTTTGAGTGTCAACTCTGCCACCCTTCTCTCTATTCTCCCACCACAAGGGACCCACAGGCTTTGGTTTCTTGGAGTCTACCCAGCAGGTTTTCATAAGCAGAGTTACCTCTAACAATCTTTGTATTGTAGTCCTTTGCCAGTTTTAAACTCCAGTATCAGACAGATCTGGGCTTTATTCCCCATGTCACTGTTGTAAACTGTGTGACTGACATTAGAGGCACATTATTTGACCTCACTAAGACTCACATGCTTTATCTGTAAAATCCTATAAAATAAAACCCTAATACGCAAATAAACCAAACAGCGGAACGACCGGTCACTATGACGCACACTGACCACCAGGGGGCAGACGCTCAATGCAGGAGCTGCCCCCTGGTGGTCAGTGTGCTCCCACAGGGGAAGCACTGCTCAGCCAGAAGCCGGGCTCACGGCTGGCAAGCACAATGGCAGTGGCAGGAGTCTCTCCCACCTCCGCAACAGCACTAAGGCTGTCCAGGTGATAAAGACCAGATCTGTTAACATTAATTAACCTCAATTTTTAAAGCCTTTTAAAAAATATATCTAGCATTGTCAATGCACTTTTCCTACCACAGGGTTTTAAGAGCAAACAAACATTTATTTTTTCCATTTTGAGTTCTTTTAATATGAGATAGGAGAAAGAGAAGAGTAAGAAAGCTCCACAAAATGAATAAAAATGAAATTTTTCCTGGTTTCCAATAGTATCCCTAACGTCAGAATCAGTGGTCGGCAAACCGCGACTCGCAAGCCACATACAGCTCTTTGGCCCCTTGAGTGTGGCTCGGCGTTAGAACTACTTCTTCAAAATAGACTCACCCAGGCCGAAAACCAACTTCTGTGCATGGGCCACGAAGTTTCAATTGCACTGTACATGCACACCCACACGTGGTATTTTGTGGAAGAGCCACACGGTTTGCCGACCACTGGTCAGAATAAATAAAAATTATAACCTAGACCCCGAGGGCCGTCCCCCCTGCCCTGTGCATGAATTTCATGCACCGGACCTCTAGTTTCTTATAATTATCATTACATTATAAACTCCTTGAGGACAGAAAAATGTTTTCACATAGTAGACTCCATAAAAGTTTGTTAAGTTCTGAACTTTGATGTCAACAAACCTAAAATGCTTATATCCCCAACACTTATCTTGAAAAAAAAAATGTTTCTGCCTATACAGAGTTAGAACAGAGAAGTATTATCTAGATAAGAACAAGCTGTAGATACAATGCTAGGAAGCTAACAAATAAAATGGATTGAAATTGTCCATATTCTCTTTGCTCTTTATGAAGAGAACATGAAAAGTTTTGAATAAAAAAATTCACTGGGTTGTGAAAGAGAAGAGTAAGAAAGCTCCACAAAATGAATAAAAATGAATTTTTTCCTGGTTTCCAATAGTATCCCTAAAGTAAGAATAAATAAAAATTATAACCAAGACTCTAGTTTCTCTTTTTTCACATGTTTTTTATTTTAATTTTAATTTTTTAAATTACATTTTACATTTAATATTATTTTGTATTGGTTTCAGGTATATAGCATAGAGTGGTTAGACAATCACATATTTTACAAAGTGTTCCCCCCGATATTTCTTTCCAGTACCCACCTGGCACCATACATAGTTATTACTATATTATTAACTATATTTCCTAACCTGTACTTTACATCCCCATGACTATTTTATGGCTACCAATATGTACTTCTCAATCCCTTCACCTTTTTTTACCCAGTCTCTCAAACCCGCTCCCCGCTAGCAGCCATCAGTCTGTTTTCTTTATCTATTAATCTGTTTCTGTTTTCTTCGTTCATTTACTTTGTACTTTAGATTCCACAGTTAAGTAAAATCATATGGTATTTGTCTTTCTCAGACTGACTTGTTTCACTTAGCATAATACCCTCTAGATCCATCTATGCTATTGGAAACAGTAAGATTTAGTTCTATTTTATAGCTGAGTAATATTCCATTATATATCCTATATAATAAAAGGCTAATATGCAAATAGACCAAACAGTGGAACAACTGGAACCAAACAATTGGTCACTATGACGTGCGCTGTCCACCTGGGGGTGTATGCAGAACATGGTGAGTGTTAGCCATGGTGGGATGGTGGAGCAGGTGAGCGGGGGTGCCAGAACAAGGAGAGGTGCCAGTCGCAGTCATCAGGGTGAGCCTCTGGTGGTAACTGAAAATTCTTTGCTCCTGCACGCTGCAGTCCCGCCCAGCGCTCGCATCCACTTCCAGCGCCAACCCCATTCGCACCTGCAGCCAGTGCTGGAGCCACTGCTCGCACCCGCTGCTGGTGCCTGACGCCGGTCCCAATCACTTAGTGCCATCAGCGGGTGCGAGCTGCCGGCCCTCATCGACCTTGAGGGCTTCTCCACCTCCCCCTGCTCCTGAGGGGCAATCAGGGCAGCAGCTGCTGCTGGCACCCTGTGACACACTGGCCCCGCTCACACCCACTGCTGGTGCTGGCCCCAATCTCGCTCCGCGCCATCAGTGGGTGCAAGTGGGGCCAGTGCCATCAGCGCATGGGAGCAGTGGCGGCAGGAGCGGGGCTGCCAACAGACAGGGGACAGGGGGCCACAGCAGGAGGGGCCAGGTAGGGGTGCAGAGGATGGGCTGAGATCCGCCCCTGTGCCTACTGCAGCTTTGTGGCCCACAGTTCCTTTCAAGGTGCACAAATTCGTGCACTGGGCCCCAGTATCTAAATAACCACTTTTTATCCACTTGTCAATTGATGAACATTGGGTTATTTCCATATCTTGGCTGTTATAAATAATGATGCACTGAACATAGGGGTGCATACATTCTTTCAAATTGGTGTTTTGAGTTTCTTTGGATATGTACTCAAAAGTGGAATCACTGGGTCATAAGGCAGTTCCATTTTTTTATTTTTAGAGGAAACGCCATACTGTTTTCCATAGTGGCTACACCAATCTACATTCCCACCATCAGTGCATAAGGGTTCCCTTTTACCACATCGTCACCAACACTTGTTTTTTGTTGATTTATTGATGATAGCCAATCTGACAGGTATGAAGATATCTCATTGGGGTTTTAATTTGCATTTCTCAGATAATTAGTGATGTTGAACATCTTTTCATATTTCTATTGACCATTTGTACATCCTCTTTGGAGAAGTGTCTATTCAGGTCCTTTGCCCATTTTTAAATTGGATTATTTGTATTTTTGGTGTTGAATTATATGAGTTCTTTATAAATTTTGGATGCATCATTGGTGAATATGTTCTCCCATTCAGTGGGTTGTCTTTCATTTTGTGGTTTCCTTTGCTGTACAAAAACTTTTTAGTTTGATGTAGTCACATTTGTCTATTTTTTCTTTGGTTTCCCTTGCCCAAGGAGATATATCAGAAAAAAATATTGCTACAAGAAATGTCCAAGATTTTACTGCCTTTGTGTTCTTCTAAGAGTTTTATGGTCTTGAGTCTTACATTTAAGTCTTTAATCCATTTTTTGTTTATTCTTATATATGGTGTGAAAACGTGGTCTGGTTTCATTTTTTTGCATCTATCTGGCCAATTTTCCCAACACCACATAGACTTCTCCATAGGGCTATTCAAAAGATGGCAGCTGGCTTCCCCCAGAAGGGGTTCAGAGACAGGAAAAGGCAAGAAGGAAATCAGTCTTTTTGTAACCTAATCTGAATGAAATATTATATCCCCTCACTTTTGTGAGAGGCTGTACATTAGAAGCAAGTCACTAGATTGAGCCACATGGAAGGGTAGGGGGTTACATAAGGGCATGAATATCAGAAAGCTGGGTTCATTGGGAGCAATCATAGAGACTGACTAACTGTAGGTAGAATCAAACACTACTGTTGCTTCTCCAAAATCATTAACCATTGTAAATATATATTTTCTCATTTTCTCCCAAACTTGTGAAAATCTACTGTTTGGAGAGATCAGGCATCACTCATTATCAGAATATATTTAGTGCTTAAAAACATGTTGGCTAACAAATTTTCTAAAAGTAGCAACGCATTGTTTTAATAGTACAATGAATCTCAGAGGGAAGGCGGGGTTGGGGTGGTCAGTGGGAAGAGATTAACCAAAGAACTTATATGCATACTAGAGGCCCTGTGCATGAAATTCGTGTGGGGGGGAGGTCCCTCAGCCCAGCCTGCACCCTCTAGCAATCCAGGACCGCTGGCTCCTAACCGCTGGCCTGCCTGCCTGCCTGATTGCCCTTAACCACTCTGCCTGCCTGCCTCATCACCCATAACCACCTCTTCCTGCCTGCCTGATTGCCCCTAACCACTTGCCTCCCTGCCTGATCGCCCCTAACCGCTTGCCTGCCTGCCTGATGCGCCTAACTGCTCACCTGCCTACCTGATCAACCCTAACCGATCCACCTGCCTGCCTGATCGCCCCTAACCACTCTGCCTGCCTGCCTGCCTGTCTGATTGCCCCTAACTGCTCACTGCCTGCCTGATCACCCCTAACCACCTCTGCCTCGGCTCCCCACTGCCGTGGCTTCATCTGGAAGGAAGTTCAGAATGACGTCTGGAAGGTCATTTCACTGTCCAGTCTAATTAGCATATTATGCTTTTACTGTTATAGATATGCATAACTCATGGGCACAGGCAATAGTGTGGTGAAGGCCTGGGGGGGGGGGGGGAGCAGGGCAGGGGCTGAAAGGGTTAATGAGGAAAAAAGGGGACATATGTAATACTTTCAATAATCAACATAATTTTTTAAATCACATTCAGATTTACTGAGCATTTTAATTTTAATTAAGAAAGTATAAAACAAATACATAATACCTTTTACAAATTTGTAAAGTGTGTAATGTTATAAGAAAAAGCCAGTTAACCTTTCATATTCTCCAAATCATTTTTAATACCCAAAATTTTATACTGGGCCTTAATTCTTTAAATGTAGATCTTCAATATCTCCTTTTCCCTGAATCTACTCTTTTTTATTACCTATATGAATAAAATCACTACTTTGGAAAAAAATAAAAGAAAACATGTGTTCTAGTCCTCCACATAATTCCAATGAAATTCCTCAAATATCACTAAAGCACTCTTAGATACCTATAACCATCCACCATATATTTCAACATAACATGAAGCATTTAAAACAGTAATTATTTAATCCTTAATGACCTCATTAGTAGGTATGTTTGTTTGCAATTGCAATGATATCAGTATCAGATATTATTTTACTTTTACCCTGCAATAAACACATACTTTCATGTAAATAAACCATAAAATAGCATGTTAAAGACATGTAATTGTCACAAATAGTATTTAGCAAAATAAAAAACACCTAGTGGGTAAAATTTTTAATGGTGCACACATGTGTCCATCATAGCAGGTTTTCAATTCAAATAGTGACATTTGGATATGATTTTTTTTCATATCATTCTAGCAAATATTTGGATAGTGAGAGTAAGGGCTATCTGTACTTATTTTGTACTTACCATATTTCTAATATCTATAGTGTTGATTGACTTTCAATTCATTGTCTTACGGTTAACAGAGAGAAATCAAGGTATCAGCAAAAAATGACCACTTTTGTCTCCACATTTTTCAATAGCTAGATCTCTTATTCTGATTCTTGGCTTATAACATTGGCTATAATGTAAGTCCTACTAAAGTAAGTTTTCTTGAACAAATAAAAACACATACCATGTTTATGGAAAACCTAGTTATAATAAAAATTTTAATTCTTCCAAAATGAATATAAATTTAATGCAATTATAATTAGAATATCATAATTTTTATAATGTTGTTTTCACAACAGAGCTCATGATCTTAATGTTTAAATAAAAAAATAAATGTCTAAGAATAGCTAATAAAGTTATAGGAAAGCAAAATAGTATGTGATATAAACTTTACCAGATTTAAAATATATCATGAATCCATTATAAGTAGAGCTAGAGGCCCAATGCACAAAATTCATGCAAGAGTAGACCTTCCTTACCCCAGCTGCCAGCACCGGCTTCCCTCTGGCACCCAGGACCTGGGCTTCCCTCAGGCCACCAGCAGACACCAGGGACCCAGGTTTCCCTCGCAGCCCAGGCTTCACCCGGAGTCATCCGGAAGGATGTCCGGAAGATGCCTGGTCTAATTAGCATATTATGATTTTATTATTATAGATAGCTTGATCTTGGCATAGGAACAGACAAATAGATCAGTACAATAAAACAAAGAGTAGAAATAGAGACTAGTATATATGGGATTTTGATATGTGACAAAGGTGGTAAGTCAATTCACTTGGAAAGGGACAATGAATTTAATAAAAAGAGTCTGGCACAATCAGCACACATCTAGAATAAAATTGATTTCCACTCTCCATAATACCCCACTTTTTAAAGTAAATTCTATATGAACAAATGTCACCCCAATAAATGTAAAGTATATGAAGTGCAAATCTAAATAGTCATTAAACAATAGCAGTTTGAAAATGCAAATTTAAAAAATATATAATGGTATACACGGAGTGGCCAGATTATTATGATCTCTGAACGCATCATAATCTGGCCACTCAGTGTATATCCTATATAATAAAAGGCTAATATGCAAACTGTCCCTTCGACCAGGAGTTCGACCAGCAGGCAGGCCAGCCAACCACCCATGTCCCCTCCCCCTGGCCAGGCTGGCCGGACCCCACCCATGTACAAATTCATGCACCGGGCCTCTAAAATATATATATATATATATATATATATATATATATATATATATATATACACACACACACACACACACACACACACTGAGTGGCCAGATTATTATGCATTCAGAGATTATAATAATCTGGCCACTCAGTGTATATTACCCATTAGATTGGTAAACATTTAAGTACTAACATCTACTGCTGGCAGAATGGAAAAGGGAGAGTTACTTTCATAACGCTGCTTATATTAATGTAACTATTTATAGCCTTTTGGGAAAGCAATCTGGGAATAACTATAAAAATTAAAGCTACACATAACCCTTTGTCCCAATAATTCCACTGCTATGAATCTAACACAAAGAAATAAAAATGCCAATATAAGGAGACTTACCAAATATTTACAGCAGCGTTGTTTCTATATGGCAGAAATCTGGTAGCAAAAGGAATGTCCTTCCATAGAGAAATAAGTGAATAAATTGTATATCCATACTATGGAATACTGTGCAGACATTAAAAGGAATTAATTAGATCTGTACCAGTAAACTTGGAGGAATTTCACTGTTGTGTAAGAAAAGCAGGAGGCAAAAAATTCTATTACATGACACTTTTTTTAATGTAGGTATGATGGTTTTTAAATCCCTATTTGTGTATATGTCTATTTAATTTTATCATTGTTACATGAACCTAAAGAAAGAGATGAAGGATATATACACTCAGTTGTTAACACTGGCTATGCAGTGGAGGATAACAAGCAAAGAACTAAGAATTGTAAAATTCCAAGTGTGTGTTAATATGTACAAGAAATGAATGAAGGGATGGTAATCAACATATTAATGATGGTCATCTCAGAGTGGTGAAATTTCAGGTGATGTTTTATTTTATTCTGTGTATTTTTTCTGGATTTTATTTTTGCACTTTTAACAATAAACATATGTTAGTTATCTAATCAGAAAAAGAGTATATCTTTTTTCATTGAGTAAAAGAGAGTTGGGAAGAAGAAAGCAATGTTCACTTTTTAAACAGCTATGCATAGATGGATTTGAAAACACCTAGAAACAGAGAGAATAACATAAAAGCTATTGCAATAGTCTCAGGGTGCTGTGGTGATGATCTGAGCTAGGATTATGGTTAGTAACACAGAAAGGAAGGAATATAATTAAAATCCTATCTAATAAAGAGGGAATATGCTAATTGACCCTCATGCAGTCGCAAAGATGGCAGCGCCCACAGTCAATAAGGCGGGAATATGCTAATTTACTGCCACGCCCTCAAATATGGTGGTGCCCACAGCCAATAAGGAGGGAATATGCTAATTGACAGCCACACCCTCAAAGATGGTGGCACCCACAGCCAGTAAGGAGGGAATATGCTAATTGACTGACATGCCCTCAAAGATGGTGGAGCCCACAGCCACAAGATGGCGGTTCCCAGTCCCCTCAGCCCCCCAGCAGCCCAGGGCCGGCCCGAGGCACAGGCAAGCTTCGGATGTAGGCTGCCCAGCCGCCCAGGGCTGCCCGAGGCTCAGGTAACCAGGGCCAGCCAAGGCTTCCGCTGCCAGCAGTGGCAGCAGCAGAGGTGTGATGGGGGCGTCACCTTCCCCTGATCGCCTGGTCACTTCCCGCCCATGAGGGCTCCCGGACTGTGAGAAGGTGCAGGCCGGGATGAGGGTCCCACCCCTGCCGCTCCAGTGTATGAATTTTCATGCACCGGGCTTCTAGTTATGTAGATAAAGGACTGAGAAAGCTTGGCAATTTGGAGATGCATATGGTTGCACACACACCGCTCCAAAGCTGTAAACGAGAAGCATATGGGGAAAAGTTTTGTGTTGGGGGGGGGTGTCTTTATTTTCCCACTATAATTGATAAAAACTGTATATATTTAAGATATACAACTTGACATTTTAATATACATTGTAAAATGGTCACCACAAACTAACATACCCATCATCACCTCATAGTTACCATTTTCTTTTTCAATTTTTGTTGTTGTTTTGTGGTGAAAATACTTAAGAATTACTGTCTTAGCAAATGTCAAGTATACAATACAGTACTGTTAACTACTGCCCCCATACTGTACATGTATATCTCAAGAACTCATTCATCTTGCATAACTGAAACATTGCATCCTTTGACCAAAATATCCCCTTTGGAAGATGCAGGGAGGTTCTTTAGTTTGTGGTTCTATGTATTGTTGTAGGTGGCACTGAGGTTTCAGCTTCCTACTATTTGGTAAGTTTGTTTCCATAAGCAAAATGGACCAGGATATGTCACTTTTTTGTTTACTGACAATCTCACTGTCCTTAGCTAAACATATTTCCTTTACTCAAAGGAGAAAGGGGAGAACTTTTTGTTTGTTTCTGTTAAGAGGGGTAGGGATTTACCCCTGTTAACAAAGTAGGAAGATTTTGCACTAGGGTTATTTTTATGAATTAAGCCACTATACAAATTCTCATTTGTTAACTATTCATGTGTGCATATATGAATATATGCAGGTTTATATTATAGGTATATGCTTTTTCCATCATCTTATCTATATGTAACCTATTTATTGATTTAAACCATTGCCTGTTCAAGAAAATATTTAAGTTATTATTAAATACTAGTGACCCGGTGCACAAAATTCATGCACATTAAAAGGGAATTAATTAGAGGAAATATTTAATATTGCTATTTGCCCTTTCTCTATAATAGAAGTGTCAGAGATGAAAGAAAATTAGTAAAATGTATTGAAAATCTCCCTCCTGTCAGAGTCTAGGTCGTTCCCCAGGACCCAGAGTCAAGTCCCCACCCACCCGCATGCGCTTTGAAATCGCACAAGACCCAGACCCGGCCAGCCTCACCCCCATTGGGTGAGACCCAGACCCATCTGGCCCCACCCCCATCAAACCCTGCCGGGTGGGAGGTGCAGACTCAGGTCCCCTGGCCCAGCGCCAGAGCAGCGGCATGGCCTGAGGTCTCCCAGCTCAGCGCCAGGGTGGGAGGCGCAGCCTGAGGTTCCCCAGCCTGAAGTCCCCTGTCAAGCCCTGCCGGGCAGGGGGTATGACCTTAGGTTCCCCGTCAAGCCCCACTGGGTGGGGGGCATGGCCTGAGGTCCCCCACCCCAGCCAGGCGCCACACAGACTCAGGTCCCTGCTGATGGGTCATTAGGTGTCACAGCGTGACAACCATTTGCATATTAGCCCTTTATTATTATGACTAGGGGCCTGGTGCACAAAATTCATGCACAGGGGGTGGGGGTTCCTTGCGGGATCAGGCCTAAGTTGGCAGTTGGACATCCCTCTTGCAGTCCAGGACCTCTTGGGGGATGCAGCAGTGTGCCAACCGGCAGGCAGCCAGGGAGGAGCCCAAATCGGGCTGGGCACAGGGCCGCTCACATTCATCCCAGCCTGCTGCGCCCACTGCCATGGAGTCAGGAGAGGCTTCTGCCATGACAGTTGCGCTCGCCAGCCGTGAGCCCAGCTTCTGGCTGAGCAGAACTCCCCCTGTGGAAGCACACTGACCACCAGGGGGCAGCTCCTGCATTGAGCATCTGCCCCCTGGTGGTCAGTGCGCATCATAGCGACCGGTTATTCCACCATAATGGTTGCTCAGGCTTTTATTATATAGATGGTTACTGAGAAGTGCATTTGGGGGAACATGGGGAAGCAGCCTTATGACTCAGAGACCAAGGACTCGACAGGAAGCTGGGAGGTCTGGTCTCACTCAGCAGTGGACGGCCCTGGGATCATGGGCGAGTCCTGGGCTGTGTTTAGGTCTGAGGAGCCTCCCTCTTCCAGGCACCACTTGCTCAGTGGCCTCCCACACACACCCCGACCCGGGTTCAAACCTGCAACCTTTCAATGTACAGGACAAAGCTCCAACCAACGGAGTCCCCTGGCCAGGGCAGTTATTCTTGGCTTTTATTTTATTTTGATTTTTTATTTTATTTTTTACTCTTTTAATTAAATTGTTATTGTTGAAAGGTTTACATAGGTCCCCTTTCCCCCCATTAACCTTTTTCAGCTTACTCCCCCCACCCCAGGCCCTCACCACCCCATTGTCTGTGTTCAGGGGTGATGCATATATGCACACAGTCCACTGGTTGATCTCTTCCACCCACCCACCCTCCCCCACCTTCCCTCTGAGGTTCCACAATCTGTTCATGTGTCTGTATCTCTGGGTCCATTTTTGTTCATCAGTGTATTTGGCTCATTAGGTGTTAAAAGTGCTCTGGTTGTGATCACTTGGGTTTTCTAAAGATGCAGTCATATCACGTACAAATCTTTTTTCTTTTTCCAAATGTACTTGTGGACACATTGGGATATAGATACCAGAAATAGAAGTCTGTGAATAAGTTGGGAATAGGATGCGTTTTCTTTTGTGACATTGTGTGCATGATCCTGTGCTCCCGCCACGTTGAGAACACTGAGTACTGTGGCTGCAGGGAGGCACTCATTGGCAACTCATCCACATAGAGCCATAGCCTCCCTCTCCATCAGCCTCAGCTCCCAGGACAGACGCATGCACCCCTCAGCAGAGGTGGGAGCACTTGGTCACCTCCCACAGGCTTGCCCCCTGTCATCACCCGGTGAGGCCCACCTTTCACATATCACCCTCTTGTTCCTACTCCCAGGCCTTTCCATGCACTACCTTTCACCCAGCCCCCTCCCTCCTAATGTCATGTCCAGAGCCCCAGGTGCTGTCCCTGTGAGATCTGTGACACTCCCTACTGGACCGTTTCATCTTATTCTTCCATGGTGTCCAGTGTTTCTTCTGCCTCGTTAACTTGGTTTGAATCTGAACGGAAATGGCTCCATCTTCTATTCCATTTGTGTCCTTTCCTCACCTAAGTTAATGTCGTGTCCTTAGTATGTGGCTATGAGATGTCTCTGTGACTGAGCTGGGAAACCTTTCATGTTTCTCTTTCCTTTTCTTTCATCTCAGGATAACTGAGCTTTGTGGTTTGTGTGGGACCAAAGGCCCTGGGAATACAATGCTGAGCCCTCTGAACTCATTTTATTCTTTATTGCATTATTTGATGCCTGGGGTTGAATTAAACAGGAAAACAGAAGAAAATATACCCTTAGATATACAATCTGAGTTATTACCTGGAGTTTTCTGCAGGAGTTGACCCTGAGGCATGAGACCCATGTGCTTATTGGTCAGTTTCCCCAACTATGGAATGAAAGTTGAACCTGCCCCTGGGATCCTTTGGAGGTTGGATACCATGCATCCAGAGGGATTAACTGGCGGCTAGGAAAGTAAGATCAGAAGTCAACAGACACTTGTTTCCTTTACCCAGACAGAGTTAGAAAAACACAACTCTTTTTATCATAACACCACGAAGGGCTATGCCTATGGGAGGAGGTGCAGGGAACCGGGGTTCCCCCTTGCTCCTGCTCTTCCCTCCCTCCCTCCCTCCCTGCACTGGCCCAGCCACCATCCACCATCACAGAACCGCTCAACTCAGGCTCTGGCCCCGCCCATCCCGCAGGGAGGAGCATGCGCAGTTTCTTGCAGACAGGGAAGCAGCTGTGGAGTAGGGAGGTGGCAGTTTTTCCCGAGGAGGGTGTTTGTGCTTTAAAGCTGATGCTCTCCATCCACCTCCCAGCAGTGAAGTCTGAGGGTCACTGCAGGCGCTGAAGTTGTTGTTCAAGTCTCCACTCCAGAGCCTCTCACAGCGGTGAGTCCGCGTCCCTGGAGGCTGAACAGTGGAGGCGCCACGTTCCTTTCAGAAGAAACTGAGGATTGATAGGAGCCTGCCAGCTGGGAGGAGGGACCAGGAGGTCTGCCTTGCTCCTGCTTGCCAATCCTCAGTCCCGCTCCACTGACACCCAGCCTGGTTCCCCGTGGCTCTCTGTTGGCCATCCAGAGATGGGAGCCTGCGGGCTGGGGTTAGGGGGGTTGGGGAGAGGGACCTAGAGGTTCTCCATGCACTTCCTGGTGTTCGGTCTTCCGTTCGGTCGTTTTGGATGTTACAGACCCTGGCCATTTATAATGTAGATTTTTTCAAGAGAGCTACTTCTTGAAAAATAGGTTCTTTCAGTCTTTTCATTCAGGCTGTGTCTCCATGTCTGTTAAGGACCAGGAAATGGCATTATCAATCTGGGGACTTGGGCAAACTGAAGAGCTAAAGTGAGTCTTCTGAGAATCATTCCAATCTATCACTGTACAACTTATTGTGAAGATGGTCAAACAGCCCAAATCCCTTGTGCTGCAGCCTGTTCACTCAATAAATGCTGGCTAAAATGAATGGTATAGTTAATGTAGGCAGACACTGAACTACTACCATTACAAAAGCATGTCTAAAAGGAGATAATTATTCTAAAGTGATTGAAAGGCAGGCACTCACTGTGATAGTTGAAGTAAGACCCTGCTGATCCAAGTCCTGTTAATCTCCATCAAAACTTTTTCCTTCTGCCTAGAATATCTTTCCACATCCCCAATGGCCACTGCTTCTTCCTCATGAAGGTAGCTTGATATACTGAAGACAGAGAGACCTGAGTTCAAAGCCTAACTCTGACATTGATTGGACATTGATTAGTTGTGTGGCCTTAGATGAGTCACGTAGTCTCTCTGAGGATTAGTTTCCTCATCTGCAAAATGGAAATAGTAACATCTGCATCACAAGTTTCACCGAGGGTTAAGTGTAAAGGTCCTGGTTCTGATTAATGTTCATTTACTCATTTCTCTACCTCAAGAAATCCTACTTAGTTTTCAAGGCCCACTAAAAACATCACATCCTGCCCTAGCTGGTTTGTCTCAGTGGATAGAGCGTCAGCCTGCCGACTGAAGGGTCCCAGGTTTGATTCCAGTCAAGGACACATACCTCAGTTGCAGGCCTCTCCCCAGCCCAGACCCTGGTTGGGGCTCGTGCAGGAGGCAACCAAATGATGTGTTTCTCTCACATTGATATTTCTGTCTTTCCCTCTTCCACTGTCTCTAAAAATCAATGGGAAAATATCCTCAGGTGAGGATTACAAAAATGTAACATCCTTTGTGACACCTTCCCTCACCCTCTCTGCAGATTTAGCTAATCACTCCCTCCTCTGCACATTCATAGCAATCTGACCAAACCCTTTTTAGACTACTTCCCACATTAGATAGTTTTCAGGTCTGTCTCAATAGAATAGAAACTCTTTGAGGGTATGGCTCATATTGTATTCATTTCAATATGCCCCAATATATTGTAACAGTGCCAGACTCAATAAATATTTGCTAAATGAGTGTTCAGCTATCAGCAAAGAGATTATATCAGTTCAATGGTCAGATAAGTCTGGTGTCATGACCTAGTTCAGTGTCATACTTTGGGGTTTTTGTTTTTGCATCATTCATCTTTGGAGTTCTCCAAGAGGGTAAATAGACCTCTTGGCAAAAGAGGAACCAGTGTGTCTACTTCAACCAGACTTTCAAAAGGCGTTTGACAACTAGGCACAATTCCAAGGTAAACATTCCCTGCAGGCAGAGAACTGTCTCTGCAGCCTCTCCACATCCACATGCTGAAGTCCTATCCTTTTAATGCCTTTGGTATCAACTTCTTCAGGTAGCCTTTTCTGATCCCTCCAACCTTATGGATTCCTCCCTCCTTTGAATGGCAGGAGCATTTTGCCTGTCCTCTTGTGGCACACAGAATAGTTTCCATATATGCAGCTTCTCTATTATGTGTACAATCCTCCTACCAGGCAAATAGCAAGAGGCAGGAACTGGATCTTATCTCTGGTACCTTGAAGTGCCTAGTACAAGGCTGTACAAATAATAGGCTTGTAATATACAATCAACAAATTGAATATATACTGAATGGCCAGATTATTATGATCTCTGAACGCATAAAAATCTGGCTACTCAGTGTATGTGTGTGTGTGTGTGTGTGTGTGTGTGTGTGTGTGTATGTGTATATATATATATATATATATATGTATATATATATATATATATATTAGAGGCCTGGTGCATGAATTTGTGCATGGGTGGGGTCCAGCCAGCCTGGCCAGGGGGAGGGGACATGGGTGGTTAGCCAGCCTGCCTGCTGGTCGAACTCTTGGTCGAGGGGTCAATTTGCATATTAGCCTTTTATTATATAGGACTAGAGGCACGGTGCACGAAATTCGTGCATGGAGGGGGGTTGTCCCTCAGCCCAGCCTGTACCCTCTCCAATATGGGACCCTTTGAGGGATGTCCGACTGCCCACCGGGATCGGGCCTAAACGGGCAGTCGGACATCCCTCTCACAATCCAGGACTGCTGGCTCCCAATTGCTTGCCTGCCTGCCTTCCTGATTGCCCCTAACTGCTTCTGCCTGCCAGCCTATCACCCCCTAACCACTCTGCTGCCAGCCTGTTTGCCCCCAACTTCCCTCCTCTGCCGGCCTGGTCACCCCTAACTGCCCTCTCCTGCAGGGTTGATCACCTCCAACTGCCCTCCCTTGCAGACTTGGTCCCTCTCAACTGCCCTCCCTTGCAGGCCGGGTGCCCTCTCCTGCTGGCTATCTTGTAGTGGCCATCTTGTGTCCACATGGGGGCAGGATCTTTGACCACATGGGGGCAGCTATATTGTGTGTTGCAGTGATGATCAATCTGCATATTACTCTTTTATTAGATAGGATAGAGGCCTGGTACAGGGGTGGGGGCCAGCTGGTTTGCCCTGAAGGGTGTCCTGGATCAGGTGGGGTTTCCCTTGGGGTGTGGGGCAGCCTGAGCGAGGGGCCTGTGGTGGTTTGCAGGCCAGCCACGCCCCCTGGTGACCCAAGCGGAGGCCCTGGTATCTGGAATTTATTTTCCTTCTACAATTGAAACTTTGTAGCCTGGAGCGGAGCCAAGCCTGGGGCTCCCTCCGAGGCCCGCAGCCATTTGTGTTGGGGTTATAATTGAAACTTTGTTGCCTTAAGTGGGTGGGCCCTGCCAGGGTGTGTGGAAAGCTTTGCTTCCCCTGTTGCCGGCGGCAACCCTGGCCTGCTCTCTCAAGCTCCATTCTGCCGCCATTTGTTTGACTTTGTTTACCTTCTATAATTGAAACTTTGTAGCTTGAGTGGAGGCTTAGGCCTGGCAAGGGCAGGCAGAAAGCTTGGCTTCCTCTGTTACCTAGGAAACCTTGCTCTCTGTGGCTGTAGCCATCTTGGTTTGGGTTAATTTACATACTCGATCTGATTGGATGGTGGGCGTGGCTTGTGGGTGTGTCGGAGGTATGGTCAATTTGCATATTTGTCTATTATTAGATAGGATATACACTGAGTGGCCAGATTATTATGCGTTCAGAGATCATACTAATCTGGTCACTCAGTGTATATAGACAAGAGTCCTGCTGAGTGGGGGAGACTATGTAAAATCCCACTCTCGTGGTCTAAGGTGAATCAACAGGAACATAGATACTACAGAAGGGGAAGAAAAAAGGAAAGAAACCAGTTTTTGTTGAGTGTCTGCTCTTTAAGCAGTTTAATATGCAGAAGGAAAAACGATTTGTGTGTCTACTATGTGCTAGGTTCTGTGCTATGTATTCTGACATGCATTGTCTCATCTCGATCCCCCAATAACAAAGAGGAGAAGTTTTACCACCCCCATGTTTTTCTTTTTTTTTTTTATTTCATAGAGAGGAAGGGAGAGGGAAAGAAGGAGGAGGGGGGAGGAGGAGGAGGAAGAGGAGGAGGAGGAGGAGGAGAAGAAGAAGAAGAAGAAGAAGAAGAAGAAGAAGAAGAAGAAGAAGAAGAAGAAAGAGAGAGAGAGAGAGAGAGAGAGAGAGAGAGAGAGTGACATTGATCAATTGCCTCCTGCATGTGCACCAACCAGGGATCAAACCCACAATGTGGGTATGTGCCCTGACTGGGAATAGAACCCACTACCTCCTGGTGTATGAGACAATGCTCCAACCAACTGTGCAACACTGGCCAGGGTCTCATTTTTCCTTTTAATAAATGTGTATATTCAGTACCTTTTATTATTTCAGACTCACAGACAAGGAAAAGGCACAGAACCACAAGAGGTTCACAAGAGGAGTAGATATCCATGTAAATAGACAATCGCAATACAGAGAAATAAGAAAATATTTTATAAAAAGCCTTTGAGAAGGTTCCACACTTCAGGAATTTTTTTAATCTAGTAGGTTTGTTATCAAGACAATATTTTAAGGTCTAGTCACTCTCCCTGAAATCCATACCCTTTATTCTCAGCTGATGATCTAGCCTCTTCACTATGATGATAAAGACCATCCTGTATGAGCAATCTAGCTGCCTTAAGTCTCCTTTAAAGCCAGGCCTGAAATAATTTGTAGATCACAACTCAAGTCTTACACAGGCCAAGCAGGTCACGTAAAAGTGTGAGGAGTGGATTTGTGATGGAGTGGAGAGCAAGTATGACATCTAAAAGGAGGAATAACTACTCAACTCTAGGTGACCTGACCATGAATGAATGCAGGCTCAAGGTAGCCAGAGCTTCTGGATTCTCAAGAGAAACCAGAAATTTTGATTTTTTTTATTTAAAAAAAAATTTGATTTTTTTAATGTGAAGTCTCCTGGTTGTTATTAACTCAAAATACTTAGAATGTTCTATAGGCCAAATATAACACAAAAACCAGTTTGTGCTCTTAATATAAGAGAAGCAGCACAGAAAATTAACTATCCTGGACTTGAGCTCAATATACTGTATCAAGTGAAGCTCTCCAGGACTCTGCACCTGAAAGTACTGTCATTATCACTTCCTGCTATCCTTACCCTTAGCCCTGACACCAGTGACTTTATTTGAAAAAAGTCCAGGGCCTTTTCCCAGTGCTTCTATGCCTTGACCTCTCTATAGTACTCAGCCAATACTGCTTCCTTAGACCCAATTTACTACTGCTTCAGCAGGACCAAGTTTGAACTTCTGTCTCCTCTGCCTTATATCCAATTACCTGGAAGGTAACTGTGGGTTTCTGCCATATTTCCTAACTTGTCTTCCAGCATCGTGCTTAACCATCTTGAATCCTCTTTCAATACTGTATTCTCAAAAACACAAACCTGAGCATGTTGATTTCCTACTTAAACCCTTCACTATGTTTGTGCTCTCTTCTAACATGATGCTTAAGGCCCTTCATGATCCAGCCTCTGCTTACCTCACTAGCCTCAACTCCCATTACTCTACCCCTTAACCCCTATTCTTGAGTCAATCAAGCTCTCTATAATGATCTCCAATGCCCTAATGCCTTGATACATACTGCTTCCTCTACCTGGGAAATCTTTTTTTTTTCAATTACAGTTTACATTCAATATTATCTTGTTTTAGTTTCAAGTATACAGCATAGTGGTTAGACAATCTGGAAAATCTTTTTACCAGCCCTCTTCTCCAGGGAATTTCTAACTACTCCTAAGACCCCCAGCTCAGAGGACAGTCATCCTGAACCAGCCCCACCAACATCCCCAACTATTGGGTGCTCCCCTGATTCTGTCTATGAAACTGTCAGAGCATTTATCTCACTACTGTAATTGTCTGGCTCCTCTGCTACACTGTAAGTTACTAAAAGATAGGAATTTACCTTTTAAATCTCTGTATTCTCATTCCCCAGCTTAGTGCATTGAATGATACAGAGCCAATACTTATATATTTGCCAAATGACTGTGAATTTCCTGTATCTATTAATGAGGGTCCTAATAAAAAAGTATCCTTCCCAGAGCAGCTTGTCATGAGACAAACAGCAAGGGACACACAGAGGAGGAACTGTAGGACTTAGACAAGGAGAAAGGTATAGAAACCCAGAATGTATCAGAACAGCAACAATTTCTTTTTTAAAAAAATCTTTATTGTGAAAGTATTAATATGTCCTCCTTTACCCCCACCCTATTGACTTCTTCTAACCCACCCCCACCCCTACCCCAGGCCCTCACCACCCTATGTCCATGTTCATGGGTTATGCATATATATGCATACAAGTTCTTTGGTTGATCTCTTCCCGCCCATCCATCCCCACTTTCCTCTGAGATTCCACAGTCTGTTCCCTGCTTCTATGTCTCTGGATCTATTTTCAGAACAGCAACAATTTCTAAACCACACTGAGCTAAATGTTTTCCCAAATTCCTGAGGAAAGAGAAAACTGAAAATTATCATTAGAACACAACAATATAGGGTCTGTAGTTTGACATAGATAATTATGCTTCAGTTTAAATTGCATTAAATTCTCTAAAACCCTTCCCTACATTGAAACAACTAAGTCATTTTGTTGTCTTCATGCACGGTTAGCTGGACTACATGGACCCTACTTGGCAAATTCAGTGAAGATTTTGGTGCCCACACTGCTGGTGGGAATGCATATTGATGCAGCCACTATGGAAAACAGTATGGAGGTTCTTTAAAAAATTAATAATAAAGATGCCATATGAACCCAGCAATCCCGCTTCCAGGTATCTACCCAAATGACTCGAAAACACTCACAAAGATATATCTACCCCTATGTTCAATGCAGCATTATTCATGGTGGCCATGACATGAAAACAACCTAAGTGTCCTTCAATGGGTGATTGGATAAAGAATATGTGGTTCATATATACAATGGAACACTGTCCAGCCATAATAAAGATGAAATATTGCCATTTGCAACAACATGGGTGGATCTTCAGAATATCAGGCTAAGAGAAATAAGCCAGATGGAAAAGGACAAGAACTGTATGATTTCACTCATGTGTGGGATATAAAACAGAAAGCAACAAACAAACAAACTCATAGATACAGACAAGAGTACAGTCATTACTAGAGAGGAAGGGGAGTGGGAGGAAGATGAAGAGGATAAAGGGAGTAAATATAGACTTTGGATGGTGCATATACAGTGGGGTATACCGATGTTGTATTATCAAGTTTTAAACCTGAAATTTATATAATGTTATTAACCAATGTTATCCAAATAAAGTTAATTTTTTTCTAATTAAAAAAAAATATTTAGCCCTGGCTGGTTTGGCTCAGTGGATAAAGTGTCGGCCTGTGGATTGAGGGGTCCCGGGTTCAATTTCGGTCAAGGGCATGTGCCTTGGTTGTGGACACATCCCAGGTGGGGAGTGTGCAGAAGGCAGCTGATCGATGTTTCTCTCTCATCGATGTTTCTAACTCTCTGTCCATCTCCCTTCCTCTCTGTGAGAAATCAATAAAATATATAAAAAAATATTTAATGATTGCTGTAGAGAGAAGTTACCTGAATAGTGTCTCAGAGTGGGAGGGCCAGGAAAGGAGCAGACTTTCCCCCAAGGGGGCCTCAATGAGACTTATTTCCACTTAGGAGTGCTACCAGCCCTTATCTCATTTGTTCCTCACAGATGCTCTGAACACCAAGCAGAGCAGGTATAATTATCCCTGGTTCAGAAATAAGGAAATAAAAACTGCAAGGTTACATGACTAGAATTCCCCTCTTTTTTGAGGCCCCCAAGAATAAAAGCAACAGCTTCAGAAATATTCCTGCATCTACTTTAACCCAGTCCCTCTCATGGTAAACCCCAAATTTTGGAGTTAACAGGCCTCAAAAGTTATCTGGCTCAAGCCTCCAAGTTTAACAAAGAACATGTGTTTCCTGAACTTCTACCAGCCTGAGGGAGAAAGAGCAAAGGGGACTGGCCAGAGATCAGCTCTTTAAATCCCTTGGTTTCCCCAGCGGGGATACCAGAGGCATCATGTCTCCTCTGCAGTTGCTGGTATCCTCACACTTCACTCATGGCCTTAGTTAAGCTGTGGTCCCTGGCCTCACTGTATTCACATGATAGAAACTGACACTCAAAGAAGTGATGTGACTTACCCTATGACTCCAAGGAAGTGAGAGGAAGATCCAGGATTTGACATCAGTTTTTGGACTGTTAGTTCTATCCACCATACCATGCTGTCTATCTACCATTCCAAAAAGAGACAGATGCTGGGGACATGTAGAAGAGTATCTTAACACATTAAAAACTTTCGTTACTTCTACTTTGATTATCAAATATGCCACTCTTTGTTAAAGCTGTCAAACGGAATCTTAACATAAGGAAAATTTTTAAATAAAAATGACTGTATGAAAAGAAAATTAAAAATGCAATCAGACACCCAAAGAGGAAAATCAGAGGCAATGTTCTGCTCTGGAAAGAGGGTGTTAGACAAACCACAAAATAATGTGTATCAGCAAAACCACTTCTCTTAATTGTAGCTCCAGGAACCATATGCAAAAGAAACATGCACATGCTCCTCCCATGGGGAGCCTGGGTGAGCAGTTAACCCAGCTCATGGAAAGGGCAGGCCGAAAATTCACAAGCTGTGAACTTGAAGGGAATTGAAGACTACAGTTCTAAGCAGGAAGTGACAGAGCCCTCAGCATATCTAGAGAAATTAACTGTATTCACATTAATTTATTTTCGTTATAGTTCAGTAAGCATTGTTGAGTGTTTTAAAATAGATCATGACAGTGGCTCTGGGTCCTGCAATACTGTAGAGAGAAGGTACCTGAATAGTGTCTCAGGAAGAGAAGGTAGTGACAGCAAGTTCCAAAACACCCCAGTGTGTGTGTGTGTGTGTGTGTGTGTGTGTGTGTGTGTGTGTACATATCTATACTAATAAAAGGGTAATATGCTAATTAGACTGGGTCAACAGGTCAACTTCCGGACATCTGACTTCCTTCCAGACAAAGCCCTGGTGGTGGGGGCCGAGGAAGAAAGGGCAGTTGGGGGCGATATCAGGCCGGCAGGGGAGGGCCATTGGGGGCGAGATCAGGTCAGCAGGGGAGGGAAGTTCGGGGCGAGATCAGGTTGGCAGGGGAGGGCCGTTGGGGGCAAGATCAAGCCAGCAGGGGAGGGCAGTTGGGGGCAACCAGGCCAGCAGGTGAGGGCACTTGGGGGTGAGATCAGTCCGGCAGGGGAGAGCAGTTGGGGGCAAAATCCGGCCAGCAGGGGAGAGCAGTTAGGGGTGATCAGGCAGACAGGCAGAGGCAGTTAGGGGCGATCAGGCAGGCAGGCAGAGAGGCTAGGGGCAATCAGGCATGGAGGTAGAGAGGTTAGAGGTGATCAGGCAGGCAGGCAGAGGGGTTAGGGGCGATCAGGCAGGCAGGCAGGTGAGCAGTTGGGCGCCAGCGATCCCAGATTGCAAGGGGTCCCCAATTGGAGAGGGTGTAGGCTGGGCTGAGGGAACCTCCCCCTCCTCCTCCCCCTGCCCCTGTGCATGAATTTTGTGCACCAGGCCACTAGTCTATATATATATAAAGCCAGTGACCATAACGCCATAATGACCAGAACGACCAGTCGCTATGACATCCACTGAGGCCAGTGAACCCACCCGATGGGAGGGTGGGGCCGGCCAGCCAAACCCCCCCTGCCCTTCCCCACCACCGGACCTGCCCCTGATCTCCCCCCCCAATAGGGGGCAGGACTGCCCGGCCAACCTCCTGCAGCCCCTCCCCCTGGCGAACCCCACCCCCAATGGGCCCCCACCATCCCCATCGGCCCACAGCCCCTCCCCTAGGCTGGCCCCACCCCCTGGTCACCCCCCACCCCAATAGGGTGCAGGGCCAGCTGGTGAACCACCTGCAGCCCCTCCCCCCAGCTGGCCCTGCCCCTGATGGGCCCCCACTACCGTGATTGGCCCTCAGCCCCCCCCCCCAGACAGCTCTGCCCCTGATCAGTCCACACACACCAATCGGGGGTGGGGCTGGCTGGCCCACCACCCACAGTCCCTCCCCATGGCCAGTCCTGCCCCCAATCAGCCACCCACCCCAATCGGTGGTGGAGCTCGAAAGCCAATCGCCCTTAGCCCCACCCCCGAGCCAGCCCGGCCCTGATCAGGCCCTGATCGGGGCAGGCCAGCCAGCCAACCTCCCACCTTCTCCTCCTCCCAACAGGCCCGATCCCGATCCACCTGAATTCGTGCACTGGGCCTCTAGTACATATATAACACAATACAGTATACAATGTACAATATGCATATATATGTATGTATGCATGTATGTATGTACGTTTGTGTGTATAAAGTCATTTATAGGTATATTATCTATAAAATATCCATTAAGTAGCCCTACAGGATTTAGTTCACAGTAGATACTAAATTAAGTTGACACAATATTAATATTGTCAATACTCATTAAATATTCTTCATGCATTATCTCCTTTAATTCTCCCAATAACTGTGAAGTATGCACTATCATTGTACCCATTTTACTGCTGGCACAGAAAGGTGAAATGACTTGCCCAATATCACAGAGCTAGTAGGCAGATAAATTGGAGATTCACCCACCAGCTCCAAAACTGAAACTCTAAACCATTATGCCACAAGGCCTCTCCATCTCTGGGTTTTATTTTTGGCAAAATACATACCTCACTACTTCAGAGTTTTTCTTTATATTTTAATAATATAGCTTCCATTTATTATGTACTGTAGGCCAGGTACCATTCTAGGTACTATACTATTTTATCTATCCTGTACATCAACCCAATAAGGTATGTACTATTATTATCCCCAAGTTACAAATGAGGATATTGAGGATAGTGGTAGAGTAACTAACTGTTCAGAGCTGCAGAGAAAATGGTAGAATGGCCTGAAATCAATGTGAGAGGTTGCATAAGGAGTCTCCTTACTTATAGTCATACTTGGTACAATTAACCAGTAAGTAGTGTGCTAATGAATGTTTAACCCAGTGATGGCGAACCTATGACACGCATGTCAGCACTGACACGCGTAGCCATTTCTGATGACACGCGGTCGCCGAGGCGGCCGCATGCCGAGGATGAAACATTTGCTGCTCCTGAGGATGAAACATTTGCGAAATAATGTTTTTTCCTCAAAGTGACACACTACCCGAATTATGCTCAGTTTTTTTGCGAAGTTTGACACACCAAGCTCAAAAGGTTGCCCATCGCTGGTTTAACCACTGATCTCCAAAAAAAAAAGAAAGGGCACTCAACTCCAGGAAGGCAAGATGGAGTAAACACACTCTATCCTATATCTCCCATTTAATGCAGTATGAAACATGGCTAGATTCATGGAGCAGCTATTTGAAGATACTGAAAAGTAAATAATAGCAGGCAGATTGAGGAAGAAAACTAGAGTCCAAAGTATCATCAAGTTGATTATGAGTGTACCATTTTCCCCCTGCAGCATCCCCCAGCTTAAACACGGCATAGCCTGAAACGAAATACTGGGCATCAGTGCAAACATAGAAAACTCCAGGACAAACTCTCTACTCCTGGTCAAGGACCTGGAAGATAGATGGTCAAAGAGGTTTTTTTGTGTGTTTTTAAAATCTCTCTCCATTCTCTCATGGCCTAGACCCAAAGTAAACCAGTGAGAGCAGTGGCAGAGGAGCTTGCATGGGCCAAAACCTTCCTTTTTGATCAGTGGAGCTGTAGCCCATATGGGCAAATGCCCATTGCTCTTTTGTTGTTGTGTTCTCCTGTCCTCCCACTGCTTGGCCCTGGAAGTGGGCAGAGGCCCAGAAGTACGTAACAGAGTGGGGGAACTAAAGTCTCTGGTTTCTGACTGCAAGGCAAAAAAAATGGAGCCCCAGGGAACCATAAAGTATTGAGAAAACTGCAGAGAAGAAGCAGCTCAGGAAAGTAACCGTATAAGATTGTTTATAAACTCCTGAACTCACCCCTGAGCTGTGCATGTGTGGATCTAATCCTAATCACCCTGAACCTAATGACTATGCCAAAAACTTTGAGAACTGAATCACAAGAGAGATTACTTCCTGGGTCCCACACTGACCACTGGGTGGCACACAGTTGGGACAGATCCAAATAATAACACCAAGGCTTTGAGAATATTGCAGGTAGAACGGAAACTGGAACTATAGCCCATGGAGATAGGCTGAAAATTACAACCCAAATCTAACCATATTAATTGCCTACTAACATATTAACATCTTTCATAGGACTTAAACAATACCCAGAGTCTTATAATAGTCAAAATATCCAGGATGCGATCCAAAAAATACTTGGCATACAAAGAACCAAGAAAATCTCAATTCACATGAGAATAGACAATCAAGATGCCAGTGTCAAAATGACACATATGTTATAATTATCTTACAATAACATTAAAACAACTACATCCTATCTAATAAAGAGGGAATGTGCAAATTAACCATCACTTCGTGACAAAGATGGTGGTGCCCATAGCAGCCAGGCGGAAAGCTGGCATCGTCACCCAGGCAACGAGGTCGATGGTTTGCCCACTGTATCGGGTGCGCCTGGGCCAGCGGCTCCTACACGTGGTTCCAACCACTGAGGAGCAGTCAGACCCCAGGGCCACCGTCTCTGCGGAGAACCAGGAGGCCGCTGCCCCAAGGCCCAGGTGAGAGCACGGCTCTGCCTCCTGCTTTTCAGACCCACCAGGACACAGGAGCAGAGCCCTGCCTTCACCGTCTCTCTGGAAGCAGCCTCCCCCTGGGGCAGGTGAGTGGGCTGGAGGTCATGCCTTGGCTCCTTGCCTTTCTGGGGGCGGGGAAGAGGCAGCTCCGCTCCTCCTCCTCTCCCCAACCCCCTTCCTTTCTAACCAGGGGCATCACTGGGAACTTAACTTTCTTTGTTAAACAAGGGAATTCTGGACAACGATTGTCTGACCTCTACAAACCCAGCGGGAGAACACGTCCAGGGCCGGGGTGTCCCTGCCGGCCCGGGACTGGGCAGTGACTGTGCACAAGCACACACTTTTCTTTCTGTGGAAGATGGACAGCTGCTCAGAGAACTCTGTGGAACAGCAGGGATCCGCTGAGCAGTTCCCGGGCATCCGGCAACCAGTCTGCCTGCGAAGAGGTTACAGGAGAAGGGTGTCTCTCTGCCACAGGCACTCCAAGCCAACCCCTCTGACACTCCCAACAGGGAGGTTTCCCATGGAAACCACAACACAGGATGAGACCTGCATTTCCTCACCATCGAGCTCTCTGAGAAACTAAGGAAGAGGCTTCCAAAGCTGTGACTGTGAGCGCTTCACGCAAACCCACACGATCACCTCCCCAGCCAACACCCAGCGCCAGCTATCACCCACGGGTCTTCCATGTTCCATTCACCCAAACCTATGACCGCACACCTCCATCACTGTGAGCTTAGGGGACCGTGATGGAAGAAGGCACCATGACTGCTCTGGGGACGCAACAGTGGGGCGACTCAGAGTGCAGAGAACTGGCCGCATTACCAATGCCCGGATCTGGTTACTGTGCAGGATCAAGGCTCCGACTCCCCAGGCCTTACCTTCCCCGTAATCTACGCACAGCCCTGACGGGCACCACACTGCTGGGCAGCACGAAGCAGATGCATGAAACCCCCCAGCCCAGGAACAAGCCAGTCTCAGGCAGCTGGTCATGAACTGGCCACTACAGGGATGGCTCTGCTGGCCTCCCCGCACTCAATTGCCTGCCGAGGTCCTGACCCTACGGTTTGGTTCACTCCTCTTCCTCCCCAGCCCCCTCTAGAGACCCAAACTTGTATATGTATAATCATCTGAAGAAATAATGATTCAAAAATTCCCAAATTTAGCAAAATAAAGTAAAAAATATAAACCCACAGATCAAAGAAGCTCAGTGAATAGCAAGAACAGGACATAAAGAAAGCTACATCAAGACACATAGAAATCACATTGCTCAACACCAATGATGAAAAGAAAAATATTTTAAGTCAGTGGTCGGCAAACTCATTAGTCAACAGAGCCAAATATCAACAGTACAACAATTGAAATTTCTTTTGAGACCAAAAATTTTTTTTTCATTTTATTTTCTTCATGGTGTATTTTATTTATTTATTTATTTTATTTATTTTTTTGACATTTTTTTATTGAGGTATTATATGTGTACATATCTTACCATTGCCCCCCACCCCACACCCATACATGCCCTCACCCCCCAGAGTTTTGCGTCCATTGTTTATGCTTATATGCATGCATACAAGTTCTTCATTTGATTTCCTATCTCCCCCACCTCTCCCTAATTTTCCCCCTGTAATTTGAAAGTCTGTTTCATGCTTTACTGTCTCTCCATCTATCTTTTTGTTCATCAGTTTATAATGTTCTTTATTATCCATAAATGAGTGAGATCATGTGGTATTTTTCTTTCATTGACTGGCTTATTTCACTTAGCATAATGTTCTCCAATTCCATCCAGGTTGCTGCAAATGATGAGAATTCCTTCTTTTTTATGGCAGCATAGTATTCCATTGTGTAGATGTACCACAGTTTTCTGATCCAGTCATCTGCTGACGGGCACCTAGGCTGTTTCCAAATCTTAGCTATTGTAAATTGTGCTGCTATGAACATAGGGGTGCATATATCCTTTCTGATTGGTGTTTCTAGTTTCTTTGGATATATTCCCAGGAGTGGGATTACTGGGTCAAATGGGAGTTCCATTTTCAGTTTTTTGAGGAAACTCCATACTGTTCTCCACAGTGGCTGCACCAGTCTGCATTCCCACCAGCAGTGCACGAGGGTTCCTTTTTCTCCGCATCCTCGCCAACACTTGTCGTTTGTTGATTTGTTGATGATTGCCATTCTGACAGGTGTGAGATGGTACCTCATTGTTGTTTTGATTTGCATCTCTCAGATAATAAGTGACTTTGAGCATCTTTTCTTGTGTCTCCTGGCCTTCCTTCTGTCTTCTTTTGAAAATATTCTGTTTACGTCCGTTGCCCATTTTTTTATTGGATCACTTATCTTCCTTTTATTAAGTTGCATAAGCTGCCTGTAGATGTTGGAGATTAAACCTTTATCAGTGATAGCATTTGAAAATATGTTCTCCCATGCAGTGGGCTTTCTTGTTGTTTTGTTGATGGTTTCTTTTGCTGTGAAAAAGCTTTTTATTTTGATGTAGTCCCATTTGTTAATTTTCTCTTTAGCTTCCATTGCCCTAGGGGCAGTGTCAGTGAAGAAGTTCTTTTAGCATATGTCTGAGATTTTGTTGCCTGTGGATTGCTCTAGTATTTTTATGGTTTCCCGTCTTATGTTTAAGTCCTGTATCCATTTTGAGTTTATTTTTGTGTATGGCGTAAGTTGGTGATCAAGCTTCATTTTTTTGCATGTATCTGTCCAATTTTCCCAACACCATTTATTGAAGAGACTCTCTTGACTCCATTGTATGTTCATACCTCCTTTGTCAAATATTAATTGAGCATAGTGGTTTGGGTCGATATCTGGATTCTCTATTCTGTTCCATTGATCTATATGTCTATTCTTGTGCCAGTACCAGGCTGTTTTGAGAACAGTGGCTTTGTAATATAGCTTGAAATCTGGTATTGAGATCCCTCCTACTTTATTCTTCTTTCTCAGAATTGCTGTGGCTATTCGGGGTCTTTTTTTTATTCCAGATGAATTTTTGGAGAGTTCTTTCTAGGTCTGTGAAATATGCTGTTGGTATTTTGATGGGGAGTGCATTGAATCTGTAGATTGCTTTGGGTAGAATGAACATTTTAATGATGTTGATTCTACCAATTCATGAACATGGTATGTTCTTCCATCTGTTTACGTCTTCCTCTATCTCTTTTTTCAGTGTCCTGTAGTTTTCCGTGTATAGGTCTTTTACCTCCTTAGTTAAGTTTATTCCTAGGTATCTTAATTTTTTTGGTGCGATGGTAAATGGGATTGCTTTTTTAGTCTCTCTTTCTGTAAGTTCACTATTGGTGTATAGAAATGCCATAGATTTCTTGGCATTAATTTTGTACCCCGCTACATTGCCGAATTCATTTATTAAGTCTATTAGTTTTTTGATGGAATCTTTTGGGTTTTTTATGTACAATATCATGTCATCTGCAAATAAGGACAGCTTCACTTCTTCTTTTCCAATTTGGATGCCTTTTATTTCTTCTTCTTGCCTAATTGCGATAGCTAATACTTCCAGTACTATGTCAAACAGGAGTGGTGAGAATGGGCATCACTGTCTTGTTCCTGTTCTTAGGGGAAATGGTTTTAGTTTTTGCCCATTGAGTATGATGTTGGCTGTGGGTTTAGTATATATAGCTTTTATTATGTTGAGGTATGATCCTTCTATTCCCACCTTGTTGAAAGTTTTTATCAAGAAAGGGTGTTGGATTTTGTCAAATGCTTTTTCTGCATCTAATGATATGACTATGTGATTTTTATCTCTCAATTAGTTTATGTGATGTATCACGTTTATTGATTTGCGGATATAGTACCATCCTTGCATTCCTGGAATAAATCCTACTTGGTCATGATGTATGATCTTTCTGATGTATTGCTGGAGCCGATTTGCTAGGATTTTGTTGAGGATTTTGGCATCTATGTTCATGAGGGATATTGGTCTGTAATTCTCTTTCATTGTGTTGTCTTTATCTGGTTTTGGTATTAGGGTGATGCTGGCTTCATAGAAGGAGCCTGGAAGTGTTCCTTCCTCTTGGATTTTTTGGAATAGTCTGAGGAGGATAGGTTTTAGTTCTTCCTTGAAAGTTTGTTAAAACTCTCCTGTGAAGCCGTCTGGCCCCGGGCTTTTGTTTGCTGGAAGCTTTTTGATGACTGCTTCCATTTCTTCCATAGTTACTGGCCTGTTGAGCTGTTTAGATTCTTCCTGATTGAGTTTTGGAAGGTTGTATTTGTCTAGGAATATGTCCATTTCCTCCAGGTTGTCCAGTTTGTTGGAATAGATTTGTTCGTAGTATTTTGTAACAATCCTTTGTATCTCAGCGGGGTCTGTTGTTATTTCACCTCTTTCATTTCTGATTTTCTTTATTTGGGTCCTCTCTCTTTGCTTCTTGGTGAGCCTGGCTAGAGGTTCATCAATCTTGTTTATCCTTTCAAAGAACCAGCTCTTGGTTTTGTTGATCTTTTGTATTGTTTCTTTGGTCTCTATGTCGTTTATCTCCGCTCTGATCTTCATTATTTCTTTCCTTCTGCTTACACTGGGCTTTTCTTGTTGCTCTCTCTCTAACTCTTTGAGTTGTTGGGTTAGGTAATTTATTACCATTGTTTCTAGTTTTTTGCAGTATGCTTGTAGAGCTATGAACTTCCCTCTCAGGACTGCTTTCGCTGTGTCCCATAGATTTGGGATTGTTGTGTTTTCATTGTCATTTGTTGCCATGATGTTTTTTATTTCTTCCTTGATGTCTTTGGTAACCCAGTCATTGTTTAATAGCATGCTGTTTAGTCTCCATGTGTTTGATTTCTTTGGGTTTATTTTTATTGTAGTTGATTTCCAGTTTTATGCCACTGGGATCTGAGATGATACTTGATATGATTTCTATCTTCTTGAATTTGGAGAGACTTTGCGTATGTCCTAACATATGGTGTATCTTTGAAAATGACCCATGTGCACTTGAGAAGAATGTATATTCTGTGGCTTTGGGGTGAAATGTTCTGAAGATGTCAATTAATTCCATCTGGTCTAGTGAGTCATTTAGGATTGATGTTTCTGTGCTGATTTTTTGTTTAGAGGATTTGTCCAATGGTGATAGTGGGGTATTGAAGTCTCCTACTATGATTGTATTGCTGTCAATATCTCCTTTGATATCTTCCAGGAGTTTTGTAATGTATCTTGGTGCTCCTGTATTGGGTGCATATATGTTTACCAGAGTTATTTCTTCTTGTTGGATTGCTCCCTTTAGTATTATGAAGTGGCCTTCATTATCTCTTGTTATGTCCTTCACTTTGAGATCTAATTTGTCAGATATAAGTATTGCTACCCCAGCTTATTTTTCATTTCCATTCGCCTGGAAAACCTTCTTCCATCCCTTTACTATCAGTCTGTATGCGTCCGTATTTTTGAGGTGGGTTTCCTGTAGACAGCAGATATATGGGTTTTGTTTTCTTATCCAATCTGTTACCCTGTGTCTTTTGATTGGGGCATTCAATCCATTTACATTTAAAGTTATTATTGATAGGTACTTATTTGTTGCCATTTTTATTCTATACCCCTGTGTTCCTTCTTTGCTTCCTATTTCTTTCTTTCTTTCTTTTTTTTTACAGCAGACCCTTTAGCATTTCTTTCATTGCTGGTTTGGTGGTGATATACTCCCTTAGTCCCTTTTTGTCTGGGAAGCTCCTGATTTCACCTTCAATTTGATTGATAGCCTTGCTGGGTACAGTATTCTTGGATTGAGACGCTTCCTTTGCATGACTTTGTATATTTCATTCCATTCCCTTCTGGCCTGATGAGTTTCTGTTGAGAAATCAGTTGCTAGTCTGATGGGGGTTCCTTTGTATGTAACTGTCTGTCTCTCTCTGGCCGCTTTTAAGATTCTTACTTTGTCGTTGGTGTTTGCCAACTTAATTATAATGTGCCTTGGCGTCGCTCTTTTGGGGTTCATTTTGCTTGGAACTCTGTGAGCTTCTTGGATTTGTGTGGGTTTTTTCTTCCCTATATCAGGGAAGTTTTCTGTTATTATTTCTTCAAACAGGTTTTCTATTCCTTGCTCCGTTTCCTTTCCTTCTGGTACCCCTATTATCCTGATGTTGTTTTGTTTTGTGTTGTCCCGAAGTTCCCTTAGGCTCTCCTCATGCTTTCTAATTTTTGTTTCTAGAAGCTGTTGTAATTGGGTATTTTTTTCCATCTTGTCTTCTAGCTCACTTATGCGGTCCTCTGCTTCTTCTAGTCTACTCTTGATGGTTTCTATAGAGTTCTTTACAGCAGCGATGTCATTTTTCATTTCTTCTTGGTTCTTCTTCATTTCCTCTTGGTTCTTGCTCATATTGTTGAATTTGTCTTCCATCCTTTTCAGCCACCTTATGACCATTTCTCTGAATACTTTCTCTGATAGGTTGTTTGCCTCTAATTCGTTTACTTCCTTTTCTGGTGATGCCTGCTTTTCTTTCCTATGGGGGCTATTTCTTTGTCTCCCCATGGTCTCTCTTCTCCGGATATCTGGTTATATAGTTCTCTCTCTCGGGCGTTGATTTAAAGGTACAAAATATAACACAACCAGGCACAACACACAAGGCACTGAACAGAATTGTATTCAGGATATTAATAACCTCCAATAAAGGTAACCACCAGAGAAAGACAAATTAGGGAATAGGAGTGGAAGAGGGAGAGTAAAAAGAAAGAACAACAACAAAAAAAGAGAGTGTGAATCTGAACTTGGGAAAAGAGCAGGAAAAAAAAAGGAAAAGGAAAAAAAGTAAGAGAGACAAGAACGATACTAAGAGAGAAATGGGGAACAAACTATATATATGGGGAGTAAACTCCACTAGAACAACCACTAATCCCAGCAAATTCCAGCAACACGAGCCTGGAGATTAATACAAACTGCAGCACCAACTAATATCAAGTGAGGCAAGGGAAAACAAAAGTAAAAAACAAACAAAAACAAAGGAAACAAAAGAACCAAACAAACAAACAAAAAGAATAATCAAAACAATCTCATGAAAAGCATAAAAATTCAATCTAATCAACATTTAAGCAAACAACAACAAAAGACCAGAGAGAAAAATAATTTTTTTTTTTTGGGTAGCGTAGAGAGAGGTATGTATGGATTTGGAGCAGGGGGGTGGGAATTAGATATATAAGTAGGGTGAAATTTTAGCAGAGGGTAAACTGAAAATAGGGAAAATCTAAAGCCAGAAAGGGTTAAGATAAACAGGAGACCAAAAGGGGAAAGGTTAGGAGGAGAGTGATGGCATAATGGTAGCGTTGAGATAGGGTAAAATGATTGTAAGGGAAAGATGCAAATAGAATGTAGGACACTAATCCCAAAATAAAAGAAAGAGAAAATCAAATGACATTTTTTAAAAAAGGTAAAATAATAGTAATAATAATGCTGATTGAAAATAAAAATGTAATAATTAAAAAGGTGAAAATCGAGTGAGGAAAAAGAAAAAAATTTAGTTTCTTAAGTAAAAGATACAAAAAATGAAAATAAAAAATTAGAATAAAAACATTTTAAAAAAATTGAAAAAAGAATTTAAAATTAAAAAATAGGAAGACTAAAATGTGCAGTAGCGGCTGTCATTCACTTCCTCTATTATTCTGTTTGGTATGCCTGTTTCCCAGTCTGGGCGGTATTTCAGTTCAGCTTCGTTCCACTGCTCCTCAGTGTTGTAAGCCAGTCCTGCTTTTTAAGCCGGCCGTGTCTTAATTTCTCATATTTATTTTTGATTACACCAGAGACAATTAGCGTTTCAGCCCTGGGTGGCAGTGTTTCTGAATTGACTTCTGAGCCTCTCTAGCTTTTTTTTTTCCCCCTCTATGGCACTCACTACCAGTTTGTGGAGGTGTGCGCCCCAGAGCTTGTGGAGGTGTGCACCTCAGAGCTGCCTCTCAGATGGTCACACCCAGCTCTGTTCCCAGGTTCCGAAAACACAACTTCCCCCTGCAGTATTTCAGGGTTTTTCCACCTGGGTTTTCCTATGTATTGGGCTTAGTAATTAGAGTCGGAAAAAGCCCAAGTGTGCAGACAGTGGGTCTGCGCGCAAGACTAAGCAGCCTGCACTCCTTTGAAAATTCTTAGTCTGACCCTCCTCGTCAGATTAAAATGAGTTGCTTTTAAGAGGTCACTTCTGTTAGCAGCTCAGAGGACCCCCTTCTACAATCACGGCTCATGGCAGTTCCAACTGCCGCCGATTTTTCTAGGCACAGACCTCCCGGTTCCTGCTGGTCCTGCGGCTCGCGCTTCCCTCTCCCACTGCGGGGATTAGAAACCACACCTTATTTCAGGCGAAATCTGACCTTTCCGTGGTGCAGTGAAGATTTCCTTTGAATCCGAATGTTTGCGCCGATAGGGGACCGGTGTTCTGGTGCTTGCAGCTGTTCAGTGTTTGCAGTTGTCGCGGAAAGTCAGGTTTCCAATAAAATCCTCCTTTCCTTGCAAGATGGCGAGGCGCCCGGTGAGCCCGCAGCTCCAGGAGGGGACCCAGCCCCTGTGGGTGCTGCACGGTCAGGGGAACCCTGCCCAGCACTCCCCCGCCTTCTCCTGGAATTTAGCTGTCCCTTGGCTTGCCAACATACACTCCCCCTGCGAACCTCTGCTGCTCCTACTCTCCGCCTCAGGACCAGACTCCAAACATGACTCTATTCAGTCGCCATTTTTTCTCCCTCTCCAAGAGCCAAATTTTTTAAACTTAAACTTCTAACGCCACTTCTTCAAAATAGACTCGCCCAGGCCGTGGTATTTTGTGGAAGAGACACACTCAAGGGGCCAAAGAGCCTCATGTGGTTCGCGAGCCGCAGTTTGCCGACCATGGTTTTAAGTAGTCAGAAGAAAAGAGAAACACTATACACAGGAATATACATAAGGATTACAAAAGATTTCTCATCAGAAACAGTGTAAGGGAGAAGATAGTTGAGCATCATCATTAAAGTACTCACAAGGGGGGGAATCCTCTCAATTTATAATTCTAGACTGAGTGAAAATATTTTTAAAAATAGTTAAAATATATTTTTCATGTATAAAAGATTGATTTTTTTTCTCACCAGCAGATTTGTAGTGTAAGAAATGTTAAAAGAAGTCCTGCAAGCAGAAATAAAATTTTGCCAGATACAAATAACGATCTATGCCAAGAAATGGAAAACACCAAAGACAGTAAATGCATAGGAAAAAATAGAAGTTTCTTATTATTTAAATATATTTAAAGATAATTAACTATTTAAACAAATAACAATGTAATGTCAGTTTTATAACATCTGTGAAAGTAAAATACATGACAATAGCACAAAGATTGCCCGGGAAAAATGAAATTTTGTTACAGTGAAGTTTCTATACAAGATGTGAAGTGGTATAATATCCACTTGAAGATAGACCATGAAAAGTTAAAATCTTATATAATAAAGAGCTAATATGCAAATAGTCATCACGCCCTCATGCCATATCGGCTCAGACACTCAACACTGGGGAGAAAGGAATGGGGACCAGCCAGCCTGCGGCCTGGGAGAGGGACAAGCCAACCGCTCCAGGGTCCCGGTTGCCAGCAGCTGCGTCTGTGCCTCTGGCCCAGGATAGGGACAAGCCGCACGCCCTGTGGTCCTGGGTGCCTGAGGCTGCAACCTGGACAAAGCCGCCTGCCCACAGTCCCCTGTGGCTGTGGCCAGCCTGGGTGCCTGTGGCTGGCCAGAGGGAGGGAAGCCTGGGTCCCAGGTGTGGGGGGAAGCAGAGGCAGTTAGGGGCAATCAGGCCAGCAGGGGAGCAGTTAGGGGCAATCAGGCCAGTAGGGGAGCAGTTAGGGACGATCAGGCAGGCAGGCAGAGGTGGTTAGGGGCAATCAGGCATGCAGGCAGAGGGGTTAGGGGTTATCAGGCAGGAAGGCAGAGGCAGTTAGGGGCGATCAGGCAGGCAGGCTGGTGAGCGGTTAGGAGCCAGCGGTCCCAGATTGCAAGAGGGATGTCTGAAAGGGTCCCCGATTGGATAGAGTGCAGGCTGGGCTGAGGGAACTCCCCCGCCGTGCACAAATTTTGTGCACTGGGCCACTAGTGTATTATAAAATGTTCCTGCAACTAATCATGAACATCCTTGAAACAACTAGAAAAATGGTAAGTCTCAAAAAAGAAAGAGAAGAGCTAAGTATAAAGTTTAGAACTAAAACATAATAACCAAAATTAAAAACTTACTCTATGAGACCAACTGACATGGCTCAGTGGTTGAGTGTCGACCTATGAACCAGGAGGTCAGGGTTCAATTCCCTGTCAGGGCACATGCCCAGGTTGCAGCTCGATCCCCAGTGGGGGACGTGCAGGGGGTAACCAATCAATGATTCTCTCTCATCATTGATGTTTCTATCTCTCTCTCCCTCTCCCTTCCTCTCTTAAATCAATAAAAATATATTTTTTTAAAAACTCACTCTAAGGGATCAATAGCAGAGTGGAGATGACAGGAAAAAGCCAATAAATTTAAAGATATATCAATATCTTAAAAGAAGAACGAAAAAAGATTGAAAAAATAAAAATCCCTGATTTGTAGTGTTTGCCCATTTCCATAGTGAAAAATACTACCATGCAGCCCAATGTCAAGGTACCAACTGGACATCACTGAATGCAGAGTTGGGGAGATATGCACATAATTGGCTCCTACCAACAAATATCTCCCATCTTCCAAGGCAGAACCAGTAGTAGTAGAGTCTCAGCCTTTGACCACACACACAGTGAGGCTATTGATTTCCCTTTTAGGCACTCCCAACCCTATCTGAGCTGTCCCTGTTCTCCTCAACCTGATTTCAAATGGATAAGCATGTGCAGAGTACATGCAGTGAGACTGCCAGGGCCAGTCCCTCCTTCTCTACTTTTACAGGAGGCTCCTTTGTGTGAGACATTTCTTCATAAGGGAAATGAGCTGAATGAACCCAGCTAAAACTAACAAGAGTGTTTCTCAAACTAGCAGCCTAATGGCTGACACAGATAAAATGTGAAAAATATAACCTACATGAGCAAGCCCTGGGTAGCAGTATACCCTATACCCGTGGTCGGCAAACCGTGGCTTGCGAGCCACATGCGGCTCTTTGGCCCCTTGAGTGTGGCTCTTCCACAAAATACCACGGCCTGGGCGAGTCTATTTTGAAGAAGTGTCGTTAGAAGAAGTTTAAGTTGAAAAAATTTGGCTCTCAAAAGAAATTTCAATCGTTGTACTGTTAATATTTGGCTCTGTTGACTAATGAGTTTGCCAATCACTGCCCTATACAGAGTAGCAAATCTAAGCTTAGAATTGATCCTTGATGAACAAACTGAACTACCAGGAAAAACAGAAACAGACTCATAGATTGAGAGCAAGCAGACAGCTCTGGTTTGGGGGTGGGGGGTTGATGCTGGGAGGGAAAGGAATTGAGCAAAAAAGGAAAAGGAGAGAGAACTCATGGACATGGACAATAGCGTGGTGATGGCAGGGTGGGTGGAGGTGGAAGAGGGCATAGAGGGGATAGATGATAATGGAAAAAATTTTAATTTAAAAAATAAATAAAATAATGGAGAAAAGATGGGAAAATGAAATAAAATAAAATGGAAGGGAAAAAAATTGGTCCTTGGTTCTATTTGCAGTGTTTTACATCCTTGAGCTTTTCACCAAAAGCTGCTGGAGCATTCTAAATACGACCTCATGTTAGGAGTATGCAGTACCCTCACGAAAGGCTGGAAAGCAAGGCAGGCTGGAAGTTTCAAGGACAGGGATCCTATTCTACATAAGAGTCGGTTATTTGGCAACTCGGGGTAGGGACAGTTCTGAGATGCTTATACCGAGATTCTGAATTCTGAGATCCTAAGGATTCCATTGCATTCAGGATCAAAGATCCAAAGTTCTAGAAATGGCTGATAAGTAATAAATCCCCAAAGCCACAAATATCCCAGAAAAGCTCTCTCTAACCTAACCACCTTAATTGTACACATTAAGATGCAAAGTCCCAGGGAGAACAAACACTTTCTCAAGGTCATGTCATAACTAATGAGTTAGAACAAACAGGGAGATCTCCTGATTCCCAGTCCCGTGCTTTTTTCCTGACATCACACTTCCTCTTACACTTCCTTCTCTGAACGAGATTTGTCTGGCCAGGGGTAACAGGGATGAAAAAGTCCTTGTGTGGGTTAGAGGAGAATGAAAAACAAAAAACCCGAATGGGCCAGCTGACTGATAGCATCAAAGAGGAGTTCAAGCTAGTGACATTGTTATTGTTTAAGCCAGAGAGTGACAACTCACTATGAATTGGGGAATCTGGATAGTCCCCTATAAGAAATTAGCAGGCACAGTGCTTTGAGAAGTGCTTAGGGTGCAGCTGCAGTGTTATTATGAAGCTGTTGGGAAAGCTCAGTGCCCAAGGTGGTGAATATATACTAGGTGCTCCCTGCCACCGCCCCGCCTCTGCAACATACACTGACAAGTCTGGCCAATTGTTTGACAAGGCAGCTGTGTGTGTGCCTGTTAATTATACTGTGGGGCACCAAAGTGCAGTGTCAGGCAGCTGCCTAGAATATCAAATGCACAGGCAGGCTATAAGTGCTCTCTTCAGAGAGGTCGTACAGCAGCTGACTCCCCAGCCCCACCAATGCAGCCCCCTTTAAAGTGCCATTATGGAGGCTGAAATGATATATTTTCACAGAGTTAGATTAGAATCCATAATGGAACCAGTGTTGCTGATCTTTCTGAGTGCCTAGATGGGATGAATGTAAATGTTATCTTATATTTCTACATCTTTCTAACAATAATATCCCCTTGAAACCAATATACCCTTTGAATTGATATATTTAGCCCATCTGATTAGAATTAGTTGGAAGTATTAAGGCTGCTTCCAAAACATTGACAGCTAACATTTACACAGGGTGCTTGATAATAAATTAATTCATTTACTTCTCACAACAATCCCAGGTAGGTGTTATTATTATTGCCATCTTACAGATAAGGAAACTGAGACTTTGAAGTTAAATCATTACTCCAGTGTCACACAGCCAGTGCACCACAGAGGTAGTATTCAAGCCTAGGCAACATGGCACCTCCATGCTTTTTAACCATTACAGTATACTGCTTCAAACAAAGCTAATGTTTCAGGCCCATCATTCAGTATCTATTCAACATCTGTAATATATACATATTTGTTCTTTTGTTCTACCCCCTGACTTTGGAGTCAACACAATAAGAATTTTCTGTGAATCTAGTAAGTACAAGGAGGGAAAATTCACTTCTGAATAGAGTAATCAAAGAAGGCTTCATGGAGTAGGCAGGTTTTGAGTTGGAAAGAGTCAGGAGTCATGGGAGGTAGGGCATATCAGGCAAAGAGACCAATGTAGCAAACTCACACAGGTAGGAATGTTCATAGGAAATAAGTAAAGTTGTGAGGCTGGCATGTGTGCCTGGATCACAAAGAGATTTGGCTCCGATGTGAAGGATGAATTAACAGATGTGATGATGAGGAGGAGGGAGTGAAGGAGGAGAAAAAGGTGAAGTATGTGTTTCTGTGTGCGTGTAAAATAAGGACAAATAAGCTGATGGTCTCCATTTTGTTAGCTTATTTTGTTCATTAGATTCCACATATAAGTGACATCATGTGATACCAGTCTTTCACTGACTGGCTTATTTCACTTAACATAATACTCTCCAGGTCCCTGCATGCTGTCGCAAAAGATAAGACTTCCTTATTATTCCTATAAAATGGGAACTAACCATCCTATCTAATAAAGAGGGAATATGCAAATTGACCATCACATGATAACAAGATGGCTATGCCCACAGCAGAGGCGGGGATCCCGTAACACAAGATGGCTGCACCCACAGCAGAGGCCAAGTTCCCCTAATGAGCCTTAACAAGCAATCAGCAGGGACCTGAGGCTGTGCCCTCTGCCTAGTGGAGCTTGACAGGGGACCTCAGGCCATGCCCCCTGCCCGGCAGGGCTTGATGGGGGACCTCAGGCCACATCCCCCACCCAGCAGAGCTTGATGGGGGACCTGAGGCCACACCCCCTGCCCCAATATCAGGCCAGGGGACCTGAGGCCATGCCCCCCACCATGCGGGGCTTGACAGGGGACCTCAGACCACACTCCCTGCCCCGGTGTCAAGCCGGGGGACCTGAGTCTGCGCCCCCCACCATTCAGGGCTTGACAGGGGACCTCAAGGCGCCCCTGGCCCCAGGGCTGGGCCGGGGGACCTTATACCATGCCCCCCACCCTGGCACCAGGCCAGGTGACCTGAGGCCCCACCCTTCACCCGGTGGGGCTTGATGGCAGTGGAGCTGGCAGGGTCTGGCTCTTGCAAGATTTCAAGGCACACGTGGGTGGGCGGGGACTTAACTCTGGTTAACCATGGCATGCCCCAGACTCTGACAGGAGGAAGAGTTTCATATACATTTTACTAATTTTCTTTCATCTCTGATACTTCTATTATAGAAAAAGGGCAAATAGCAATATTAAAATATTTCTTCTAATTAATTCCCTTTTAATGGGCATGAATTTTGTGCACCGGGTCACTAGTAAAAAATAAAATAAGGCCGCTGGTCACTTACTCACAATTGGTTTTCTCCCCCCTTCTTTCATCATGTTTCTATCTGTCCATCACATTAACAACTGCTAAGCTATGCCTATTGCATTCACAATTCTCCACAAGTTAAAATTCAAATGATTAAAATTTTTTATTTGTGTTCCCTTAAAAACAGGATTAAACTTCTTATAGAAGTCTGATAACTAATGAAATGCTCTGACTTGCTGAAAACCCCCTGAATTGTAGCCACAGTAGAGACCTTTCCACGATTATATAGCTTACTCCCTTTTCTACCCCCCGCTCCTCCTTTTTTTCCTTTAAAAATCCTGAGGTATAATTTATGTAGAGTAAAATCCACTGTGATGTTAATTCTATGAGTATTGACAAACCACCAACAAAATCAAGATATAGAACATATCCATTACTCTTCAAATTTCCCTCATGCAGCCCCCTTTATGGTCAAACCCTGCCCCTATCCCACAGCTCCTGGCAACTACTGATCTATTTTCTATCCCTATAGTTTTGCCTTTTCCAGAATGTCACATAAGTAGAATCATACATTACAGAGCAATTTGAACCTGGCTTCTTTCACTTAGCATAAAGCACTGGAGTTTCATCCAAGTTGTTATGAGACTCAGTGCTTGTGCATTTTTACTGCTGAGTAGTATTCCATTTTATAGATATACTACATACTTTTAAACATTCACCAGTTATAAGATATTTGAGTTGTTTCCAGTTTTCAGCAATAAAGCCACTATTAACATTTGTGAACAGGTTTTTGTGTAAGCACAAGTTTTCATTTCACTTGGTTAAACACTTACAGATAAAAGTCTTGGACTCAAAATAGATAAAGAACTCTGAAATCTCAATAATAGGAAAACAAGTAACCCAATTTTTAAAAAGGCAAAAAATTTTTTAACAGACACTTCACCAAAGAAGATAAACAGATGGCAAATAAGCACATGAAAAAATGCTAAATATTATAAGTTGTTAGGGAAATGCAAATTAAAACCAAAATGATATACCACTGTGTACCTATTAGAAATTAAAATGTTTAAAAACTGACAATGCCAAGTTCTAGAGAGCATGCAAACCAACAGAAACTCTCAAACATTGCTTGTGGAAATGCTAAATGGCAGTCACTTTGTTAAACAATTTAGCAGTTTCTTATGAAGTTAAACATAAACCTAAGACACTATCCAGCAATCCCATGCCCAGGTATTTACTCAAATGATTTTAATCGAATTTTGTAGGATGAAGATTTTTTCTGTCTTCATAATCAAAGTACAGTGAATATAATCTAATTATTTTGGTGAGTTTAGTTTAGCACTATAAGCACTAACGGATTCTACTGGGATCCTGCTTTAATGTCTGCTTTCAAAAAATATTCTTCTTTATGGGATAAATACTGGGAATACATATAGAGAGGCAAGATGGTTCTTATCTTAAAGATGGAGATGTGCTTAAGGTTATTGTGGCCCACATGCCTGTTTGCCCCATCATTCAATGGTCACAGACTCCTGAGCTTGTCTCAATTTTCATGTCTTTTCTACTCCTTCCTTGCATTCAAACTTTGGCTGTTATTTCTCCTGGCTCTCAGTAGACCTGCTACTAATAGTCTCTCATCTAATTTTCTGTAGTCCAGCAAGCCAGATAATGAAGTCTATTAGAACTGTGTACAAAATAAGGTTACTGATTAAAGTTAGGATCTGACTGCCTATCTTGATGCTTCTCCTGCAGGATAAAGTTCATGGTCTTTGTGATAGTTTTTTGACCTCTCAAAGGCCTCCTTTTTCTTACCTTCCAGGTTCTAGCCTTGCAGAGAGGCCAGTTTAGATATCCATAAGTCTAAAGTACAGATAAAGGGGATGTTAACACAGTTTACATCTGTCTGGTCTAATCTGTTGAAATGTTTGATCTATCTCCAGCATAATATAAGGATGAGTAGACCTTATAAAATAAAGGAACTACATTTGCACAAACTTAATGTAGTTAACAACATAACAATAAAGAACAGGACATAAAGCAATGAGCAAAAGCAAGACATGTCAGAACAAAAAATGAAGATAAAATTACTAGTATATGCCAAGTTTTGCCTCCTACAGTCAGAAGCCTCTATTTCTCATTAGGACTACTATATTGCAAAGAACGCACAATTTTTTTTTAACTGTGCATATTGCATCTTCTATCCCTCTTGAATTGAAAGTCATTCTACATAAGCATCAGCATCACACTGTACTGTGCAATTGTCTCTTTACATTTGAATGGCTTTGTGACCTCACAGAGGTGCTGAATTACAACTAAAATTTAGCAGTAGCAACAGTTGTTCTAAAGATGTCTTTCCCCTCTCCCATCTTGTTAAAGAGTTAGTATTCAAAAAATTAAGTTAATGAAAATATTTACCTTTTAAAACCACCTCTGCTCTACCAAACCCACTCGGACTTTCTATTGTCTTTTTGTTTTTTAATTGGCAGGCTTTGGGGCAAGGTCTGCTAGAAAAAGAAATCTGAGACTCATCTTTGCTTTTGCCAAATACATTGTCTCAAATACATCAGTGATTTTCATCCCAAATAAAGGTTCAATCACTTGCTGAAGAAAATAATTTTCCACAGCACAGGAAATGAGGAGATCAGATATTCTATCATATGGGCAACTGAACAAACAGGGCTCCAGGTGGCTAATGTCACAGGGATGAAGGCACCCAGGGGAATAAGGAGGCTTCTGGCTTTCAATGGCCTTCTCTTCATCAATATCCAACACAATTTAATTGCATTTCCACCATGCTAGCAGCACTTTTCCAACCAACCCCCAGATAATAATCTGTTCTAACATAATGCAGTTTCTTTAGAAGGACACAATTTATTGGGATACTGGGCTATTTATTTTCTTCCTTTCCCTTAATTATCCCTCTTTAACCGTAGTCTTTAAAAAATCGCTCTCTTTCTTGGGCAGTTCCAGGCAAAGATGACAAAGATAGAAAGAAATAGACCCCTGTTATTTCTATGAAAGACTTTAAAAGGTTGAAAAAATTATTTTGTCAGTTTTATTTTAATGAAAATTGAATATACCATTTTCCCTTCTGAGAAACATAATTTCCAGGCTCTGCTTCTGACGTAATTGCATGCCTTTAAAAAAATCTCTAAATGACTTTGTGTCAGTGAATTGACTTATAGTATTCACCACTCATAAAAAATGGCTCATTTCTGTTGTCTGCACTTAGGTAACTCTCAATGCAACATCAAGTTAATTCAATTAACACAATATTTTATGCTTGGGGGAGCAGCCATGTTCCTTCCAGGGTTGAACATTGCACTGGTCATGGTATGCCACCTTTAAAAATCTTAAATAATTTAAAGGAAATAAAGGAAATATTGTTAGTTCTTTTAGGTGTGGTTATGTTTTAGTATCACGGTTATGTTTTTTGAAGGAATCCTTATATTTTAGAGACACATTCTGAAATATTTATGTATGAAATGATAGTATATCTGGGATTTCCTTCAAAATAATATGGCAGAAATAGGGCATGAGGATGCAACAAGAGTGACTATATGACCACAACTGAAAAAAAAAAAAAAAACAACTGCTGCAGCAGGGTGATGGCTACATGAGGAGTTGTCATATTGTTCTGTTTAATTCTGTATATGTTTAGCATTTTCCATAGTAAAAAGTCAAAAACCTTTCATCATTATAATATCTAGAAAAGTAGCATCTCCTCAGTCTATCTTTCAAAGCCTTCATTAAGCTTTGCATTTGCAAAGTTAATTTTTAGAACTAATCTCTCCTTTTTCCCACTCATGCAACTCATGCATCAACCAAACTGGACAACTGAAAATTCGCTAAACATACCTGGTATATCCCCACTTCTGGATTTTAGCACAGTTTATCCCCTCTGCCAGAAATGTCTTACTCTTCACACCTCTATGTCTACATGTCAAATTCTATCCAGTCCCATATCAAATACCACTTGTTCCATGGAGACTTTTATTACTTGACCATCAGAAATTTAATTTAAAAAAAAAAGAAATCTAATCTCTCCTGTACCATATTCCCTTTGCATTGTCTAAGTAATTTTAAATGATTACCTCATTAAGTGATATATACAGTTAATTATAAATTTTTCATAGAAAATTATGATTTTGTGTGGTTTAGTGTCCATGAGAAATCTAATGAACAAAATAAACTGATGAACAAAATAGATCCAGAGACATAGAAGCATCGAACAGACTGTCAAATCTCAGAGAGAAGGTGGGGGGTGGGTGCGTAGGTGGGAAAAGATCAACCAAAGAACTTGTATGCATAACCCATGGACATAGAAAACAGTGTGGTGAAGGCCTGGGGTGAGGGCGGGTTAGAATGGGGGGAGAGGGACATATGTAATTCTTTCAACAGTAAAAGATTTTTTTAAATAAAATAAAATAAATGATATTAAGTCAAAATATTATTGAATAGTTACCTGACATATAGCACTGTAATTCATTCTTAGGCATTATACAAAGAATATAATTTGGTCCCAAATTAAGTATATTTGCACTTAACTTTTAATTAAGAATGTGAATGATAGAAGGGAAAGCATGAGACTTCCAATGAATAGTCATAACCAGTTGTACAGAAGTAGTTTATATTATTCCAGAGCTTTCAAAAAAAGCCTCAAAATAGATATAGATGAAACAGACTCAGACAGACAACAAAGCACTCATATTTTAAGAATAAGCACATTTGACATGGTAAATTTTCTCATGACATAATATTAAACTGAAAAAATCAGAATGCTGAACTGTATATATAATGTGATCCTGATTTTGAAAGAAAAAACTATGTTTCTATATATACATAGAAAAAAGAGAAAGGTAATACAATCTGTTATCAGTGGTTATCTCTAGGTAACAGGATAATAAGTGATTTTTCATTCTTTTTGTTTTTCTGTATCCCTAAATTTTTTACAATAAGCAGCTATCTACAATAATAAAAGCCTAAGCAACCATGGCAACCAAACGGACAACCGAACAGGCTGCATGGGGCGACTAGGCCAGCTGGGGGGTTAGTGAGGGACAACCAAATGACTGAGCAGCCGGCTGTGTGGGGAGACCAGGCCCACGGGGGGGGGGGGGGGGAGTTAGGGGTGACCAGGCCAGTAGGCAGGGGGCAGTAAAGGGCGACCAGACTGGCACAGGGGGGCAGTAAGGGGCAACCAGGCCAGTGAGGGGGGCAGTTAGGGGAAACCAGGCCAGTGGGAGGGCAGTTGGGAGCAGTAAAGGGCGACCAGGCCGGTGGGGGGTCAGTTGGGGGCGACCAGGACAGTAGGGGGGGCAGTTAGGGACAATCAGGCAGGCAGGCAGGTGAGCAGTTAGGAGCCAGTGGTCCCAGATTGTGAGAGGGATGTCCAACTGCCAGTTTAGGCCCAATACCAGGAATCGGGCCTAAATCGGCAGTCAGACATCGCCCGAAGGGTCTCGGATTGGAGAGTGTGGAGGCTGGGTTGAGCGGATACACACACCCCCACCCCCCCCCCACCCCCGTGGACTGGGCTTCTAGTTATTTATATAATTAGGGGAGATAATAGTTAAAAGTATATTTGAAAAATTAAATTGCTGTCATTCCTTATACCAAATAAGTTAAATGTTTACATCTGAAATGCATAAAAATACTAGAAGAAAATATGGGTTAAGTTTTTTAATAATTCCAGGGAGAAAAAGACCTTGGAATCTAATGAACAAAATAAACCAACAAATTAGGTCCAGAGGCATGGAAGCATGCACAGACTAACATATCTCAGAGGGAAGAGGGATGGGGCAAGTAGAGATTAACCAAAGAACTTATATGCATTCTAGACGCCCGGTGCATGAATTTGTGCACAGGTGGAGTCCCTTGGCCTAGCCAGCAATTGGGGCCGATCAGGGCCATGGGAGGTTGGCCAGGGGATGAGCCATGGGAGCTTAGCCAGCTGCAGGAGGGTGACTGTGGGAGCACACTGACCACCAGGGGAGGGTGCAGATGGTCACTGGGCGTCATAGTGACTGGTTGACTGGTTGTTCAGTCAACCAGTCATAATGGTCACTTAGGCTTTTATATATATACACACATATACTAGAGGCCCGGTGCACGGATTCATGCACTGGTGGGTTCCCTCAGCCTGGCCTGTACCCTCTCACAATCCGGAACCCCTTGGGGGATGTCAGACTGCTGGTTTCAGCCAGATTCCTGCAGGCCACCTGAAGGGATCAGGTGGAAACTGGCAGTCCGACATCCCCCAAGGCGTGTAGTAGTGCCCCAAGAGGCAGGTGGCCAGGGAGGAGGCCAGAGCATGAGCCCTGGCCGGGCGCCACCCCGTTCCCACTTATTCTGGCCCCATTGCACCTGCCACCACCGCCGCTTGGTAGGCTCACTGCCACTCTGCTGCAGTCTCCGAGCTGCAGCTGTGTTGAGTGTCTGCCCCCTGGTGGTCAGTGTGTGGCATAGTGACCGGCTGAACGGTTGTTCAGTTGTTTGGTCACTTAGGCTTTTATATATATACTACAGGCCCAGTGCATGAATTCGTGCACTGGTAGTGTCCAGCCAGCTCCACCCAAATGAGGGGGGTGACCAGGGGTGGGGTCGGCCAGGGGAAGGGGCTACAGGTGGTTGGCCAGCTGGCCCCACCCCCTGGTCAAACTCCTGGTTGAAGGGACAATTTGCATATTAGGCTTTTATTATATAGGATATAGATTTGCATAACCCATTGACACAGAGGATAGTGTAGTAAAGGCCTGGGGTGGAGCAGGAACCAGGTGGAGGGGAACAAATGAGGGACATCTGTAATACTCTCAACAATAAAGATTTTAAAAAAAACATATCATAAAGTTTAAAAAAGAGAAAAATACCTAAGATGCCATATAACCCAAAAGGCATAAAAGCAAAGATTAACTTGACTATATAATCTAAAAATAATGCATCACAAAAAAATCATTATCAGGAAATCAAAAGACAACCTGGATAAAACAGCAACATACACCAAAGACAAAAGGCTACTTTCCTTAATATATAAATGCTCCTACAAATCAATAAAACTAAGGTCAACAACCCAATTAAAAGTTAAACAATGGATGAATATAGGTAATTCACAAAAATATTAATACAAATTAATCTTAAACATATTTCTATGTTCAATCTCACTCATGAGGGAAATACAAACTAAGTTAGAATATATTGAACTATAATATATATCAGATAAAAAAAGATTAACATTTTTGGTACATTTCCTTGCAAGAATGTGAGGAAGTAGGCATTCCCATACATTGCTGACAGGATTAATAATTCTTTTCACCTCAATGAAGACAATTTGGAAATTTCTGTCAAAACTAAAAATGCACCTACCCTTTGAGTCACCAACTCCTTTTCTGGGGATTTATGCTACATATATACTCCTACATGTGCAAAAAGACTTTACTCACAAAGATATGTATTAGAACAATGTTTGTAATAGCAAAAGATTGGAAACCATCTAGATGTCCATCAACAAATTATGGTTCATCTAATAATGAATCAGGTTTTTCTAAATGTACTGATATGAACTACTTCTAAAGTAATGTTAAATGGAAAAAGTTGGATATAAAAGATTATATAAAGCATGTGACTGCTAACATTATATAAATGCTTAGACTATCCTATATAATAAAGAGGTAATATGCAAATTGACCATCACTCCAACACACAAAATGGCTGCCCCCATGTGGTCAAAGATGGCCACTCCCATGTGGACACAAGATGGCCGCCACAAGATGGCCAGCAGAGGAGGGAAGTTGTGGGCAATAAGGCCAGTAGGGGAGGGCAGTTGGGGGTGACCAGGCCAGCAGGGGAAGGCAGTTAAGGGTGACCAGGCCAGCAGGAGGGCAGTTAGGGGTGGCCAGGCTGGCAAGGGAGGGCAGTTAGGGGTCACCTGGCCAGCAGGTGAGGGCAGTTGGGGGCAACCAGGCTGGCAGGGGAGGCCAGTTAGGGGTGACCAGGCCAGCAGTGGAGTGGTTAGGGGGTGATCAGGCTGGCAGGTAGAAGTGGTTAGGGGCAATCAGGTAGGCAGGCAAGTGAGTGGTTGGGATCCAGTAGTCCTGGATTGTGAAAGGGATGTCTGACTGCCTGTTTAGGTCTGATCCCATCCCTTGAAGGGTCCCAGATTGGAGAGGGTGCAGGCTGGGCTGAGGTACAACCCCCACCGTGCACAAATTTTGTGCACTGGGCCTCTAGTCTATATACACTGAGTGGCCAGATTATTATGATCTCTGAATGCATAATAATCTGGCCACTCAGTGTATATCCTATATAATAAAAAGCTAATATGCAAATTGTCCCCTCAACCAGGAGTTTGACCAGCAGGCAGGCTGGCCAGCTGCCCATGTCTCCTCCCCCTGGCCAGGCTGGCCGGACCCCACCCATGCACGAATTCATGCACCAGGCCTCTAATATATATATATATACTGAGTGGCCAGATTACTATGCATTCAGAGATCATAATAATCTTACCACTCAGTGTATATAAAAGCCTAAGCAACCGGATGATGAGACAACCAGCTGGTAGCTATGATGCGCACTGACCACCAGGGGGCAGATGCTCAATGCAGCAGCTGCCCTCTGGTGTTCAGTGTGTTCCCACAGCAGGAGCGCCGCTCAGCTGACAAGCACAGCTGTGAGGGCATGAGCCTCTCCTGTGAACACTCCCCCTGCGCACCTGAGCAGTGGCGGCAGGAGCAGTGGAACCGGGATGAGTGGGAGCAGCACAGCATCCAGCCCAGGCTCTGGCTCCTCCCTGACCACCTGACGCTTGCTTCACGCACTACTTCATGCTGTATGGGATGTACGCGAACAGTGGGCTGGAGTCCAACGAGCCAGTGGGTAAGGCCAGGCTGCGGTGGCTCAGAGATCCACTAATCCCCGCAGGCCAGGCCGAGTGACACCACCAGTGCACAAATCTGTGCATCGGGCCTCTAGTCTTTGGATAATAAACAAGAAATTGATAGTAGTTATTGCTTCAGGGGAAGGGAATTGAATGTTTAGGGTTGCAATAGGAGAAAAACTTCACTTTTTGAGATTACTTAAAAACTTATTTCTTTTTACTTGTTGGGTTTTGCACCATATACATGCATTACTTATTCAAAAAGTGATTATTTAAAAGTGAACAAAATTTAAAAGATTGATAAAAAACAAAAGTAGACGTGGGGAGAATAATAACTCAAAATACCCCTCATTCAACAGCTCTGGATAAATGTTTGAAACCTAAAGCCTGCAGATGGAGGGCAGGGTCACTGATTCCTTAGAATATAGGAAAAGAATGTTAAGCTATCATAGTTTGACTTAAGAAAGTTAAACAAAGATATATGAGAACCTGTGTAAGTCAGGAGGAAGGAAAATCCAGAAAGCTCTACAGATATAAGGTCAGAAATATTTAGGAAGACTCAAAAATGGGGAAAAAAACTTAGAAAGTTACACCATACCATAAGAACTAAAAGTATGTTATTGGAAAAGACCTCCTGATACTAATGACATTGAGGTATAATAAAAAGAATTAAAGAGGTCAGCTTTCCACTGTATTTGCCATAGACATAACCTTGTTAGGAGCTCTGGTCCAAATTTATTGAACCTGTTTATTGTTTTACAACCAATGGGCAGTTCTTTGGTGATTTGTGGTCAGGCATGCCATGGAAGAATCGTGATTTCTTTTTTCCTTGGAAATCAACCCAGCACGCACACACACACACACCACCCAGTTCAGCAAGAAGTGCGTTAGTTTTTTTGTTATTGTTGTTTGCTTCTGCTATCTTTACCCCAATGGCATGCTGATGAGTCATCTGACAACATCACTGTCTTTAACCTTGGTTATTTATTATCCTTATTAGAAGGTAACCTTTTTGTGCTCTCCTACCAGACCTGTACAGTCTGACCCAGGAACAAACTAAAAGAAGTGCAACTTATAGGGCAAATTGCTTAAACCATCTAAATAAGCAAATTAAATATCACTGAAGACACGATGGATTCTTTCACGTGAACACTACAGCAGCCAGAAAAAAGGTATTTAAAAAAATGATCAAACTTACAAAAAACCAATAAATAAAATTCCCTTGTGCTAGGCTGCTGAGAGGCTTTCTAGGTGAATGACCTGAGGCCCAAATACCCTCTGTGGGCTACTAAAACTATTTAAAAGAGCTGGCAATATTTCATTTGGCCTCATGAGAACACAGACTATGAGTATTTGATGTTATGTGTATATTACAAAATAATAATTTAGAATATTTATTGTATCCTGTCTACATTTTACATGTTAATTACTATACAGTTTCTGCAATTATTTGTTTTTAGTTTCATCAGGAATGCTACCAAAGTAGAAGGATGAAGCAATCAGTAGAAGCCTTGACAATGTCTCTCCTGACATCTAGTGGATGGATACCAGTTACCACAGTAAATATATTTTCAAAGGATCAGCTTTGGGTGAAGTGAATGTCTCTCTCTCTCTCTCTCATTCTCTCTCTCTCTCTCTCTCTCTCTCTCTCTCTCTCTCTCTCTCTCCCTATCTATCTATCTCGATTATCTAAGATCTTCAGATCATATTTCAAGTTGAAATGCAAGACTAAATATCTCCTACTGATGGGTCTGAGTTACTGGTTAGGTTTGTACTCAACAAATGGCCATTTTTTTCTGTTTTTCCTTAGAATAGCCTGGTAATTCCAAAAGCACTCCTTTTGTAGGCATCCAAGATAACAAGGCCTAGTAATCAAAAGCATGGGCTCTGTATTAATTTTCTGTGGTTGCTATAACAAATCAATACAATATTAGTGGCTTAAAACAATGCACATTCATTACCTTACAGTTCTGGAAGTCAAAAGTCCTAAACTCAGGGTGTCAGCATGGTCTGAATTCCTTCTCAAGGTTCTAGGGGACGATGCATTTCCTTGCCTTTCCTAGCATCTAGAGGTGGCCCATATTCCTTGCCTCATGATGCCATTGCTCCATCTTCATTTTTCAGATACATCTTAGTCAGTGACCCAGCCTTCAAAGACATGACAGCATCTGCTTGTCTTGGACCAATGTCCAGCTTGCAGTGATCAATTAAATTGTAGGGACATGCCTGATGAGGCAGGAGACATTCCGCAAAAGAACATGAACTTTAGCCCTTAAAAGCTATGTTTTCAGCTTCTAGTTTTGAGGTATTATATTGGCGTTCAGGAAATCTGGTTGCTATTTCAAGATATTCTACTTAACAAGGCACTTAAATGGAATATTCAATGACCTAACTGACATGACAAAGATACCCTGAGAATTACCACCTACATTATAATCTATCCCCTAATGACTTCTTAATGCTTTAATTTGAAGAAATCAAAAAGGCAGGGGGCAGGAAGCCATTTATTCAACAAATGTAGATAAGACTTAATATGAAAATATCCTGGAAAAGGATGACATTGTAACCTTAATGCAAATAAGAAATGACCTGACCTATACAAGATCCTTTTCCTGGAGACATATTTTGATAAGCCAGAAGAAAGAGACAGTCTGAGTGCCTGAGGGCTGGGATCATGAAGTTCTGGTGGGGGAGAGGCCAGAAGTACACATGACTTAGTCTGCTTCATGAAGGTACAGATGGCTGGCCCAGTGTGAGGAAATTGGGGTTTTAAGATCTTCAGAAATAATATGACACAAACAAAGACCTTACTGCTCCTGAGACAGTGATTGACTCTAGGGACAAACATCATGTGAGGAGACATTTACTTGTCTCTCAAGAAAGTTATTTTCACAAGACCACAGCCACCTCACCCTCCACCACTGCACCTTTCCAGTGAAACACCAGTGGGGGTAAAAAAGAATGCTGCTGTTGTCAACCAAAGGGGAAAGAAATATGGACTAGGATCGTCCAAGGCCACAAGAATGGCCAAATAGAGAGAGTCAGAGTTTGGGGCAAAGTTTGAGAATAGTAATCAAGAAGACCAAGGTGCTGGTCCTACTGTAAGAAAAAGCTGACTTCTGTAAGATGGGAGGCTTTCACTGAATAGAGCTCTTCACAAAGTTTAATCAAAACAAAAGCTATCACCCCTGGTAACATGAAGTCAACATGGAGGTGGGGAGAAGAGAGGCTTTGCAGGCATGCCATTTAGTAAATCAGTGTGACAATGGCCCAAAAAGCAATATTCTTTCCCAAAGCCTAATGCCTACCCATGCGCAAAGAATCAAGAGGGGGAAAAGATGGCGACCGGCAGGAAGGTAGGGAGAGAGAGAGTGTGAGTGAGGAACCCATAGAGGAGAGTGTAGATGTGTGTGGTGTGTGTGTGTGTATGAGATAGGGTCAGTTAGATTCTGCAGGTCTTCCAAGGGGCTCCCGAACAGGGCAGCCCTAGACGGCGGAGCCCCGCGCACAAAGCGGACACTTCTCGGCGGCTGGTGCGGACGCAGAGACCACGCCATCTTGAGAAACAGAGCTGCCTGAGACTCAGATCCTGGCTTCTGACACAAACCAGGACCCTGCAGCCACCGGGGACAGAGAACTGCTATCACAGCTTCAGACAAACAAACAACAAGAATCCAGACTTCCCGGCAGATTTCCGTGAGTCAAAGAGCCTATCCCCCTCCTCGCAGGATAGTAACTGATAGACCTGCCCCTCCCCCAAGCTGCTGAGCGCCCACAGCGCGCGGAAAGCGCCATAGTAACTGATAGACGCGCCCTTCGCCCTAGCTGCTCACAGGAGCGCACACAGCGCGCACAGACAGCGCCATAGTAACTGATAGACCCGCCCCCGGCCCAAGCTGCCTAGCTTTGCGCAGGGACTCGCTCCCTCTTAGGGAATTTGGCGCGCGCTGGCGCACGGGACAGAAGCAGCTCCCCGTCGGGGAAATCTGTCAGTGCGCACAGAGGGCTCCCCTTCGGGGAATTTGGGGGAATTTGGCTCGCGGGTCACAGCTCCCCCTTCGGAGATTCTTAAGAGCCTGCACAGAGGGGCTTCCCTTTGGGGAATTTGGCGCGCAGGACGGACTCCGCCCCCCTTCTGGGACTTTGGGAGAGTGCACTGAGCCGGCTCACCTTCAGGTTTTTAAGAAAGTGCGCTCTAGCCGGTTTGGCTCAGCAGAGAGAGCACACACAGGAAGCAGCTCCACTTCAGGGAATTTGGCACGCCGGACACAGCTGCCTGGGATCCCTGACTCACAGCGCATTCACACTAAGAGCCAGCGACCCCAATTGTTGGTGCGTGCACACACAGGGACCCTGATTCTCAACGAGAAACCGCACAAGGCAACAGAGACTTTGACACTCGAGTCTTGGTGCAGACACAGGGAAACTCTGACTCCTGGCACATGCTAAGGATCTCATTCTCGGCACATACCAACAGTGTGGTGCAGACAGGGCCCCTGATTCTAAATGTGCACACGAGACCACACAGAACACTGGGGACACTGATCCTGGGCAAGTCTGGTTCCCACCAACCAAAGACAGCCACACGTCCTAGTGTCAGAGCACTTCAGTGAAACTAGGGTGGAGCGAAGTCCCCACAGCACACGGCCCAGGTCCACGCAAACAGAAGCTTGAGCTTTCTGGTAATAGCCAGAATGGGGAAACGAAATAACTCACAGAGGAAAGAAAATGTGGAGTCGCCAAGAAAGGAAATTAGTGAAAATGAAGCTTGCAACATGACCGAAAAGGAATTCAGAGTAATGGTCATGGAATTTATACATCGGATGGATGAGAAAATCAACAACTTATGCAAGAATCAGGAAGAAATGAAAAGTGATATAGCTACAATCAAAAACACCATGGAAAGTTTCAACAGTAGACTACAAGAAGCAGAGGACCGAATTAGTGAGTTAGAAGATCAGGTACAGAAACAAGCTCAAGCTGAACAGCAATTGGAGAAAAAAATTAAAAAGCAGGAGGAAAGCCTAAGGGAACTTCGGGACAACATGAAACGAAGTAACATGCGTATAATAGGGCTGCCAGAAGGACAAGAAGAGCAGCAGGGATTAGAAAATCTATTTGAAGAAATAATGACAGAAAACTTCCCGGATATGGGAAAGATAAAAGTTACGCAAGTAAAGAGAGTCCCAAGCAGGATCAACCCCAAAAGACCCACGCCAAGACATGTCATAATTTCAATGGCAAATATAAATGATAAAGAGAGAATCCTAAAGGCGGCAAGAGAGAGACAGAGAGTTACCTACAAAGGAACACCCATCAGATTGTCAAATGATTACTCATCAGAAACACAACAAGCTAGAAGTGAATGGAAGGAGGTATACAAAGTGTTGCAAAGCAAAGGACTGAATCCAAGAATACTATATCCAGCAAGACTATCAATCAAAATTGAAGGGGAAATCAGGAGCTTTGCAGACAAAAAAAGCCTCAGGGAGTTTATCACCACCAAACCAGCAATGCAAGAATTGCTAAAGGGAATACTGTAAAAAGAAGAAATAAACAGGTAAGAAGAAATACAGACACAAAAATAGATATGACTGCAAACAAATACCTTTCAGTAATAACTTTAAATGTAAACGGACTAAATGCTCCAATCAAAAGACATCGAGTAGCTGAATGGATAAAAAAACACGACCCATATATATGCTGTCTACAAGAGACCCACCTCAGAACAAGAGACTCACACAGATTGAAAGTGAAGGGATGGAAAAATATCTTTCAGGCAAATGGAAATGAAAAAAAAGCTGGGGTAGCAATACTTATATCTGACAAAATAGACCTCAAAGTAAATGCCATAACAAGAGATAAGGAAGGCCACTTCATAATACTAAAGGGAGAAATCCAACAAGAAGAAATAATTCTGGTAAACATATACACTCCCAATATAGGAGCACCCAAATACATAAAAAAACTCCTGGAGGATATCAAGGGAGAGATTAATAGCAACACAATCATAGTAGGAGACTTTAATACCCCACTATCACCACTGGACAAATCCTCTAAACAAAAAATCAGCAAAGAAACAGCAATCCTAAATGACTCACTAGACCAGATGGAATTAATTGACATCTTCAGAACATTTCACCCCAAAGCCACAGAATATACATTCTTCTCAAGTGCACATGGGTCATTTTCAAAGATAGACCATATGCTGGGTCACAGGCAAAGTCTCTTCAAATTCAAGAAGATAGAAATTATATCAAGCATCTTCTCAGATCACAGTGGCATAAAACTGGAAATCAACTACAATAAATACAATCCAAAGAAATCAAACACATGGAGACTAAACAGCATGCTATTAAACAAGGACTGGGTCACCAGAGAGATCAAGGAAGAAATAAAAAACATCATGGCAACAAATGACAATGAAAACACAACAATCCAAAATCTATGGGACACAGCGAAAGCAGTCTTGAGAGGGAAGTTCATAGCTCTACAGGCCTATTGCAAAAAACAAGAAACAATGGTAATAAATTACTTAACCCTACAACTCAAAGAGCTAGAAAAAGAGCAGCAAGAAAAGCCCAGTGTAACCAGAAGGAAGGAAATAACAAAGATCAGAGCGGAGATAAATGACATAGAGACCAAAGAAACAATACATAAGATCAACAAAACCAAGAGCTGGTTCTTTGAAAGGATAAACAAGATTGATGGACCTCTAGCCAGGCTCACCAAGAAGCAAAGAGAGAGGACCCAAATAAATAAAATCAGAAATGAAAGAGGTGAAATAACAACAGACCCCGCTGAGATACAAAGGATTGTTACAAAATACTACGAACAACTCTATTCCAACAAACTGGACAACCTGGAGGAAATGGACATATTCCTAGAAAAATATAACCTTCCAAAAATCAATCAAGAAGAATCTAAACAGCTCAATAGGCCAATAACTATGGACGAAATTGAAGCAGTCATCAAAAAGCTTCCGACAAACAAAAGCCCGGGGCCTGATGGCTTCACAGGAGAGTTTTACCAAACATTCAAGGAAGAACTAAAACCTATCCTCCTCAGACTATTCCAAAAAATTCAAGTGGAAGGAACACTTCCAAGCTCCTTCTATGAAGCCAGCATCACCCTAATACCAAAACCAGATAAAGACAACACAATGAAAGAGAATTACAGACCAATATCCCTCATGAACATAGATGCCAAAATCCTCAACAAAATTCTAGCAAATCGGCTCCAGCAGTACATCAGAAAGATCATACACCATGACCAAGTAGGATTTATCCCAGGAATGCAAGGATGGTACAATATCCGCAAATCAATAAACGTGATACATCACATAAACAAATTGAAAGATAAAAATCACATAGTCATATCAATTGATGCAGAAAAAGCATTTGACAAAATCCAACACCCTTTCTTGATAAAAACTCTCAACAAGGTGGGAATAGATGGCTCATACCTCAACATAATAAAAGCTATATATGATAAACCCACAGCAAACATCATACTCAATGGACAAAAACTAAAAACATTTCCCCTAAGAACAGGAACAAGACAGGGATGCCCACTCTCACCACTCCTGTTTGACATAGTACTGGAAGTATTAGCCATTGCAATTAGACAAGAAGAAGAAATAAAAGGCATCCAAATTGGAAAAGAACAAGTAAAGCTGTCTTTATTTGCAGACGACATGATATTGTACATAAAAAATCCGAAAGACTCCGTCAAAAAACTAATAGACTTAATAAATGAATTCGGCAATGTAGCAGGATACAAAATTAACGCCAAGAAATCTATGGCCTTTCTATACACCAATAGTGAACTTACAGACAGAGAGACTAAAAAGGCAATCCCATTTACCATCGCACCAAAAAAATTAAGATACCTAGGAATAAACTTAACTAAGGAGGTAAAAGACCTATACACGGAAAACTACAGGACACTGAAAAAAGAGATAGAGGAAGACGTAAACAGATGGAAGAACATACCATGTTCATGGATTGGTAGAATCAACATCATTAAAATGTCCATACTACCCAAAGCAATCTATAGATTCAATGCACTCCCCATTAAAATACCAACGGCATATTTCACAGACCTTGAAAGAACTCTCCAAAAATTCATCTGGAATAAAAAAAGACCCCGAATAGCCACAGCAATCCTGAGAAAGAAGAATAAAGTAGGAGGGATCTCAATACCAGATTTCAAGCTGTATTACAAAGCCACTGTTCTCAAAACAGCCTGGTACTGGCACAAGAACAGACATATAGATCAATGGAACAGAATAGAGAATCCAGATATTGACCCAAACCACTATGCTCAATTAATATTTGACAAAGGAGGCATGAACATACAATGGAATAAAGACAGTCTCTTCAATAAATGGTGTTGGGAAAATTGGACAGATACATGCAAAAAAATGAAGCTTGATCACCAACTTACGCCATACACAAAAATAAACTCAAAATGGATACAGGACTTAAACATAAGACGGGAAACCATAAAAATACTAGAGCAATCCACAGGCAGCAAAATGTCAGACATATGCCAAAAGAAATTCTTCACTGACACTGCCCCTAGGGCAATGGAAGCTAAAGAGAAAATTAACAAATGGGACTACATCAAAATAAAAAGCTTTTTCACAGCAAAAGAAACCATCAACAAAACAACAAGAAGGCCCACTGCATGGGAGAACATATTTGCAAATGGCATCACTGATAAAGGTTTAATCTCCAACATCTACAGGCAGCTTATACAACTTAATAAAAGGAAGATAAATGATCCAATAAAAAAATGGGCAACAGACCTAAATAGAATCTTTTCAAAAGAAGACAGAAGGAAGGCCAAGAGACTCATGAAAACATGCTCAACGTCACTAATTATCCGAGAGATGCAAATCAAAACAACAATGCGGTACCATCTCACACCTGTCAGAATGGCTATCATCAACAAATCAACAAACGACAAGTGTTGGCGAGGATGCGGAGAAAAAGGAACCCTCGTGCACTGCTGGTGGGATTGCAGACTGGTGCAGCCACTGTGGAGAACAGTATGGAGTTTCCTCAAAAAACTGAAAATGGAACTCCCATTTGACCCAGTAATCCCACTCCTGGGAATATATCCGAAGAAACTAGAAACACCAATTAGAAAGGATATATGCACCCCTATGTTCATAGCAGCACAATTCACCATAGCTAAGATTTGGAAACAGCCTAGGTGCCCGTCAGCAGATGACTGGATCAGAAAACTGTGGTACATCTACACAATGGAATACTATGCTGCCATAAAAAAGAAGGAATTCTCATCATTTGCAGCAACCTGGGAGGAATTGGAGAACATTATGTTAAGTGAAATAAGTCAGTCAATGAAAGAAAAATACCACATGATCTCACTCATTTATGGATAATAAAGAACATTATAATCTTGAACAAAAAGATAGATACAGAGACAGTAAAGCATCAAACAGACTGTCAAATTACAAGGGGAAGGTTAGGGAGAGGTGGGGGAGATAAGAGATCAATCAAAGGACTTGTATGCATGCATATAAGCATAACCAATGGATGCAAAACTCTGGGGGGTGGGGGCATATATGGGAGGGGGGTGTGGGGAGGGCAATGGTAAGATATGTACACATATAATACCTTAATAAAAAAATTGAAAAAAAACAAAACAAAAAAAAAAAAAAAAAAAAAACAAAGAATCAAGAGATCTGTAGCCACCCCAAGGTAGCTCTATTTCGTACACAATTTAAAAGGTTTTGATACCCTATTGAGACCTGAGTTCTGTGACAATTTAAATGGGAGAAATTGTGGTTTCAGGGTATGCAACTCTTTTAGAGGCCAGCGGTCAGGCCCTTTAGTGTGAGAAATCGATAGACAGTATGGATTCAAACTGCACTATTCCTCATTGTGACATTCATTAGTCAACAAACTACTAACAGCTCTACAGTCCAGGAACAGAGCCAGGCCTCTAGGAAATAAAGATTAACAAATTGCCTTCAGGAGACACACAATCCAGGACAGAAGGACAGACTTCCACAAATACACTAGAAAGTGGTGCCATAAAAGGAGTATGAATGATGTGCTATACAACATCAGACAAACAAAGACTGTTGGGAAAGAGGGAAAGAGACAGAGGGAAGCTCAACTCAGGAGGAGATTGCTTTCCAGCTGGAACTTCGAAAGATGGGAGTACTCTGTGTGAATAGGTTTATTCTCTTGTATTATTTTACCTACTTACTTCCGTGAATGTAGTTCTCACCTAGCCCCACTAGAGTACTCTGCTATACATCCTGTTCAGAGCCTTCAGTTCTCCTCCCATAAGTCTATTCCCACCTGCTGACTGTTACTGCCAACTGTCCTGGCTCTCAGCCCCCTCAAAACTTTACTATGTCCTTTTGTTTTTGTTTGTTTATTTGTTTGTTTTAATCCTCAACCGATGATATTTTTCCATTGATTTTTAGACGGAGTGGAAGGGAGAGGGAGAGACAGAAAGAGAAACATTGATGTGAGATAGGCACATCAATTGGTTGCCTCCCATATGCACCCGACCAGGGCCAGGGATCAAGCCTATAACCGAGGTATGTACTCTTGACCAGAATTGAACCCGGAACCCTTGCAGTCTGAGGGCCAACATTCTATCCACTGAGCCAAACTAGTTAGGGCTCCTATGTCTTTTTTGAAGCTTATATCACCAGTTGCTAAAGTAACTCTTTGGCACATTAGGATAATACATGGTGCAAGCTGCTTAGTCCAACACTCAACACGCCCCTCTGACAAGATATTGGTTTTCTTGCATCAGACAAACTTTCTTTGACTGAGGATAAGTTGATAATTAAAGAGTCCAAGTTTAAAGAAGCAAGAACAGACCACCAACAAGACAGGTCTTGGTACTGCCCCGCAACCCAGCACCCACTCCAACCAATATCCTGCTACCCCAGCTGCAGACTCATGGAACCTGGGACCTCCACCTCCAAAGACACAACTTTCCACAGCTGTAAGTGCAACTCCCCCTCCCCAGCAGCAGAACCCCTGGTTCCCGCCCGCGCACGCACAAACACACACTCGCGCGCTCTCATTCCCAGGACACTTTACTCCGGGTTTGCACCCGAGGGTGAGACTGTGCAGATGGGGGCCCGCGGCCCTGCAGTGGAAATTCCTTCTTCCTTCTTCCTGGAGGGTTGCCGACATTAACCCCAGCTGCGCACACACTTGCGCATCCTCAACCCCAGGTCACTTTACTTCTGGTTTAAACCCCAGGGTGTTAGTCTGCGCAGATGGGGGCGCGCTCAGTGGAAATTCCAAACTCCCCCATCCCGGAGGGCTGCCCACAGTAACCCCAGCTACTCCCAGCTGTGTACGCACTCGTGCACTCTCATCCCCAGGACACTTCACTCCGGGTTTGCCCCCAAGGGTGAGATTCTGTGCAGACTGGGCCCGCGGCCCCGCAGTGGAAATTCCTTCTTCCTTCTTCCTGGAGGGTTGCTGGCATTAACCCCAGCTGCCTACGCACTCCCGCGCTCTCATCCCCAGGTCACTTCACTCCAGGTTTGCATCTGAGGGTGAGATTCTGTGCAGATGGGGGCCCGCGGCCCCGCAGTGGAAATTCCTTCTTCTTTCTTCCTGGAGGGTTGCCCACATTAACCCCAGCTGTGCACGCACTTGCGTGTTCTCAGCCCCAGGTCACTTTGCTCAGGGTTTGCACCCAAGGGTGTGATTCTGCTCAGACAGAGAAGCACAGCCCCGCAGTGGAAATTCTGAATTCCCTCTTCCTGGAGGGTTGCCCACATTAACCCCAGCTACTCAACTGAAGTGCCAGGACCCCTCGGAGTGCATCAGAGCTCTGTGACCAGAGAGCGCGCCTCCACAGATACTAACACACTGAGCCCAACCAACCACAGGGCGCTACTGGGAGCCACCATGAGCTCTCCTTGGGTGTGATCTTGAACAAGCAGGGGGCGCATGCCCCTCCAGCAGTAGAAGCTTTGAACTCACTTACCGTGGATACCGGTCCATAGGCACCCCAATTACCCGGCTACACTGCCAGGGCCCTTCAGACCCCTTCAGTGTGCCTCACTGGCAAAAGTACCAAGGGTGCTCCTGTAAAACACCGCTGGGAGTAAGAACCTATCCACCACAGGTGCAACAGAAAAAGCTGGGTCTGCTCAACCCACGACTGCAGATCTCAGGGCACCACAGCAACCCCTTTCAAAGACCAGATCCCCTGAACCCCAACACCCCAACAGAAGGTACCTGGGGGCCACTGTGAGTCCCTGCTGGGCAGGTGTGATTACAATTAAGGGTGCAAGACAGCAAAAATTGAGACACTCCCACCCACAGCTGCTGACATCTAGACGCCGCAGTTGTGCCTCTCAAGCTCGCAGGCCTACATCAAGAGAAGCCAAAGAGCTCGAGTAGGAGCTACACTAGATTAACAAACCCAGGAAAACTGAGATTAATCCAGTAGCACCATCCCCAAAAGAACCTGGGCAGCAAAGCAACTGGATCTACAATTAAAACATTACAGGAAAACATGGGGAGACAAAAAGGAAATCCCCAAAGGAAAGAAAAAGAAGAATCAGCAGAAAGGTAGTTAAATGAACTTGAGGCTAGCAGCCTAACAGAGAAAGAATTCAGAGTATTCGTTATAAGGATGTATAAGCGGATAGATGACAAATACACACAAATCAATGAGAACTATAAAGAGCTGAATGAAAATGTCACCAACATGAAAAGAAACCAAGAGGAGATGAAGAATGACATAGCTGCAATAAAGAACACAATGGAAGGCCTAAAGAGTAGAGTAGAAGAGGCTGAGGACCGCATCAGCGAATTAGAAGACAAGGTAGGAAAAAACACACAAACACAGCAGCAACTGGAAAGAAGACTTAAAAAGCAAGAGGAGAGCCTAAGGGAGCTATGTGACTACACAAAACGAAACAACATTCGAATAATAGGGATAAAAGAAGGAGAGGAAGAGAAGCAAGGAATAGAAAACCTGTTAGAAGAAATAATGAAAGAAAACTTTCTGGATATTGGCAAGAAAAAAACTATCCAAGTCCAAGAAGTACACAGAGTCCCAAACAAATTTAACCCCAAAAGACCGACACCAAGACACATCATAATTAAATTGACGAACACCAACGACAAAGCAAGAATCTTAAAGGCTGCAAGAGAGAGACAGAAAGTAACATATAAGGGATCTCCTATTAGGATATCAACTGATTTCTCAACAGAAACACACCAGGCCAGAAGGGAATGGAATGAAATATACAAAGTGATGCAAAACAAGGGACTAAATCCAAGAATACTATACCCAGCAAGGCTATCATTCAAAATTGAAGGTGGAATCAGAAGCTTCACAGATAAAAAAAAAAGGCTAAGAGAGTTCATCACTACCAAGCCAGCAATGCAAGAAATGCTAAAGGGGCTGCTGTAAAAAGAAGAAAGAGAAAGGCAAGAAAAAAAACAAACACTAAGAAAAAATATGAAAACAAACAGGTACCTATCAATAATAACATTAAACGTAAATGGATTAAATGCACCAATCAAAAGACATAGGGTAGCTGAATGGATAAGAAAACATGACCCATATATTTGCTGTCTACAAGAGACCCACCTTAGAGCAAAGGATTCACACAGACCGAAAGTGAAGGGATGGAAAAACATTTTCCAGGAAAATGGAAATGAGAAAAAAGCTGGGGTTGCGATACTTATATCAGATAAAATAGACCTCAAAGTAAAGGCCATAATAAGAGATAAGGAAGGCCACTACATAATACTAAAGGGAGCAATTCAACAAGAAGATATAACTCTGGCAAACGTTTATGCACCCAATGCAGGAGCGCCCAAATACATGAAAAATCTCCTGGAAAATATCAAGGGAGAGACCGACATCAATACAATCATAGTAGGGGACTTTAATACACCACTGACATCAATGGATAAATCCTCTGGACAAAAAATCAGCAAAGAAACAGCAATTCTAAATGACACACTAGATCAGATGGACCTAATTGACATCTTCAGAGTATTTCACCCCAAAGACAGGGAATATACATTCTTCTCAAGTGCACATCGGACATTCTCAAAAATAAACCACATTTTGGGTAACAAGCAAAGTCTCCCTAAATTCAAAAAGATTGAAATCATATCAAGCATTGTCTCAGACCACAATGGCATAATATTAGAAATAAACTACAAAAAAAACACTCCAAAAAATTCAAACACTTGGAAACTGAATAGCATGCTACTAAACAATGATTGGGTTATCAATGAGATCAAAGAAGAAATTAAAAACATCCTGGAAATGAATGACAATGAAAACACAACATTGCAAATCCTATGGGACACAATGAAAGCAGTCCTGAGAGGGAAGTGTATAGCTCTACCGGCCTACCTCAGAAAACAAGAAAAAATGGTAATAGATGATCTAACTCAACAACTCAAAGAATTAGAAAGGGAGCAACAAGAAAAGCCCAAAGTGAGCAGAAGAAAGGAAATAATAAAGATCAGAGCAGAAATGAATGACATAGAGACCAAAAAAACAATACACAAGATCAACAAAACCAAGAGCTGGTTCTTTGAAAGAATAAACAAGATTTATGAACCTCCAGCCAGGCTCACCAAGAAGCAAAGAGAGAGGACCCAAATAAACAAAATCAGAAATGAAAGAGGTGAAATAAAAACAGACCCCACAGAAATACAAAGGATTGTCAAAAAATACTATGAACAACTCTATTCCAACAAACTACACAACCTGGAGGAAATGGACACATTCCTAGAAAAACACAATCTTCCAAAACTTACTCAGGAAGAGACTAAAAATCTGAATCGGCTGATAACTATGGAAGAAATTGAAGCAGTCATCAAAAAGCTTCCAGCAAACAAAAGCCCGGGGTCAGATGGCTTCACAGGGGAGTTTTACAAAACATTCAAGGAAGAGCTAAAACCTATCCTCCTCAGACTATTCCAGAAAATTCAAGAAGAAGGAACACTTCCAAGCTCCTTCTATAAAGCCAGCATCACTCTAATACCAAAACCAGACAAAGATAACACAATGAAAGAGAATTACAGGCCAATATCCCTCATGAACATAGATGCCAAAATCCTCAACAAAATTCTAGCAAATCGAATCCAGCAGTACATCAGAAAGATCATACACCATGAGCAAGTAGGATTTATCCCTGGGATGCAAGGATGGTACAATATTCGCAAATCAATAAACGTGATACATCACATAAACAAATTAAGAGATAAAAACCATATAGTCATATCAATTGATGCAGAAAAAGCATTTGACAAAATCCAACACCCTTTCTTGATAAAAACTCTCAGCAAGCTGGGAATAGAAGGATCATACCTCAACATAATAAAAGCCATATATGACAAACGCACAGCCAACATCATACTCAATGGGCAAAAACTAAAGCCATTTCCCCTAAGAACAGGAACAAGACAGGGATGCCCCCTCTCACCACTCCTGTTCAACATAGTGTTGGAAATACTAGCCATTGCAATCAGACAAGAAGAAGAAATAAAAGGCATCCAAATTGGAAAAGAAGAAGTAAAACTGTCCTTATTTGCAGATGACATGATACTGTACATAGAAAACCCTAAAGACTCCATCAAAAATTATTAGACTTAAAAAATGAATTCGGCAGAGTAGGAGGATACAAAATAAATGCTAGGAAATCTATGGCATTTCTATACACCAATAATGAACTTACAGAAAGAGAGACTAAAAAAGCAATCCCATTTACCATCGCACCAAAAAAATTAAGATACCTAGGAATAAACTTAACTAAGGAGGTAAAAGACCTATATGCGGAAAACTATACAACACTGAAAAAAGAGATAGAGGAAGACATAAACAGATGGAAGAACATACCATGTTCATGGATTGGTAGAATCAACATCATCAAAATGTCCATACTACCCAATGCAATCTATAATTTCAATGCACTTCCCATTAAAATACCAATGGCATACTTCACAGACCTAGAACGAACTTTCCAAAAATTCATCTGGAATAAAAAAAGACGCCAAATAGCTACAGCAATCCTGAGAAAGAAGAACAAAGTAGGAGGGATCTCAATACCAGATTTCACGCTATATTACAAAGCCACTGTTCTCAAAACTGACTGGTATTGGCACAAGAACAGACATATAGATCAATGGAATAGAATAGAGAACCCAGAAATTGATCCAAATCACTATGCTCAATTAATATTTGACAAAGGAGGCATGAACATACAATGGACACAAGACAGTCTCTTCAATAAATGGTGTTGGGAAAATTGGACAGATACATGCAAAAAAATGAAACTAGTCCACCAACTTACACCATACACAAAAATAAACTCAAAATGGATCAAGGACTTAAACATAAGACAGGAAACCATAAAAATACTAGAGGAATCTACAGGCAGAAAAATCTCTGACATATGCCAAAAGAACTTCTTCGCTGATACTGCTCCTAGGGCAATGGAAGGTAAAGAGAAAATAAACAAATGGGACTACATCAAAATAAAAAGCTTTTGCACAGCAACGGAAACCATCAATAAAACAACAAGAAAGCCCACTGCCTGGCAGAACATATTTACCAATGATGTCAACATAAGGGTTTAATCTCCAACATTTACAGGGAACTCATGCAGCTTAACAAAAAGAAGATAAACAACCAAATCAAAAAATGGGCAACTGATCTAAATAGACACTTTTCAAAAGAAGACAGAAGGAAGGCCAAGAAACATATGAAACCTGCTCTAAATTACTAATCATTAGAGAGACGCAAATCAAAACAACAATGCGGTACCATCTCACACCTGTCAGAATGGCCATTATCAACAAGTCAACAAATGACAAGTGCTGGCGAGGATGTGGAGAAAAAGGAACCCTCGTGCACTCCTGGTGGGAATGCAGACTGGTGCAGCCACTGTGGAGAACAGTATGGAGTTTCCTTAAAAAACTAAAAATAGAACTCCCATTTGACCCAGTGATCCCACTTCTAGGAATATATCCCAAGAAACTGGAAACATCAATCAGAAAGGATATATGCACCCCTATGTTCATAGCAGCACAATTCACCATAGCTAAGATTTGGAAACAGCCTAAGTGCCCATCAGCAGATGAATGGATTAAAAAACTGTGGTACATCTACACAATGGAATACTACGCTGAGGTAAAAAAGAAGGAGCTCTTACCAGTTGCAACAATATGGATGTAGATGGAGAACATTATGCTTAGTGAAATAAGCCAGGCAGAGAAAGATAAACATCACATGATATCACTCATTTGTGGAATATAATGAACAACATAAACTGATGGGGGAAAAATAGATCCAGAAACAGAGAAACATCAATCAGAACGTCAAACCTCAGGGAAGAAATTGTGAGGTAACCAGAAACCCAAGAATGCCCGAGAACGCCTTTCTAGCCATGCTAGCAATCATCAGATGTACGGTAATTTTACCTGGAACAAGAGGTTAAGTATTTTGGTCTTATGCTACTGACCCTTCATGGGTAAGACCCCTTACGGGGGCTGATCCCCTGACTAATGTAGTTACCAATAATACCAAACACCTTGGTCATCCAAGAGGCCAATGGATGGGGCAAGAAAGTATAAATACACAGGGGTCTCCACCCAGCTTCCCTTTTGTATGACACAAAATCAAAATAATGCCCCTTTGTGTGCACAATTAAAGAGAGGTTTCTGGCTTGTGTGGACACCAAAGAAAGGGTGTCACTACTATCACTACTTGCTCCCAGTAGAGGTGCAGAAAATATAACTAAGACCTTGTCTATATAAAAAGAAATGAACAGCCAGTTTGAAAGGGAATTTCCATGGACTAGAACAAAGAATATCCTTACATGATATTATTCTACACTGTCATTAAAAATTATCCCAGATTTGGATCACCCTCAGTACTTATAATAGTTCCTCGCACCCTTGAGGATAAAAAACAAAAAACAAAAACCATCTGTTTGGTGCTTGGAGACAAACTTAACACATCTCTTGATACCTTAGAATTACAACAGCATAATATACAATTATCCCAAGCAAACTTACTAATTCTTTGAATGTCTGGCAGCAAGTTAAAAAGAACATGTAAGGATTTAATCCTTTTCATTGTGTAGAGGGCCTCGTGGGAAGGCACCTGAGCATACTATATTGGTCGCTCTTACCCTTTAGGCCAAGAGAGACCCTCTTCTCACAATTCAATTGCTCACAGCTGTTGCATGAGCTCTCTGTTCATGTCGAGGTTGAAGTCTCGTGATGACTGGTGCCATGGATCTGTCTCTCACCCAGTGGGGCGAACTGAGCCCTCCCTGGAGAAGAAACCCGGGTTCCACAAGATATGTGATCAGTGCTGGGGCCCCCCCAGCAGGTGAGGGGATCCCAAGGCAAGTGCTGGACATGGAGGCCACGGGGGCATAGGCTACCAAGGAGACAAAACTGAACCTCACGTCACCTTGCTTGGCCCCGGAGGATGGATGGTTAGCCAGAGACGGGTAAGATTCCTCAAGGAAGGAACAACCTAAGACAGGCACAGTCACAGAGGGGCCATCAGGAGAGAATTTGGGGATCAACAGAGGTGGGGCACAGACCCTCCTCCTCCCCCCAACATTGCAGGTGCCTGAACCCTATCCCCTTCTGAGGGAGGTCTCCTGCCCCCATGGCTGCTTCATGCTTCCCATGCCCAGCTCAGATCAGGACCCAGGTGACCGACAGAGACTTGGCCGACAACAGCTGCACTCTTACTCCAAGAATTGTTTGAGTTGTCTTATACCCATGGTGTGGGGAAATGGGTTTACGATATCTAAATCCAGCCTACCACCAGGAATGCTCAGGACCTACTCAAGAAGGCAAATAATCCCTTCCACTAATATTTACAGGGTAAAATAAGATTGTTGTTAGAGTAATAAATTTGACAGTAAAATAGTAGTCAAGTTTTCAGGCAAATTTAAATTGGCTAGTTGAAACAAGCGAATATTCTAGAAAAATTAATTGTACTGGACAAAAAGGTGTTCCTAAAGTGTTAACTAAAATTTTTATTGGTACTTCATCTCATGATAAAATTGTGCACCATGTAATGAACCTAAAACAGTAATACTATAGAGCAAAAAATTAAAATGTAGAAGCCATCAAGACTACATTATAAAATTTTCAAAAGCCTCCTAACATTTAAATCAAAAAAGGAGGGTATAGTAGAAGAATATCATGTAAGGAAAAATAACCTGTAAGTAAATTATATCTAGAAAATTAATAGTTAGAAAATTAATTGTAAGGCTAAAAGCAAGACACCCACGAAAAACACACAAGGTGTCAAAACAAGCCAGAGGAAAATCATTTGGGCAAAAAATGAAATAGGATCCCAAGTCAAATTTATAGAAAATATTCCTTTATTAACTTTTGGTCGAGAATATGTTTGTATATTTTCAGAAAACAACTCCGAGACCATGTGGATTCCAGCAACAGAGAGGAATGGACAGGACTACTCAAGCCATGAAGACAGAAGAGAAGCAGTCCAGAGATGGAAGACGCTGACTTGGTCTTCCCATACTAGCAGTTAGCAGCTGTGCATCACTGCAGGTTGCCCAGGACCAAACCAGAGAGAGTCGGACCTGCATTACCACCATTTGTCCACCATCCAGAACTGAAATGTCATGGCTGACATGTACACATAAGGAACTGTTGGACATTGTAATTGGGTCTCAAAAGAACTGTTGGCCCAGAAAGAAACTCACTACACACTGATTCATTTCCTGTCACCATAACCATTATTGCTTGTCTCATTTTCGGTTCTTATAAGTGTATTTCTAATAACACATGATCTCACTCATCTAGTGGAAATAATGAACAACATAGACTGATGAACAAGAACAGACCCAGAAACAAGGAGGCACGGATCAGACTGTCGGGCCTCAGAGGGAGGGTAGGGGAGGGTGGGGTTAAAGGGGAGAGATCAACCAAAGGACTTGTGTGCAAGCATATGAGCCTAACCAGCGGTTGGGGACAACAAGGGGGTGGGGGCATGTGTGGGGCGGGGTGTGGGATGGAAATGGGGGCATGAGGACAAATAAGTGATACCTTAATCAATAAAGAAATTTAAAAAAAAAAGAAGCAAGAACAATCTACCACCCCCAAAGAAAAAGAAAAAAGTAGGAAAAATCCTTGCTCCATTTTGAAACCTATAAAAATTGAATAAGGATAAAAAGAGCCTTCTGCAGTTTGAGATGCCCAAGTCATGCACCAGACCAACCAAGTGTCAAATACATATGATAAAGGTTTAAGTAAACATCATCTCATCCTAGAAAAGGTCTGGTTTGTTTATTTGTCCATTGACTTGTTTATTTTAAGTTTATTTACTATTTATAATCCACTTGTTTTTAATTTGATACAATTTACAGTAAAAAAAATGCAAGGATATATGCACCAAGGATGGTAAAAATAAAGATTAAAATGACATATATTAAAACTCTAATATAGATAGGAAATGAGAATTTACCAGGAACCAGGGATAAAATAATTACCATAACTGATATTCAGTTTATTCTGAGAATCCTGAGAACCAAGACCAACTGAGGCAAACTCCTCCTTCCCCCCCCAAAAAAATCTATAGCTGTCTCAATAACTGCACTTCTTCCATTAAAACAAATGTTTTCCTGGTACTAAATGCTAGATGCTATTTTTCTTAAGAGGTTTTAGGTAAAGGACAATGGGTATTATAATCATTTTCAACAAATCATTCTCTGAATGATGCAGAATTGCTTTATGTGATCATTACTTATACTCTCAATAAAACTTCATTATTATGCCCTACTGTATTTAGAGAACCTGAGGGAGTGTGCACTTGACATTTTAGTGACTATATCTACATATCTTCAACTATTCCTTGAGGTAATTTGACTACAAGTCATTTCGAGACAGAGTTCTTTGATGAGTGTCTCAAACACAACATTGATAGAGAGGTGGTGAAGTGGATAATATGCTTTATGAAACAGAAAGTTGGGGGCCAGGGTGGTAAAAATCAAAGAATGTGACATGCATTTTATCATAGATTCTGCTGGTTGGCAGGACCAACATTTTTGTGTGTATTTTTTTTACTTTTTTAGCAAGAGTGATGATTCTGCTCAAAATGTTAAGGGAAGTTAGAACCTTCCAGGGCAAGATTATGTGCCCCATGACTCCATTCTCCATAACTTTCCTACCTTTCTTTTCCATCAAATTTTGCCTATCCTATTTCTATCAGTGCAATCCTGCTTATTAACAGTTAGCCTATAAACATAGTTGTATTTGTCCAATAAAGATTCAAATAAACAGAATACTATTTATGAATATCTCCAGAAAGCAGATTTCAATGTATTGCCACACAGTAAAATTACTATCAAGATCCTAACTTCATAATAACTGTGTAGTGCCAGGTGGGTACTGGAAATATCAGGGTAGGAGACACTTGGTACAATATATGATTGCCTAACCACTATGCTCTACATCTATAACTAATACAAAATTGAAACCATTTATTAAAAATGAACTCTTTCTTACCCCCTTAGCCAAAAGTGTTATAACTTTACCTTATTTTTCTAATAAAGAAATTAACATTAGGTTGCCTGTAACATGGTTAAATATACTTCATTAAAACTGTAATTAGCCCTGGCCGGTATAGCTTAGTTGGATGGGCATTGTCCCTTGCACAGAAAGAAAGGTTGCCAGTTCCATTCTGAGCCAGGGCTTATGCAGGCATTGCAGACTCAATCCCCAGTAGGGGGCATGCAGGAGGCAGCTGATCAATGTCTCTCTCTCTCTCTCTCTCTCTCTCTCTCTCTCTCTCTCTCTCTCCCCATTCCTCTCTGTCTCTAAAAATCAATAAGAGCCCTAGCTGGTTTGGCTCAGTAGATAGAGTGTCAGCCTGCATACTGAAAGGTCCCGGGTTGGATTCCAGTCAAGGGCACATGCCTGGGGTTGTGGGCTCAATCCCCAGTAGGGGGCGTGCAGGAGGCAGCCTATCAATGATTCTCTCTCATCATTGATGCTTATATCTCTCTCCCTCTCCCTTCCTCTCTGAAATCAATAAAAATATATATTAAAATATTCATTAAAAATCAATAAGAAATATTTTTAAAACTATAATTACAAAGTCAATTTGGAAGAACAAACAAGAATATGTAAGAAAACCCTGAAAAATAAAATCCCAGAGGAGGGGGGGCACTATCCCCATCTGATAATAAAATATACCATAAAGCTTCTTAATAAAACAAAATAAGACAGACTAATAACAGAATAGAAATTCCAGAAATAGACTAAATCACAGCTACAAGTTTAGTTTAAAATAAAAGAAGCACTTCAATTCCACGAGGAAAATATGGGCTTGTTAATAAATGCTATTGAGATAAGAAAAAGAAAAGATAAAATTGGATCTATTCCTCATACCATAAACAAGATAAATTCCAAATGGGTAAGAGATTTAAACAAAGCAAAGAAACAAACATTATCAGTACTAGAAAATATGGGGGTGAATTTCTCTATAATCTGAGAGTGAGGAAATCTCTCCTGTGACTCAAAAATTCAATAGCAAAATGGGTAGATAAATTACATAATTTTTTTAAAACTTTGTATGTCAAAAACCGTTAGCAAAGTAAAAAGATATAAGATAGAAGACAGTAATACTATGTCAAAAGGACTCAGAAGCAGAATGAAAAGCCCTAATGGTCAGAGATGGGACAATTACAGTATCAATGAAAATATTAGCTGCAGTGGTGGGGCAAAAGTAGGTTTACAGGTGTGAGTACCCAAAACACAGAGTTTATTCTTGTATTATTATTCATTAATTATTGTATTATTTTCCATACAAACAACAGTAAACCTACTTTTGCCTCACCCTGTATATTTAAACCCATGAGTTCATAATTAAACTAGAGGGAAAAAATGGGCCACTATTAAAGGATGCTGGTAAACCAATTTATTATTTTGAAAAATGGTAAATAAGGGGAGGAACTCATGCACTTTATCCTACATACACTGGAACTCAAGGTAATCAAATAGTAGATATAGGGAAATTGTACTTTTTATAGAAGTACACTAGCTAATAAATAAAGAAGGGATGTTAGAATTAGAACATCACCATTTTGCAACCCTTAATGAGTTAATGCATCTAGGTATTGATCATCAACACTGGGTGACTAACATTCTAAAAGAGACAACCAGACCTTGTGTGCTTTTCAATGAGAAATTAACCAAATACAGTGGGAAACTCTTCAAGACAAAGAATCCAGTTTCTTCAACAAATAAATTAAGAGATGGAAAGGAATCATATAGATTAAAATAATTTAGACACCTAGTAAATAATCATAATATGTTGTCCTGTTTTGGATCCTGAGTCAAGCAAGCAATGAAAAAAGGGGGCACTTTTGAGACAATTGGAAATATGAACACTGACCTCATATCTATACTAATAATAGAGGAATATGCAAATTGTCTGGGACGCCATCACACTAACAGTAACGACAAGACAGCAGGCTGGCAGGCTGCATAGGGTAACCAGGCTGGCAGCGGGGGCGGGGAGTTAAGGGTGATCAGGCTGGCAGGCAGAGGCAGTTAGGGGTGATCAGACTGGCAGGCAGGTGAGCAGTTAGGAGCCAGCAGTCCAGGATTGTGAGAGGGATGTCCGACTGTCGGTCTAGGCCCAATCCCCGGAATAGGGCCTAAACCAGCAGTCGGACATCCCCTGAGGGGTCCAAGATTGGAGAGGGTGCAGGCTGGGCTGAGGGGACCCCCCTCCCGTGCACAAATTTCATGCACCGGGTCTCTAGTTTGATTATATTAAGACTAGAGTCCTGGTGCATGAAAATTCATGCACTGAAGGGGGAGGAAATCTCATCCCAGCCTGCCCCCTCTCACAATTCAGGAGCCCTCAGGAGCAGAAGGTGACCCGGCGATCAGGGGAAGGCGATGCCCCCATCACACCTCTGCTGCTGCCACTGCCGGCAGTGCAAGTCTCAGCCAGCCCTGGTTACCTGAGCCTTGAGCAGCCCTGGGCGGTTGGGAAGCCACCATCCAAGGCTTGCCTGTGCCTCGGGCCGGCCCTGGGCAGATGGGCAACTGACATCCAAGGCTTGCCTGCACCTCAGGCGTCGGTTGGGAAGCCGCCATCTGAGGCTTGACTTCACCTCAGGCCAGCCCTGGGCAGCTGGGAGGCTGAGGGGACTGGGGGACTCTGGAAGCAGGTGTGTGGCGTGGCCACGTGCCTGCCACCCCGCTGGGGCTGAGGGGACTGGTCGCCACCATCTTGTGCCTGTGAGCACCGCCATCTTTGAGGGCGTGACAGTCAATTAGCATATTACCTCCTTATTGGCTGTGGGTGCTGCCATCTTTGAGGGTGTGGGAGTCAATTAGCATATTCCCTCCTTATTGGCTGTGGGTGCCACCATCTTTGCAATGGCATGAGGGTCAATTAGCATATTCCCTCTTTATTAGTTAGGATACTGTAACATTTTAGATGCAATTGTGGTTATTTTAAGTACCCTTATCTTATAGAGATACATACTGAAATACTATTGATAAAATCTATTTAATCAAATTTAATTCATCAACGTATTATTTGCCTTGGTGGGGAGAAATGGGTGAGGGTAGAGATGAAACAAGATTGGCCATGACTTGAGAATTGAAGCTGGTAATAAGCACACAAGGGCTCATTACCTTAATAGTGGTGTGCTATATCTTTCTAGATCTGCTCACAAGAGCCCATCATTGAATTTTAGGAATTTTGAAATCATGCTGGTAGCTTGAAATGGGCCGTGGTGGAAGTATTTATATCATGAAAATCAACACATGCTACAAGTCAGCTAGTTCCCTCTCTGAGAGCTGGATATTAAAGTTTACCAGCACACTACTGTTATTCTGTCTCTTTTGCAAAAGTTTCTTTTCTCATTAGGCAATTCTTTCTTGAATACTTACTATGTGCCAGGTGCTGAATAAAAAAGACATCAGCCCTGCTTGTATTAATTTCCTAAAGCTGCCATAACTAACTGCCATAAACTGGATGGCTTGAAATAGAAATTTATTGTCTCACAGTTCTGAAATCTAGAAGTCTGAAATCAAGGTATTGGCAGGGCCATGCTCCTTCTGAAATCTGTAGGGGGATCCTTTCTTGCCTCTTCTTAGTTTCTGGTGGTTGGCTGGCAATCTGGTATTCCCTGTTTTGCAGCTGCATTAACTCTAGTCTTTGCCCCCAGCATCACACAGCATTTTCCTAATGTCTATGTCTTCACGTGGCCACCTTCTTGTAAGGATACCAGACATATTGGATTAGGGGTCCACCTTACTCCAATGATTCTATCTTTTTTATTTTTTATTTTATTTTTTTGTGGGAAACACACATAGCATAAAATTAACCATATTAATAGTATACTGTTCAGACAGTTCCGGGGCGAGGGGGGTAATTAGAGAGGTGAAGAGATTGAGTAAAAAAGAAAAGATATAAGAAAAAGAGACAGAAAGAACTCATAGACATGGACAACAGTGTGGTGATTGCAGGGTGGAGAAGGGTGGGTGGAGGTGGAAGAGGGTATAGGGGGGATAAATGGTGATAGAAAAAATACAATAAAAATAAATGAATAAAACAAAAAAGAAAAATAGTATACTGTTTGGTAGAGTTAAATGCATTCACATTGTACAACAGATCTTTAAAAGTTTTTCATCTTGCAAAACTGAAACTCTACACCCATTTTCTCTTTCCTTCAGCCCCTGGCAACCATCATTCTATGTTCTATTTCTGAGTTTGACTACTTTAGATATCTCATGGGTAGAATTAGATAGCAATTGTCTTTTTTGTCACTGGTTTATTTCACTAATCATAATCCTCAAGGTTCATCCTTGTTGTAGCATGTGACAGGATTTCCTTCCTTTTGAAGTCTGAATGACATTCCATGATATCTATATAATACATTTTGTTTATCCATTCATCCATCTATGAACATTGAGTTACTTTCATCTCTTGGCTATTGTGGATAATGCTGTAGCAAACATGGGTGTGCAAATATCTCTTCAAGATCCTGCTTTGAATTATTTTCTTTTCTACATGTTTTAATATTCCAATAATGAAACTTGTAAAAATATGTAAAGAGATAGGAAAAGGACTATAACTCAGGGAATAAAATGCATGAAAAGCAGAATCAAATTATGTTACAAATGGGATTTTTATAAATAGTATTTAAATCCAATGTTTAAATAGTCAATCTTTTTTAACAATTAACATATTGCACACCAGTAGTTTTATTGCTAGTTTTACCCAGTGGCCAGATAAGTTTCTATTGAATGAGTACAAAAAACGTTTTACAAAGTATCACACTTTAAAAAGATATTAGCTTGTAAGAACATGTAATAAACAACTTCAAAATGCAATGGATATTTCATTTTAAGGTGTACTTTTAGCATTTATGTAAAACACTGTGTAATATGAAAAAACACAAGAATGCTCGTGATCTGCCTGCAATGTGTTAAGTATCAATTTTATCTACCCATGGAAGCAACTAGAACTAAATGAGATTTTCTAGGTGAACACTCCTTTTTGCAAAATAAACGTAATTGATATACATATATCAAATAGCAATTCCTCACTTTGTACATAAATCAATAAAAGTATAAATGTATATTCCTCTTATATTCATTACCAAGCACATTTGTTTGTATTCTCTATTATGTGTACAGGAGAAAACACTTGAATTGGACTCCTAAACTCCTAATGTTTCTTTTGATTGTGACCACTGAATTGTAACTAAGATATATACACTTAGTTTCAATATTTGTGTTGTCTCAGTATTTGTAAGGATGTAAATTTAGACACTTTTCAGTTTCAAAGTAATTATTAATAGACACAAAGTAATTAGACTTGAAGTGCCCCCTTTTAGTCTACATTTTGCCTGGCTTTATGTCAGTATACTAGTAAATTAACATAAAATAGATAGTGAGTGATAGGGTTGAAATAAATTATTCTTTTCCTCTAATGCATTATAATAGAATAAAACAATTATTAGTGGGTGAGTGGGAAATTGGATCAAGGAGAAACCTGTGGTCTGTGTTTTAATAGTTGAGGACCAGATATATGCTTCAGGACTATGAAAATCTGTTACCACAGAGAGTTTTTTCCAAGGCTGCACTTTGTTTATATGACTTGGCTCCACATTTGTTAATTTTCTACAAATTGTAAGTAATAATGTGATTCTAGAAATTGTACTGGTTTGTTATTCTTGGTCTTGTATCCCTTTAATGTCTATGCCTGCCAATCACATGTAGGTCTAGAGAGTGAATGAAATTGGTATTAGAATTCATGCTTTCAATTTTTTTCTTTGACTACACTACATATTTAATCCACATTCCATTGGTAACCTATTAGGATTTGAAGCTATAAAATGGCTGCAGAGATGTAAAGGCTTAATAACTTGTATGTGCAAACATAATTCAGCAGGAGCAACCAATGAGCAATCATCCTATCTAATAAAGAGGTAATATGCAAATTGACCATCACTCCAACACACAAGATGGCCATCCCTATGTAGACACAAGATGGCCACCACAAGATGGCCAGCAGGGGAGGGCAGTTGTGGACGATCAGGCCAGCAGGGGAGGGCAGTTAGGAGGGACCAGGCCTGAAAGGGAGGGCAGTTGGGGGGACCAGGCCTGCAGGGGAGGGCAGTTAGGGGTGACCTGGCTGGCAGAAGAGGGCAGTTGGGGGTGACCAGGCCTGCAGGGGAGGGCAGTTAGGGGGGAACAGGCCTGCAGGGGAGGGCTGTTAGGGGTAACCAGGCCTGCAGGGGAGGACAGTTATGGGTGACCAGGCTGGCAGGGGAGGGCAGTTAGGTGCAATCAGGCCATCAGGGGAGCAGTTAGGCATCAATCAGGCTGGTAGGGGAGTAGTTAGGGGGTGATCAGGCTGGCAGGCAGAAGCGGTTAGGGGCAATCAGGCAGGCAGTCAGGCGAGCAGTTGGATCAGGCCTAAATGGGCAGTCGGGCATTCCTTGAGGGGTCCCAGATTGAAGAGGGTGCAGGCTGGGCTGAGGGACACACACACCCCCGTGCACGAATTTTGTGCACTGGGCCTCTAGTGTAACTATCACCTCTGTATCAATAACATGGCCAGGGGTCCAGACACAACCCAGAGCATGCTGAAGGCACTGAGTCAGTAACTGCAAGAACAGATGAAGCTGATGGGGAATGCATCATGTACCCCTCCAGTTTTTGCCTACTAACTCACCCTAACCACTGAGGAGTTCTGCCCTCACTGCACAGGTAACAGCAGAATTAAAATAAAAAAGTAAGGTGTATAATTCCATAATATACAATCTGTATATTGTATTTTGTTTTCATCACCCAAGTCAAGTATCCTTCCATCCATTCAAAATTTTTTTTTAATATTAGGGCTTAAATTTTAAAAAAAGTAAGGTATGAAAAATAAAAGTAAAGTGTGGGTGGCAGTAGCTAGAGGTTATAGAAGAGAACTGGGGCCCTTGCAAGTCTAGCCTAGAGCAAGCTAGCATATATAGTTTTTCTGTGTACTGTGTGGTGGAAACTAGCTCTAATTCTTCTCCCAAGGGACAGACTTGCACCTGTGCTTTCTTCTAATAATCTTTGATCAGCCATATTCTGTAGGAAGTTATGTTTCAGTGGCTATGATTGGGCCACTGGCATAGCTAAGTCTATAATTACTAGCTGGTAAAATCAGAGCTTGTTTGGAATTGAGCAGCCATTTGTGTAAACTGCTTCAATATTTTTAGACTGCAACGTTGCCTTTTTATACTTCTATGAGAACTCTGTGATGAACAAGTAACAGTTAAGGAAAAGCAAATTTGTCAGTAAACTAACAAATATGCAAAATGAACAGAACTAGAGCTGCAGGCAGGAAAAATGAGTACTCATTGTAGAGAAGGTATACACTTGCTCCATAATCTTTCACAAAGTAGAATGATATGCCTTTAGGGGTACTTCCAATTACGGAATACAAAAACTTTAAAAAGTGTTCCTCCAATTAACCACTGAAAATATTAGGTGAGGTATAGCTATCAATAAACCTAAATGCAAATCCCAACTCTTCCCCTTATTATCTGGATGTATGGTGTTAGGAGAAATTACACTGAGTGGCCAGATTATTATGACCACCTGACGTTTGTAGGCAAATTAGCTGTAGACTGCATCGTATGGGATATGGAAGCCGAAGGCCTGTTCAAACACCTTTGCTGTCTGCCGTTACCAAGATAAAACGTCTCCAATTCGCACAGGAACACAAGGATTGGACAGTTGAGCATTGGAAAAAAAGTCATGTGGTCCGATGAATCACGTTTCCAGTTGCATCATACAGATGGCAGAGTGAGAATTTCATGGAAACAGCATGAAAGCATGCACCCCACATGCACGAGTACAACCTTTCAAGCTGGTGGGGGCAGTGTTATGGTTTGGGGCATGATTTGGGCCCTTTAATTTGTGTGGAACAACGTCTGAATAGCACAACATACCTAATTATCGTTGCTGATCAAGTTCATCCTATTATGTTGATGGTGTATCCCAATGGAGATGGCTTCTTCCAACAAGACAATGTGCCATGCCAAGGTGCTCGTATTGTGCAGGAGTGGTTTCAATAACATAAGTGAGACTTTACCTTGCTTAGGTGGCCCCCCACAATCACCAGATCTCAATCCAATTGAGCATTTGTGGGATGAAGTTAAAAGAGCCATCAGGAAGCTGGTTCCACAACCATCAAATCTCACAGAACTGGACAGTGATATTCATCAGGCATGGTGTCAGATTCCTCGCATCACCTTTCAACATCTCGTGGAGTCAATGCCAAGAAGAATCACCACAGTATTGAAGGCAAAAAATGTCCCAATGAAGTACTGATGGGGTGGTCATAATAACCTGGCCACTCAGTGTATTTAACCTCTCTGGTCATCAGAAATCTCATTTTAAAAAAAAGACTTCCTAATCACACTACATGGCTGTTGTGAAAATAAAATAAAATAGCAAAAAGAACATTTAGCACCACACTTGGTACAGTAATGGCACTTAATTAATGCTTGGTGGTAATAATCCTATGTAATAAAAGGCTAATATACAAATAGACCGAATGGCAGAACTGAACAACCAAACAACAGGTCGCTATGACGTGTGCTGACCACCAGGGGGCATGCGCGGAACATGGTGGACATCAGCAGCTCTGCCACAGAACATGGCGGGCATCAGCCACAGCAGGATGGTGGAGCAGGTAAGCGAGGGCGCCAGACTAAGGCGGGGTGCTGATCGCTGTCATTGGGGCGAGCCTCTAGTGGTTACTGAAAATTCTTTGCTCCCAGGCACCATGGTCCCGCCCGGTGCTTGTACACACTGCCGGCACCTGGTGACGGCCCTGATTGCTCAGCACCATCAACAGGTGTGAGCAGTGGCTGCCTGCCCCAATCACCCCTCAGGGCTTCTTAACCTCCCCCTGCTCCTGAGGGGTGATCAGGGCAGCAGCCACCACTCGCACCCACTGACAGCTCCGGCCCCACTCGCACCTGCTGCTGGCACCGGCCCCAATCACTCCACGCTGTCACAGGTGCCAGCAGGACAAGTGCCGTCAGCATGTGGGAGCGGTGGTAGCAGGAGCGGGGCTGTGGGGCAGGCAGAGGACCGTGAGGGGGGGGCATGGCAGGAGGGGCCAGGCAGGGGCAGAGAGGATGGGCCGAGACCTGCCCCTGTGCCCACCACAGCCTTGTGGCCCACAGTTCCTTTCAAGGTGCACACATTCATACACTGGGCCCCTAGTAATGATAATAATTCCTGTTACTGAAGTAACTACGTTTTCTGAGTTCTCTAGGAGAGAAGAGTGATTCCTTTGCCTATATCCACTCTCATCCCCATCCAACTGCTAATCACAATTACATGGCAGAGTTAATGAAGTGAATTATTTCATGCTGAAGTGAGAAACTGATACTCCTCCTTGAGATTGAGAAAGGCTATTCCCAAATGGTATGCTTTTTTTCCTCCCTCCATAATACCCTTGAAATGGTACAGTTGATGAGGTTAAAGAAAATGCATAAACAACAAGCTAATTATTTCCAAAGGAAATGAATACTCATATAATTTAATGCAGGTGGTGCTTAATAAACAATCCTTTCACTAAGTAAACAAAAGAGGAAAACTGTGAGTAATTTACAGGCATCTAAGTGAAACTGCTTATGGTGCCTTATGCATGTCTGTCTTAAGACCTATATTCTGCTTTACTGTTCTCCATTCAGATATGTGTCATTGGAAGAGTCTGGTAACACAAACATGAAAATATCCTTAATTAAGTGCATATGTGTAGATCCTGCATTTTGCTTAGACAGGTGGATGAAAAATAATCAGAGTCACTTGTTTATGCATTTGGGCAGCTGTGCTGTTGGACCAATGCCACCCTGATTCCCCACTGAAACAAAGGAAGCAAACTCTGTTTTCAAGAAAATAATGCCTAACACTTTGGCCAAACAGTTGTCTTCAAATGTTATCCTCCTTAAAAAACACTGTAGTCATTATGAATATATGATTAAACGACATTTGGAAAGATTACCTGTGGGCATGTGAGATGTTTAACTTTTCTCATTTTAAGACACCAGTACTGTGGTCATGTACTTGGACTTTAAAGGGCACTGCCTGACATTTGGTCTTTGGTGGATTTAACAGGCCGCTTGTAAGCTTAAAGGTTTTGCCTGGTTAAACTGGATTTTATCACAAAGGCTATTTGCAAGTTTATGCTCCATCTCACAGAAATGTCAGTGTTTGCCTTTGCTCTGAACTGAGCATAGTAACTCAAGAATCGTCCCTGAGTGGCTCATACAGGAAAGGATCCTTGGTTTTATTTGGGTCTATGTTCTTAATTGCCCACAAACAACCTGTGGAAACATTCATTTTCACTAAGGGTGTTATAGGCTTCTGGAAGGCCTAGCAATAGCCTTTTGAGAAAGACCAAATTCTCATAACTCTCTGCCATATTGTAAACTGCCAGTGTCTTTTCCTTTATTTTTTTCCTGGTGGAAAAAAAATAACCACCCAGGTTTTGTTAATAAGCTTAAGAAATACATTTTCTCTGGATTTTGTAGAAATAACTATCTCATTTGATATGGGAAGTTGAACCTCAGCTGGGCTTGCACTACAGCTTGGCAGGCCTCTTGTTGACTCCCTCCGGAATTTCTTAGAACAGTTGTTCTAAATCCAAACTTTCCATTGCTCTCAAGTCCCCAGTGCTACCCCAGCTGTCTGTCCTCTCACAGATGACCTCACCACCTCCTTCACTGAAAAGGCTGTTGCCACGTAGTTTCCCTCATTCCCCAACTGAATCATGCATGGTGCTTTTGCTGTATTCTACCACAACTCCTCTGTCTCAAAGAATGCCACATCTCACTTTTTCCTTGTCAATGCTATGTACTCTATTTGGACACTTGATCCCACCCCCTCTCCACTCCTGAGAGAAACTGTTCTATCAGATATTTTGAGTGGCTCCTTTTCCGTAGTCTATAAAACACATTCAGGGCTCCTCGGAATTTGACCCAAGTTACAATCCTATTTCTCACCTTCCTTTCACAAGTCAAACTTCTCACAAATGTACTCAATGCTCACTGAGTCCATTCTCAGCATTAATTCACTCCCTAACCCCTTGCAATCCAGCTTCCACACCACCACTCTATTACACTCTATTGAAAGTGCTATCTTAAAAGTTAGCAATGACCTAATAACTGGCACATTAAATGTCACTTTCTTAGAATTCATCCTGCTTGACCTAGCTGTAGCATTTACCAATGTTGATCACTTCATCCTTTTTAAAACTGCTTGCCTTCAGTGAAATTACCCTGATTGTTCTCCTATCTCTTTGACTACTTCTGCTTTGTCTCCTTTGTTAACTCTTTTTCCTCTATTCCTTAAATGTAAGCATTCCTCATATGTCCTTATTCATGGCCCTCATCTTTTCTATTCTCTCTCTTTTGATGGACTTACCAATTCCACAGATTCAATTACCTTCTCCTATGTAGATAGCAACCTAATCCTTATCATTCATTCATGGATCCATCCATCAATTACTTACTGAATGCATAGCACATAAGTAGAGTGATTATACAATTTGTCATTCTAATTGGGGCATTTTGAGTGTGAAAGGGGGCACTATTAATACTCACATCAGAGCAATAGGTATAAACCCAGATTGTCCTGGGAAAACTGAGACATACGTTAATCCCAAGTATAAGGTATCCTGCCAGGTATTGTGAAGCTATAAAAGTAAATCATAAACACATCCTGCCATCAAAGAGCATTAAGTCTAATAGACTGATAAGACAGGAACATAAATAAACAGAATGTTACCAGAAAGTTATAAATATCCTGAGACCGGTCCAAATAAAATATACTGAGTTTTTAAGGTAAGAGGAGGTTTATTTTCACCATGAAAAAAATCAGGGAAAACTTCGTGAAAATAGCATTCAAGTAGCCCCTGGACATATGAATAAGATGATAGGTGGAATTTTCAGGTGAAAAGAACCATATGAGTAAAGCCCCATTCATGGTTCTTCAGTTCATGTGCTACAACGGAGTATCACATCTAAGGGGAACTGTTCACATTGTTGATATCCTGATTATTTGAAAATGTTCATATTTTAATAACTTTCCTGTTACTCCAAAGATGGGTGACATGTGTTAATTACAAAAATTTTCTAGTAGATGGCAGGAAAATGCTATTTTCTAACAGTCAGTACATTGCAACAATTTTCTGACAGATGGAATTTAAGCGTTTTGAGGAAGAGACACCTTTAACCTGCTTAACCCCTAAGAGCTAGTGATGATCCTGAGTATGTGCAAAGGCATAAAAGAGAAAATTATGAAGCATAAATAGGACAAAGAGAATATATTACTCTGACTAAAGTATGAGGTGCATGAGAAGACACACAAATAATTGGAAAATTGGATTCAGACCAGATTGTGGAGAGCCATGAGTGTCAGCATTAAAAAAAATCAGACTCTAGTCAATAAGCATGGGTAAAAATGGTTTCAAGAAATTTTCTTAAGAAAAGAAAAATAAAATGATCTCAAAAGGCAAGGACTGGAAGTGGGGAAATCAGTAAAAAGGTTATTGGCATTCTGGTGTAGGCCAACATTTCCCAAAGTAGTTCTGTAGAACTAACTCTGTCTTCTGGATTGTAATGACAACACCAGACAACAGGAGAGTGGAACTCCCTGCGTGACATAACAAATGTTTCATATTTACATGCCTCAAATCAAATCCATTATATTTCCCCTCAAAACTATTTCCTCTGTAGGAGGAAGAGAAGAGATATGTGATTTCTCCTTTTTAAGGAGACTTCCTGGAAGTATCACATAACATACCCCTTTTTATCTCATTAACCAGAACTTAGTCAAGTGAACACATGCAAGGAAAACTGAGAAATCATGTCTTTTAATTGAGTGACAATATGCCCAGCTAAAAAATATAGTTTTTTTTATGAAGAAGGGTAATGGCAAGATGAAGAGGAAGGAAGAGAAGGAGGAAGAGGGGAATGAATAGTGGGAGGTGATCAGCAATGTCTGCAACAGAGGGTGAATGAAATCTCTGAGATTGAGTGGGAAAGCAAGGGAAAGGAAGAGGTGTCAAGGATGGCAAGATCTCCATCCCAGGTGCTTGGGAGAAGAGTTTTTCTCTTATTTATTACTGAACCTTTCCCCAATATCCTCCTGAGTAGATACATGTATTTTAAACTACAGCTTTAAAATATTTCACCATTTGGAGCTACTCAGAAGACAGTAATATAGTCCCACTAGCAAATTTCATTATAGCTCCGCATATAAATCAGAACCAGCAAAGAGCCATTTGGAGGCCTGGCTATGATAGACTGCATTAGCAGGAATCACAATCTATATCACCAGACCTTCAACAAGATTTTATAATACAATAACCCTGTTTTATTATGATCGTGCCTTGAAATTATATTTCCAAAGAGTTCAAACACCTTATAGCTTCTTATAATTTTTAATTTAATATACATGATAGGCACATGAGCTACATAAAAGATAAATAATTTAATATTTATTTTATTGATAGGATCATGAATAAATTGATGCTCATGGTCATGAAGATTCTCAGATGGCTTCAAGCACCAAGTCCTCCTCTAGGCTTTTTAGCAAGCAAGCTTGTTTCTCCCAAGCAGGTTGGTGACCCCCAGCTTTCCTTCTATTACCTCTCCAAAGGGGTCTGGGTGCACACTGTTAGCCATGAATAGGACTGAGATTAAACCTATATCCCTCAACATACCCAGTATACATCTACATGGGCAAAATAAGATTATTTAAAACAGATTTTTATGTTTTTCCCAAAAGAATTCCCTATTTGTACAGACCAAGCACCCAAAAATATATCCAAAAAATGCTGCTGGACTATTCAACAACCCAGACCAAGATGGAGAGACATCTTGGAAAGGGACCTTTTCTATCCCACACTTGATCAGCAGATATGGGAAGGAAGGACAACAGGGAGTAAGAAAGGGACAGGGAGTTAAAAAAAATAGCTTATTTTTTTATTTTTCTTTGCTTTGCTTAGCTTTGGGATTTTTTTTTAAAAATGTACTGGACCTAAACAATATCTTAATGAGGCACATCAGTATTTAAAGTCCTTCGAACTCCAAGTAACCTTTCTGTGCCTCTTCTGTTAAGCATGTTGGCCAAGCTCACATACCAAATCAGTGACACAGTCATCATGAGGCCACAAGTTCCCAGTTTCATGTCTTAAATAAGCCAAGTACAGAAAAGAGGGAAAAACCGGGTCAGAGAAACAAAGCTGGCCTGAAAAAAATTGTTTCGAAAGAAAGCCAATTACACAAAGATATGACATTTCTCATCTTAACAGAAAAATAAGTTAGGGCTCTAACATCTTTCTTTTCCAATGGATATATAGAGGCACTTTTCAATGCTGAGAAGGTAAAAGTGATTGGTCTAGCATCATTGTCAATTCTTTTATCTGATGGCGCTCTATTTCTTCTAAAATTTATGTAGAGTTAGGGAACCAAACAAGTTAACTAATTGGCTAATACAACACAGCTATAAAAAGAGCCTACTAAGTAAAAAGGGTGTATGTACTAAGTAAATCCTGCTTAACAGCAAAGACAGATTTTTAAAATATTGGTTATTCATATCTGTCCTTTAGATTCCTGGTCATCTAAACTGTTTTTCACCAATTTCTTCTCTTGTTTCCTTAACTTTAGGTACCTAAATTTGTTCTCTGACTGTGTGAGCTACCATTAACCTCATAATTCATGGTGCCGCATTCAAAATTATTATTTGAACCTTGGCTTTCTGGCCCAGATATCAATTCTGCTGGCTCCTTTGACTTTTGTTCAGTCTCTCTCTCTTTCTCTCCCTCCCTCCTTTCCTCCTTCTCTCTCTCTCTCTCTCTCTCTCCTCTTTCTCTAAAACACACACACACACACACACACACACACACACACACACACACAAAGGGGGAACTTAGGCAGATTAGGCAGGTTTCCAGTGCTTTCCATCAGGCACCTGGGGAATATGGAAAAAGTCCAATTTTTTTCATACTTCTGAGACTAAAGCATTGTGAAGAAAAATGCAGTAATGGGACCAAGTAGCCTTACTCAATGCAAAACTGACTAAAGCCAAGGCACAGTTGCTGGAAGGACTATGAATATATCTATTTGACTCTGATTCTCCACTCCCCAATTAACTTCTCTCAAATCTAGGGGACTCCAGCAAACTTCCAGGTTTTCTCCTATAGGTTTTCTTCTAATTCAGAGACCAGGACTCACAACTGGCCTGGGGTGTGAGAGCAGGGACGACTGATAAATATTCTCAGGTTTTCCTTTAACCAGATTCCTCTCCACCAGCCAGAGAGCCCCTCTGGAGTGCTATACAGCATTCCCAGGTGTTATATATCATGGGTATAACATCATTGAATGCCAGGACATGGAGAATGAAGGCATGCTGCCGATAAAACTATAACCCTGGAGGGTCACCTCTTTAGAAATGGCCCAGTACTCGAGGAAAAGGAAGTAGCCTGCATCTGACCCATAAAGACCCTGCCTACCACTCCCCAGACCAGGCCCACCCCAACAACCCTAGACCAGGAACTTGAGTACTAGCCTCCCACACACAACTCAGGAGCTCTGGACCAGAAGCAAAGTCAGAGAGCTTGCACATAACAGAACTTGTCAAATACTCAGGTAACCCTGGGAAGGCTTGGCCTTGCTCACTCCAAGGGAGTGGTTTCCTTTCTCTCTAAGCATTTGCTCAGGGTTACCCACCATCACTATGCCCAGTGTTCTCCAATCAGTCATTTATGTTTGCTCTAATCACCTAGAACCTGGACTCTTGGCTCTACACCCCAATGTCAACACCCATATTTACTCCCTTCCATTTTGGTGATATGTTGGGCTCCCTTCCAAGACTAGAGTTTTGAATCTCATCCAGTTTTACTTTGCTTATTTTGTTTGTTTGTTCTTCCAAAATTGAAATTGAGTATTTAATTTTGATTACAAAAGAACTATATGCTCTGTGTGGATTTTTTTTTTAAGGGAGCCAATACGGAATAGTAAAAGATGAAATAAATTAGTCACAATTTAACCACCCAGATGATGCCCTTTTCAGCCTCAGGTAACAATCTCCTGATCAAGCCTTAAGGCAACTACCCCACCCATCCAAGTTGTGTCAGCCTGATACTCCCTGGAATTAGATTGGTCCACTAGGCACAGAATGAAATCTGGAACTTTGGTCATGAACTGGGTGAGAATACTAGAAATGCTCTCTCTCATTGCATGCTGGCCACAAGGTGTATAGGTGAGTCCATCATCCTCATCAGTGTTTTAAGGCCTACAAGCCATATTGGACACCTGGAACAGACACAAGCAATATATTAAGGAGAGACTTAAAACAACTGATCTGGATCTCCTCAATCCTCCTGAGAGCAAGCACATTCAGACATCAATTTGAGACCCTTTAACAGCCTTTGAGAGATTGAGATATGTGTGGATAGATGTGACTACACCCACCCACCCCCACACACACACACACATATAAACACAACAGATATTTATATGTAAAGTGGTTTACTGCCCAACTTACTTTAGACTGCATGATTTTTAAAGAATTTCTCCTGTCCAATTTGAATTTAATCTCTTCAAATAGATGTTATCATTTTTTAGAAGCAATTATTTGTCTATCACAAGATATTTAAATTTCAAAGTTTTTAAAACTTCATTCTTTTGAAAACCAGGACTACTTTTAGTGTACCAAGATAGCAATCAATTTTAAGTTGCTTTCTTTACACTACTTCCATCTACTCAAGTCTAAAAAAAGTTGATTTTCAGTTTGTGATTCTAGAGTAAGGGAAGAGCTCCACCTTCTGGTAATATTTTAAAGTACACCAAAGAAAATGCCACTAAGTACAGTCTAAACCCAATTTTCTCTCCTCCCTCTCTCTCACTCCACCTACAAGATTTTGAGAATTGTCCTCCTAGAAACTCATAAAGGAAAGGGGCCCTGCCAGTGTGGCTCAGTGGTTGAGTGTCGACCTATGAACCAGAAAGTCAGGGTTCGATTCCTGGTCAGGGCACATGCCCGGGGTTGCAGGCTCAATCCCCAGTGTACAGTATGCAGGAGGCAGTCAATCAATGATTCTCTCTTCATCATTGATGTTTCTATTTCCCTCTCTCTTCCTCTCTGAAGTCAATAAAAACATTTTTAAAAAAGAAAAGGGACAAGCCCTGGCCGGAGTGGCTCAGTGTGTTGGAGCATTGTCCCATATACCAAAAGGTGATGGGTTGAATTCCCGATCAGGGCATATACCCAGGTTTTGGGTTTGATCCACAGTGGAGGCAATTATGGAAGGCGCTACCGAAAAAGATGGCAACCGGAAGGAAGGTAGGGAGAGAGAGTGTGTGAGTGAGGAACCCATAGAGGATAGTGTAGACGTGTGTGGTGTGTGTGTGAGTATGAGCTAGGGTCAGTTAGATTCTGCCGGTCTTCCAAGGGGCTGCCTAACCGGGCAGTCCTAGACAGCGGAGCCCCGCACACAAAGCGGACACTTCTCAGCGGCTGGTGCAGACACGGAGACCACGCCATCTTGAGAAACAGAGCTGCCTGAAACTCGGATCCTGGCTTCTGACACAAACCAGGACCCTGCAGCCACTGGGGACAGAGAACTGCTATCACAGCTTCAGACCAACAAACAACAAGGACCCAGACTTCCCGGCAGATTTCCGTGAGTCAAAGAGCCTATCCCCCTTCCCGCAGGCGCGGATAGCGCCACAGTAACTGATAGACCCGCCCCTCGCCCAAGCTTCAGAGCTTTGCACAGGGACGCGCTCCCCCTTAGGGAATTTGGCGCCCGGGACAGAAGCAGCTCCCCTTCGGGGAAATCTGACAGTGCGCACAGAGGGTTCCCCTTCGGGGAATTTGGGGGAATTTGGCTTGCGAGTCACAGCTCCCCTTCAGGGAATCTTAGAGTGCACACAGAGGGGCTCCCCTTTGGGGAAATTGGCGCGCTAGACGGACTCCACCCCCCTTCGGGGAACCAGAGAGAGTGCATGAACACAGCTCACCTTCAGGAATTTGAGAGTGTGCAAAGCCCTGGCCGGTTTGGCTCAGTAGAGAGAGCACACACAGGACGCAGCTCCACTTCAGGGAATTTGGCACGCCAGACACAGCTGCCTGGGATCCCTGACTCACAGCGCATTCACACTAAGAGCCAGCGACCCCAATTGTTGGTGCATGCACACACAGGGACCCTGATTCTCAATGAGAAACCGCACAAGGCAACAGAGACTCTGACACTCGATTCTTGGTGCAGACACAGGGAAACTCTGACTCCTGGCACATGCTAAGGATCTCATTTTCAGCACATACCAACAGTGTGGTGCAGACAGGGCCCCTGATTCTAAGTGTGCACACAAGACCACATGGAACACTGGGGACACTGACCCTGGGCAAGTCTGGTTCCCACCAACCAAAGGCAGCCACACGTCCTAGTGTCAGAGCACTTCAGTGAAACTTGGGTGGAGCGAAGTCCCCACAGCACAAGGCCCAGGTCCATGCAAACGGAAGCTTGAGCTTTCTGGTGATAGCCAGAATGGGGAAACGAAATAACTCACAGAGGAAAGAAAATGTGGAGTCGCCAAGAAAGGAAATTAGTGAAACTGAAGCTTGCAACATGACCAAAAAGGACTTCAGAGTAATGGTCGTAGAATTTATACATCGGATGGATGAGAAGATCAACAACTTATGCAAGAATCAGGAAGAAATGAAAAGTGATATAGCTATAATCAAAAACACCATGGAAAGTTTCAACAGTAGACTACAAGAAGCCTAGGACCGAATTAGTGAGTTAGAAGATCAGGTACAGAAACAAGCTCAATCTGAACAGCAATTGGAGAAAAAAATTAAAAAGCAGGAGAAAAGCCTAAGGGAGCTTCGGGACAACATGAAACGAAGTAACATGCGTATAATAGGGCTGCCAGAAGGACAAGAAGAGCAGCAGGGATTAGAAAATCTATTTGAAGAAATAATGACAAAAAACTTCCCGGATATGGCAAAGATAAAAGTTATGCAAGTACAGAGAGTCCCAAGCAGGATCAACCCCAAAAGACCCACACCAAGACATGTCATAATTTCAATGGCAAATATAAATGATATAGAGAGAATGTTAAAGGCGGCAAGAGAGAGACAGAGAGTTACCTACAAAGGAACACCCATCTGATTGTCAAATGATTACTCAACAGAAACACAACAACCTAGAAGTGAATGGAAGGAGGTATACAAAGTGTTGCAAAGCAAAGGACTGAATCCAAGAATACTATATCCAGCAAGATTATCAATCAAAATTGAAGGGGAAATCAGGAGCTTCGCAGACAAAAAAAAAGGCTCAGGGAGTTTATCACCACCAAACCAGCAATGCAAGAATTGCTAAAGGGAATACTGTAAAAAGAAGAAATAAACAGGTAAGAATGAATACAGACACAAAAATAGATATGACTACAAATACCTTTCAGTAATAACGTTAAATGTAAATGGACTAAATGCTCCAATCAAAAGACATTGAGTGGCTGAATGGATTAAAAAAAAAACATGACCCATATATATGCTGTCTACAAGAGACCCACCTCAGAACAAGAGACTCACACAGATTGAAAGTGAAGGGATAGAAAAATATCTTTCAGGCAAATGGAAATGAAAAAAAAGCTGGGGTAGCAATACTTATATCTGACAAAATAGACCTCAAAGTAAATGCCATAACAAGAGATAAGGAAGGCCACTTCATAATACTAAAGGGAGAAATCCAACAAGAAGAAATAATTCTGGTAAACATATATGCATCCAATGCAGGAGCACCCAAATACATAAAAACACTCCTGGAGGATATCAAAGGAGAGATTAATAGCAATACAATCAGAGTAGGAGACTTTAATACCCCACTATCACCATTGGACAAATCCTCTAAACAAAAAATCAGCAAAGAAACATCAATCCTAAATGACTCACTAGACCAGATGGAATTAATTGACATCTTCAGAACATTTCACCCCAAAGCCACAGAATATACATTCTTCTCAAGTGCACATGGGTCATTTTCAAAGATAGACCATATGCTGGGTCACAGGCAAAGTCTCTTCAAATTCAAGAAGATAGAAATTATATCAAGCATCTTCTCAGATCACAGTGGCATAAAACTGGAAATCAACTACAATAAATACAACCCAAAGAAGTCAAACACATGGAGACTAAACAGCATGCTATTAAACAATGACTGGGTCACCAGAGAGATCAAGGAAGAAATAAAAAACATCATGGCAACAAATGACAATGAAAACACAACAATCCAAAATCTATGGGACACAGCGAAAGCAGTCTTGAGAGGGATGTTCATACCTCTACAAGCCTATTGCAAAAAACAAGAAACAATGGTAATAAATTACCTAACCCTACAACTCAAAGAGCTAGAAAAAGAGAAGCAAGAAAAGCCCAGTGTAACCAGAAGGAAGGAAATAACAAAGATCAGAGTGGAGATAAATGACATAGAGACCAAAGAAACAATACAAAAGATCAACAAAACCAAGAGATGGTTCTTTGAAAGGATAAACAAGATTGATGGACCACTAGCTCACCAAGAAGCAAAGAGAGAGGACCCAATTAAACAAAATCAGAAATGAAAGAGGTGAAATAACAACAGACCCCGCTGAGATACAAAGGATTGTTACAAAATACTACGAACAACTCTATTCCAACAAACTGGACAACCTGGAGGAAATGGACATCTTCCTAGAAAAATATAACCTTCCAAAAATCAATCAAGAAGCATCTAAACAGCTCAATAGGCCAATAACTATGGACGAAATTGAAGCAGTCATCAAAAAGCTTCCGGCAAACAAAAGCCCAGGGCCTGACGGCTTCACAAGAGAGTTTTACCAAACATTCAAGGAAGAACTAAAACCTATCCTCCTCAGACTATTCCAAAAAATTCAAGAGGAAGGAACACTTCAAAGCTCCTTCTATGAAGCCAGCATCACCCTAATACCAAAACCAGATAAAGACAACACAGTGAAAGAGAATTACAGGCCAATATCCCTCATGAACATAGATGCCAAAATCCTCAACAAAATTCTAGCAAATCGGATCTAGCAGTACATCAGAAAGATCATACACCATGACCAAGTAGGATTTATCCTGGGGATGCAAGGATGGTACAATATCCACAAATCAATAAACGTGATACATCACATAAACAACTTGAGAGATAAAAATCACATAGTCATATCAATTGATGCAGAAAAAAGCATTTGACAAAATCCAATACCCTTTCTTGATAAAAACCTTCACCAAAATGGGAATAGTGGGATCATACCGCAACATAATAAAAGCCTTATATGACAAACCTACAGCCAACATCATACTCAATGGGCAAAAACTAAAACCATTTCACCTAAGAACAGGAACAAGTTAGGGATGCCCACTTTCACCACACCTGTTCAACATAGTTCTGGAAGTGCTAGCCATAGCAATTAGACAAGAAGAAGAAATAAAAGGTATCCAAATTGGAAAAGAAGAGGTAAACCTGTCATTATTCGCAGATGACATGATACTGTACATAGAAAACCCTAAAAACTCCGTCAAAAATTATTTGACTTAATAAATTATTTTGGCAATGTAGTAGGATACAAAATTAACGCCAAGAAATCTATGGCCTTTCTATACACCCCAATAGTGAACTTACAGGAAGAGAGACTAAAAAACAATCCCATTTACCATCGCACCAAAAAAATTAAGATACCTAGGAATAAATTTAACTCAGGAGGTAAAAGACCTGTACTCAGAAAACTTCAGGACATTGAAAAAAGAGATAGAGGAAGACATAAACAGATGGAAGAACATACCGTGTTCATGGATTGGTAGACTCAACATCATCAAACCTCCATACTACCCAAAGCAATCTACAGATTCAATGCAATCCTCATTAAAATAACAACGGCATATTTCAAAGATGTAGAAGAAACTCTCCAAAAATTCATCTAGAATAAGAAAAAGACCCCAAATAGCCACAGCAATCCTGAGAAAGAAGAACGAATTTGGAGGGATCACAATACCAGATATCAAGCTATATTACCAAGCCACGGTTCTCACAACTGCCTGGTACTGGCACAAGAACAGACATATAGACCAATGGAACAGAACAGAGAACCCAGAAATCGACCCGAGCCATTATGTTCAATTAATATTTGACAAAGGAGGCATACAATGGAGTCAAAACAGTTTTTTAAAAAAATGGTGCTGGGAAATTTGGACAGATACATGAAAAAAATGAAACTAGATCACCAACTTACACCATACACAAAAACAAACTCAAAATGGCTAAAGGACTTGAATGTAAGATGGGAAACCATAAAAATCCTACAAGACTTCATAGGCAGCAAAATAGCAGACATATGTCTCAGCAATATCTTTACAGACACAGCTACTAGGGCAATGGAGACTAAGGAGAAAATAAACAAATAGGACTACATCAAAATAAAAACTTTTGCACAGCAAAAGAAACCATCAACAAAACAACAAGAAATCACACTGCATGGAAGAACATATTTGCCTATGTTATCTCAGATAAGGGTTTAATGTTCAAAATTTACAGGGAACTCATATAACTTAACACAGGGAAGATAAACAACCCAATCAAAAAAAGGTCAAAGGATGTAAATAGACACTTTTTGAAAGAGGACATACAGAAGGCAAAGAGACATATGAAAACATGCTCAAAGTCACTAATCATCTGAGAGATGCAAATCAAAACAACAATCAACAAAGGACAAGTGCTGGAGAGGATGTGGAGAAAAAGGAACCCTCCTGCACTGCTGGTGGGAATGCAGACTGGTGCAGCCACTGTGGAAGACAGTATGGAGCTTCCTCAAAAAGTTAAAAATGGAACTCCCATTTGACCCAGTGATCCCACTCCTAGGACTATATCCCAAGAAACCAGAAACACCAATCAGAAAGGATATATGCACCCCTATGTTCATAGCAGCACAATTTACAATAGCTAAGAATTGGAAACAGCCTAAGTGCCCATCAGCAGATGAGTGGATTATAAAAACTGTGGTACATTTACACAATGGAATACTATGCTGCTATAAAAATGAAGGAACTTTTACCATTTGCAACAACATGGATGGAACTGGAGAACATTATGCTAAGCGAAATAATCCAGTCGGAGAAAAATAAATATCACATGATCTCACTCATATGTGGTATATAATGATCAACATAATTTGATGAACAAGAATATCAATCTAGAGACAAATAGTAGGGGAGGGGGTGTTGGAGAGCAACCAAAGGACTTGCATGCATGCATATTAGCATAACCAATGGACATAGACACTGGGGCGCTGGGAGCTTGCCCAGGGGTAGGAATGGCTGGGAGGGGGGGAGAGTCAATTGGGGAAAAAGGAGACATATGTAAAACTTTAGACAGTAAAAAAATAAAAATAAATAAATCCACTTGTCATAACCAGTCACAATTCCATGCAAAAAAGACTTTCATGCCCTTGAAGCAACATTTTACTGATGACTTTTCGGTTTTCCATTCATGTTTCGTTCAGTTGATGTGGCACCCATTTTCCTTCCTTTAAAATCTTTCCCATTGGTTGTAAATGATCGGAAATTGCTTGCTGAGCAACGTTTAATCTTTCTGAAAGTTGTTTTTGAGTTTGACATGCATCTTTATCCAATAATGCTTGTAATTGTTGGTCTTCAACCTTTTTTGGTTGACCTGGACATTCTTTGTCTTTCACATCAAAATCATCACTTTTAAAGCGTTTAAACCAGCATTCACAAGTATCTTGAGATGGAACATAATCACCATAAGCTTCCCCAAATATTCAGCAGCAATTTTCTTCAAAATAAAGTAATGAATTATAACTTCCCGCAAATGCTTTTTTTTGGCATGAAATTCGACATTTTTAAGTGTAAAAATATCTATGATGTTAACACCTTCAGCAAATTTGACATATGAAGTTTTGAAGCTTGTTGTCAATACAACAAAATAGCATATGTATCAAATCACATATATATCAACATATGTGTAATTCCATCTGTTGAAAAAAACCCACATTATTAACCAGTACACCTAGTATCTGGGCCATAGTAGGGCTATAGTCCAAAGGAACACACCCTCCACACTTCCCATCACAGGGCATAAGGGGATGTGCAGTGGGGCATGAGATGATGCGAGGGAGTAGTGACCTATTCAGTGTGGCTCCTTTTACAAGCTATAACCTAGTATTGACAATCAGTAGTAGGCACTACATAAAATGTGCAGCCAGTAACTTTAATCTTACCCTTAGTTCAAAGACTAAGGCCTGAACTTCCTCGCCTGACACATACCTTCTACCCCTCTCTCTCTTAAGTCTTTCATAAGAAACTTTAAGTAGTCTCTCCATTTTACATCCTGGAACTGGATACATGAGTACCTGTTTTGTACACTGAAAGAAATCCAATGAGAATTTTCACTTTCACAAAAAATTCCATTATTGTACTAAAAGCAAAGTGGCATAATACAAACTTTCAGAAAGCAGGGGATACCTGTTGTTGGATCCCATGGTTTTGGGTCTTTCAGTTAAAATTCTACTACTGGTCTTAGCAATGTTCTGACCTAGCTGCCCTGGACCCAGTGGTTGACACTCAAGAACAAGTAAGTGAAATGGTTGCCTAGGCAAGATTATGAAGTCCATTGAATATCAGACTGTGAACCATGGTCTTAAACTTTTAGGAAGTGGAGTTTTGAGAAAAAAATGTGAAGTTCTAAGCAGAAAATGAAGACAAAAGTTTCTAAGCAAGAGGATGAAAAAAAATCCATGTTTTAGAATCTGGAAGAGTAGTTAACAGTAGTAGTAGTGACAATTTACAGAGGAAGAAGATTGGAAGCAAGGAAATCTGTTACAAGTCTATTTCAGGAATCCAAAAATAAGCACAGCCCAGTCAACTACACCTGCCTCATATCTTCATGCTTAATCCCTTGTCAAACACCACCTAAATGGAGAACCCTCAGCCAGCATTAGAGGACAGATGGCCATATTTGAAACAAGACAGATGGCCATATTTGGAACAAGTTCTGAACATCACAATGACCAGTAATAAAATTGGTATCACTGCAGATCACTTTGGTGGTTTAAATTTTTAAAGGGAGGTCCTTTGCCACTTCAGCATAAATGTCTAAAGTGTCTCCTTTGCTTTGAGCAATAAAATTTGGAACTACTTACTAAGAGACTGACAATAATAGAGGATTACTATTTCCTAGATGTCCCTGCCTTCCTTTGCAAATTGCCTTCCATTAGGTTCTCATTTTAGAATAAAATTAACGCACAAGATTTAAAAATATAAATTTATAAATGCTCTCACAGCTTTCACAAGCAGCTGTGAAAGAGGGTGTACAAAATTCTGAGCACCCAATTCCAAAGGAGGAGGGAAGAGGTTTCCACACCACCAAGCAATTCTCTGACATCAGCTGAGTGTCCTAAAATTTAACTCAGTTCTGACACTATCTACATAGAGACAGCATCAGATCCCAGTTTAAGCATTCGTCTCACAAGGATGTCTACCCCCCACTTCAGATGCCAATCAGAAGTCCAGATTGTTAGCTATGTTTCTCACTAACAGTCTATAGATTGAGGTCTCCATGGACTTCAGTGCCAGTTGCAAGTCCAGCTTGTTAACAGTGCTTCTTTCCAACTGGCTATAAATTAGGGATTCCAACAGCCCCCTCAATGGATTTGCTTAATTTGCTATATCAGCTAATAGAACTCAGAGAAACATTTTACATATTATATTACTGGTTTATTATAAAAGGTACTAGAGGTCCGGTGCACAAAATTCGTGCACTGGGGGGGTATCCCTCAGCCTAGCCTGCACCCTCTCCAATCTGGGATCCCTCAGGGGATGTCTGACTGCCGGTTTCGGATATCCCTCGCACAATCCGGGACTGCTGGCTCCAAACCACTCACCTGCCTCCCAGATCAATGCCTAACTACTACTCCCCTGCCTGCCAGATTGCCCCAAACTGCCCTCCCCTGCTGGCCCAGTTGCCCCCAACTGCCCTCCCCTGCTGGCCCGATTGCCCCCAACTGCTCTCCCCTGCTGGCCCAGTCACCCCTAACTGCCCTCCACTGCTGGCCCAGTTGCCCCTAACTGCCCTCCCCTTGCAGGCCTGGTCACCCCCAACTGCCCTTCCCTGCCAGCCTGGTCCCCCCAACTGCCCTCCCCTGTTGACCTTGTCACCCCTAACTGCCCTCCCCTGCCGGCCTGGTCACCCCCAACTGCCCTCTCCTGCAGGCCTGGTCCCCCCCCCCCCAACTGTCCTCCCCTGCTGGCCTGGTCACCCCTAACTGCCCTCGCCTGCCAGCCTGGTTGCCCCTAACTTCCCTCCCCTGCCGGCCTGGTTGCCCCTAACTAACCTCCCCTGCTGGCCTGATTGCCCACAACTACCCTCCCCTTGCTGGCCATCTTGTGGTGGCCATCTTTGACCACATGGGAGCAGCCATCTTGTGCAAGGGCGTGAGGGTCAATTTGCATATTGCCTCTTTATTATATAGGATAACTCAGGAACAGCCAGATGGAAGAGATGCTGTCATGAGCACGGAAACATGTGAAATGAGTCATGTTTGTGTCTTTCCACAATGCTAGGTTTTATTAGGAAAGACCTCCCCAATAAGCCAATAGAGTCACATGCAGCTTAACACACAGAGAGGGGGAGCTTAGAAGTGAGCAGAGCGACATCGTCCCAACATGCCAAGGTTGCGGGTTTGATCCCTGGTCAGGGCACATAAAAAGATCAATCAGTAAAAGTATAAATAAGTGGAACAACAGATATTTCTCTTCTCTTCTCTTCTCTTCTCTTCTCTTCTCTTCTCTTCTCTTCTCTTCTCTTCTTTTCTCTTCTCTCTCTCTCTCTCTCTCTCTCTCTCTCTCTCTCTCTCTCATAATAAATAAAAAATTAAATAAAAAAATAAGTGAACAGAGTGAGCATCCAGTGCAAAGGCCCAGTCACTGGGAGTGTCCACAGTTGGAGAAGCGAGAATTGCTCTCAAGCCAGTGGCTGTAGTGGTGGCATGGATCCAGTGGAGTGCAAGTCCAGCAGGGCTCAAAGTATGACCCATGGTACAACCATGTTCGAGCATTGGATGATCAGAGCTCTGAGTTCTTATAATCCACAAGGGGTGGAGGTCCCACTCATCGATGTCTTTATGGAATCCTATCCAAGGGTCCAGGCTTGTGGTTTGGGGCATTCTGGGCCCCTCCTAAATGCATTCCCATTACCGCCCATTACCTCAGTCTTGACATAGACTTGACATAATTGTCATGGCTGACAGTTACTCTATATTGTATTATCAAAGGTATCCAAAAAGTCTGTTCTGCTCTTGTTCTACATAGATGCATAAGACAAGGAATGGGAAAGGGCACAGAGCTTCCATGCTCTCCCCAGGCATGCCACTCTCCCCTGTATCTCCACATGTTTACCAGCCCAGAAGGTCCACGAACCCTGTCTTTTTGTTCTTTTTTTATGGAGGCTTCATCACTTAAGTAATTGATTAAATAAAACATTGGCCATTTGTGACTGAGTCAACCTCCCATCGCTCTCCCTTCCCCAGAGTTCAGGATGAGACTGAAAATTCCAAACATCTTATCACATGGTTGGTTCCTCTGGCAAAGAACATCCTTAGGTGCTTTCTAAAAGTCACCTCATTAACATAATGAAGACACATTATCACTCTCATCCCTTAGGAAATTTCAAGAGTCTTAGGAGCCATGTGTCAGAAACTGGGACTAAGACTGAATATACGTTTCTTAGGATAAATCACAATATCACAGGGTGTTAATAAATTATACCTCTAAATCTAACAAAAACTAATATGAAAGCATAACTAACTAGAAGCCAGTGATCAGGACCCATCTGTGGGGCGACCGACGGGGCGATTGGGGGCACCCACTGGCACCCGCCTTGGCTGGCCTGGCGCCACCCGCTCGCCGGCCCCACACCACATCTCCACTGCCAGTCGCCTCTCTCTGTGGGGTGATGGGGGGGGGGAGATCGGGGGGGGGCCTGCTCACACCTGCCTTGGCTGGCCTGGGGCCTACGGGCTGGGGGCAGCTCCTGCAATGAGCGTCTGCCCCCTGTTGGTCAGAGAATGTCATAGCAACCGGTCATTCTGCCGGTCATTCCACCATTTGGCCAATTTGCATATTAGGCTTTTATTATATAGGGTGATCTTTGGGCAATCAACTCCAGCTTTATTTAGACATGTCAGGGGAAAATTTTTACTCATTTGTCCTTATATGTAACTGACTTCTCATTTGATCCTACTATAAATGGTTCATAGCTATTGTAATCAAAATATAAAATGTAGGGAGAAAAATGGAGGCCGAATAGGCACATGTGTCCTGAGACTTACCCCAGAGCAGATAGAAGGAGCATCTAAATCAAATAACATCCACCCAGAATTGGCGAAGTAGACACAGCTGGTGAGACAATTCGCAGCCAGGAAGGACAGAGGATGCCTAGAGAATGATAGGATCGGGGATCTGGGCTGGAGAAAGTCGTGAGGCCACTGAGACAAGAGGGTCAGAAGGAAGCTGCACGGCACCAAGTCCGTGACCCTTGGAGAAAGGCATAACATCCAACAGTGGAAGGGAGGTCCACAGGGCTGCTGGTGGCAGGGGATTCTAAATCTATGCCCAAAGCCCTGAGAGGCTGAGCCTGAGCTGTGCAGTGCCAGGGGAAGAGAAACTAGCAGTCGTGTGGTTGTTTTGCCTCTGTTTGATCTTTGTTGTTATTCACTAAACCCAGTTCATAGGACCTTTCAAATACACTCACCCGTGGCTGAGGTGCGGGTGGAGGTGCAGACTTGTGGAGTCTGGAGAGAGGCTATGGAGGAGAGCAGGCCAGGAAGAGATGACCAAGAGTCTGGCACTGGGACATTCCTGACCCTCCGGACCTAAGCAGCCATTTTTCTACTGAATAGCCAGCCCCTAACAGCAGCCTCAAGGAAGCTAATACAGTCACCCTTAGACAACACTCTGAGCAGTACAAAGGACACAAAAAATCTGAATAGCCACAAAGAGCCCTCAGGGACTGGGTTTAAGAGAGGCCGTTCAGTCACGGAAAGCAATACAGCACTCTCCCTACCTATACCCCTGTCAGAAACAACTGCTTGAGAGATTAAGATTGACAGGAGTCAGACAGGCTAAGTGGGTAGATTGGTCCTGCCTACTTGCAGTCAAGGATGTGGAGATAGACATAAAGAGAAGAGCGGTGGATAACTTGGACTTCAACACAGTGCTGACTATTTAACAGGAAACTGAGAAGTGACAGACAGAACAGAAGAGTTGGATCTTAAACCAGCCCCCATGGGACATTTAAACTTGTCTGAAACAAATGACACTTCACTTTTTTTTAATTTTTTTTAATCTTTTATTTTTTATTTTTTTTATTTTCTTTGTGGTTTTTTCGCATTATTTTTCTTCATTCTATTTTTCTTTTTTATTGTTATTTTATCTTAATTTTTTATTTTTTTTACTTTTTTCCTTTTTTTTCTTCCTATCCGCTCATTCTCTTTCTACCTCTTCCATACTGAACTAAGGTCCTCCCCCTATTCATTCAATTCCTTAATGTTACTTTCTATATATAAGCTCTGACTCTACAAAGTCTGCCCCCCTTTTTTATATGTGTTTGGGTTTTGCATTTTTTGGTTTATCTGTTTGTTATGTGGTGTTTTCTCCCCATATACTTTTTTCTCTCCTCTTTTTCTTTTCCCTCTTACCTTTTTTTCTTCTTTCAATATCATTTTTGCTCTCTTCAATCTCTCCTAATTCTCCTTTCTATGGTGGTCACTTATATTGGGGTTTTTGGTGCAGTGAGTAGATTTGTGTTTTGTTCCCTTTGTGTCAAGTCTTGTCGAGTTGTATTGTCTGCTGTTTGGTCAACGTTGTAGAGAGCAAACCATATAACCAGACACCTTGAGAGGAGACTCCGTCCACAAATGGGACAATAACACTCAAGATCCAACTTCACAAAGAGAATCCAAATATCCCAAGTAGGAGGTGACCCTTAATTGCCTAGCGCAGAAGACCAGACAGATTGCACCACTGGGTCCCACAAAACATCTAGTATATATGACAAACAAAAAAGCTGGGTAGCAGAGCACTTTGATCTAATACATAGGAACAATCACAATGGAACAGCAAAAATGAGACAAAGAAACAAACCCCATGCAAAAGAAAAGGAGGAATCACCAGAAAAGGAAATAAATGAAATGGAGGCAAACAATTTGTCAGAGAAATAATTCAGAGCAATGGTTATAAGAACACTGAAAAGGATGGAAGACAAATTCAACAACATCTGTAAGATGTTCAAGAAGAATCAGGAGGAATTAAAGAATGACATCACTGCAATAAAGAACACAATGGAAGGTTTCAACAGTAGACTAGAAGAAGCTGAGGACCGCATCAGCGAGTTATAAGAAAAGGTAGAAAAGAAACACCCAAGCACAGCAGCAACTGGAAAAAAATTTAAAAAGCAGGAGGAGAGCCTAATGAGCTTTATGACAACATGAAACAAAACAACATTTGCATAATAGGAATTCCAGAAGGATAGGAAGTGGAGCAAAAGATAGAAAACCAGTATGAAGAAATAATGACAGAAAACTGCCCTGATGTTGGGAAGAAAAAAGCCATACAAGTCCAAGAAGCAGATGGAGTCCCAAACAAGAGGAACCAAAAAAGATGAACAACAAGACACATGATAATTAAATTGGCAAACATCAACAACAAAGTAAGAATTTTAAAGTCTGCCAGAGAGAGACAGACAGTTACCAACAAGGGATAAGTTACCTATCAACTGATTTCTCAACAGAAATACATCAATAGGCCAGAAGGTAATGGAAAGAAATATACAAAGTGATGCAAAGCAAGGGAATGAATTCAAGAATATTAAACCCAGCAAGGCTATCACTCAAAATTGAAGGGGAAATCAGGAGCTTCACAGATAAAAAAAGGGCTAAGGGAATTTATTACCACCAAGCCAGCAATGCAAGAAATGCTAAAAGGACTGCTGTAAAAAGAAAAAATAGAAAGGGAAGAAGTAATACAGCCATAAAGAATAAAAATGGCTACAAATAAATACTTGTCAACAGTAAACTTAAACGTAAATGGAATAAATGCTCCTTTCAAGAGACATAGGGAAACTGAATGGATAAGAAAACATGACCCATATATATGCTGTCTACAAAAGACCCACCTCAGAACAAAGAACTCACACAGACTGATAGTGAAGGGATGGAAAAAATTTTCAGACAAATAGAAAATAGAAAAAAGCTGGGGTAGCAATACTTATATCTGACAAAATAGACCTCAAAGTGAAGGCCATAACAAGAGACAAGGAGGGCCACTTCATAATACTAAAGGGAGCAATTCAACAAGAAGATATAACTCTGGTAAACATATATGCACCCAATACAAAAGAACCCAAATACATAAAAAAAAATCTTCTGGAAGATATTAAGGGGGAGATAGACAGCAATAAAATCATAGTAGGGGACCTTAATACCCCATTAACACCACTGAATAAATCCTCTAAACAAAAAATCAGCAAAGAAACAGCAATCCTAAATGACTCATTAGATCAGATGGACCTAATTGACATCTTCAGAATAGTTCACCCCAAAGCTACAGAATATGTATTCTTCTCAAGTGCACATGGGTCATTTTCAAAGATAGACCACATATTAGGACACAGGAAAAGCCTCTCCAAATTCAAGAAGACTAAATCATATCAAGCATCTTCTCAGATCACAATGGCATAGAATTAGAAATCTACTACAATAAAAAAAAATCAAACACTTGGAGGCAAAATAGCATGCTATGAAACAATGACTGGGTTACCAAAGAGATAAAAAATAAATAAAAAGCTTCCTGGAAACAAATGACAATGAAAATACAACAATCAAAAACCTATGGGACACAGTGCAAGCAGTCCTGAGAGGGAAGTTCATAGCTCTACAGGCCCACCTCAAAAAAACAAGAAAAAAATGGTAATAAATTATCTAACCCTATAACTAAAATAATTAGAAAGAGAGCAACAGGAAAAGCCCAAAGTAAGCAGAAGGGAGGAAATTATAAAGATCGGAGCGGAAATAAATGACATAGAGACCAAAAAAACAATACAAAAAATCAAACCAAAAGCTGGTTCTTTGAAAGGATAAACACGATTAATGAGCCTCTAACCAGGCTCACCAAGAAACAAAGAGAGGACCCAAATAAACAAAATCAGAAATTAAAGAGGTGCAGTAAAAACTGACCCCACAGACATACAAAGAATTATTTAAAAAAATACTATGAACAACTCTACTCCAACAAACTGGACAACCTTGACGAAATGGACATATTCCAAGAAAAATACAAGCTTCCAAAACTCAACCAGGAAGAATCAAAACACCTGAATAGGCCGATAACTACTGATGAAATTGAAACAGTAATCAAAAAGCTTCCAGAAAACAAAAGCCCTGGACCAGATGGCTTCACAGGAGAGTTTTATCAAATATTCAAAGAAGAACTGAAACCTATCCTTCTCAGACTATTCCAAAAAATTCAATAGGAAAGCACACTTCCAAGCTCATTCTAGGAAGCCAGCATTACCCTAATCCCAAAACCAGATAAAGACACTACAAAGAGCCCTAGCTAGTTTTGCTCATTGGATAGAAGAACATCGGCCTGTGGACTAAAGGGTCCAGTCAAGGGCACATGCCAGGGTTGTGAGCTGAATCTCCAGTGTGGGGCTTGCATGAGGCAGCCGATCAATAATTCTCTCCCATCATTGATGTTTCTATCTCTCCCTCTCCCTTCCTCTCTGAAATCAATAAAAACATATTTTAAAAAGACACTACAAAGAAAGAAAATTACAGGCCAATATCCTTGATGAACATAGATGCTAAAATCCTCAACAAAATTCTAGCAAATCGGATCCATCATTACGTTAGAAAGATCAAACACCATTACCAAGTGGGATTTATTCCAGGGATGCAAGGCTGGTATAATATCCACAAATCAATAAACATGATATATCACATAAAAAAATTGAGAGATGAAAATCATATAGTCATATCAATTGATGCAGACAAAGCATTTGACAAAATCCAACACCCTTTCTTGATAAAAAAAAACCCTCAGCAAAGTGGGAATAGAGGGAACATACCTCAACAAAATAAAAGCCTTATATGATAAACCTACAGCCAACATCATTCTCAATGGATAAAAACTAAAACCATTTCCCCTAAAAAGAGAAAGAAGACAGGGTTGCCCACAATCACCACTCCTGTTCGACATAGTATTGGAAGTGCTAGCCATAGTGATCAGACAAGAAGAAGAAATAAAAGGCATCCAAATTGGAAAAGAAGAAGTAAAACTCTCCTTGTTCGCAGATGAGATGATATTGTACATAGAAAACCCTAAAGACTCCATAAAAAAAAAAAAACTACTAGAACTAATAAAATAATTTGGCAATGTAAAAGGATACAAAATTAACACCCAGAAATATATGGCTTTTTTTATACTCCAATAATGAACTCACAGAAAGAGAAACTAAAAAAAAAAAACAAACACACACACACAACAACTATCCCATTACAATTGTAACAAAAAAATTAAGATACCTAGGAATAAACTTAACTGTATAGGTAAAAGACCTGTATTCAGAAAACTACAGGACATTGAAAAAAAAGATATAACAAGACATAAACAGGAGGAACATGAAAAATGGCGGCTGAATAGAGTCGTGTTTGGAGTCTGGTCCTAGGGCAGAGAGTAGGAGCAGAAGAGGTTCGCAGGGGGAGTGCATGTTGGCAAGCTAAGGGACAGCTAATCTTCAGGAGAAGGCGGGGGAGTACTGGGCAGGGTTTCCCTGACCCTGCAGCACCCACAAGGTCTGGGTCCCCTCCCTGAGATGCGGGCTCACCGGGCGCCTCGCCATCTTGCAAGGAAAGGAGGATTTTATTGGAAACCTGACTTTCCGCGACAACTGCAAACACTGAACAGCTGTGAGCACCAGAACACCGGTCCCCTATCGGCGCAAACATTCGGATTCAAAGGAACTCTTCACTGCACCACTGAAAGGTCAGATTTTGCCTGAAATAAGGTGTGGTTTCTCGTCCCCACGGTGGGAGAGGGAAGTGCGCGAGCCACAGGACCGGCAGGACCCGGGAGGTCTGTGCCTAGAAAAATCTGCGGCAGTTGGAGCTGCCGTGACCCATGAATGTGGAAGGGGGTCCTCTGAGCTGCTAACAGAAGTGATCTCTTAAAAGCAACTCATTTTAATCTGACGAGGAGAGTCAGACTAAGAATTTTCAAAGGAGTGCAGGCTCCTTAGTCTTGCATGCAGACCCACTGTCCGCACACTTGGGCTCTTTCCGACTCTGATTACTAAGCCCAATACATAGGAAAACCCAGTTGGGGATACCCTGAAAGACTGCAGGGGGAAGTTGTTCTTCTGGAACCTGGGGAGCAGAGCTGGGTGTGAACATCGGAGAGGCAGCTCTGAGGCGCACACCTCCACAAACCGGTAGTGAGTGCCATAGAGGGAAAAAAAAAAAAAAAGCTAGAGAGGCCCGGAAGTCAATTCAGAAACACTGCCACCCAGGTGCTGAAACGCCAATTGCCTCTGGTGTAATCAAAAATAAATATGAGAAATTAAGACAAGGCCGGCTTAAAAATCAGGACTGGCTTACAACACTGAGATGCAGGGGAAAGAAGGGAGCTGAAATACTGCCCTGACTGGGAAACAGGCATACCAAAAAGAATAATAGAGGAAGTGAATGACAGCCGCTACTGCACATTTTAGTCTTGCTATTTTTTATTTTAAATTTTTTTAATTTTTTTAAAATTTTTTATTTTCATTTTTTGCATCTTTTACTTAAGAAACTAAATTTTTTTCTTTTTCCTCACTCGATTTTCACCTTTTTAATTATTACATTTTTATTTTCAATCAGCATTATTATTACTATTATTTTACTTTTTTTTTTTAAATGTCATTTGATTTTCTCTTTCTTTTATTTTGGGATTAGTGTCCTACATTCTGTTTGCATCTTTCCCTTGCAATCGTTTTACCCTATCTCAACGCTAACATTATGCCATCACTCTCCTCCTAACCTTTCCCCTTTTGGTCCCATGTTTATCTTAAGCCTTTCTGGCTTTAGATTTTCCCTACTTTTTCAGTCAATCCTCTGCTAAAATTTCACCCTACTTATATATCTAATTCCAAACCCCCTGCTCCAAGTCCATATATACGTCTCTCTACTATACCTTAAAAAATTGTTGTTCTCTCTGGCCTTTTGTTGTTGTTTGCTTGAATGTTGATTAGATTGAATTTTTATGCTCTCTTATGAGATTGCTTTGATTATTCTTTTTGGTTGGTTGGTTGGTTCTTTTGTTTGCTCTGTTTTTGTTTGTTTTTTACTTTTGTTTTCCCTTGCCTCACTTGATATTAGTTGGTGTTGCAGTTTGTATTAATCTCCAGGCTCATGTTGCTGGAATTTGCTGGGAATAGTGGTTGTTATATTGGAGTTTACTCCCCATATATATAGTTTGTTCCCCTTGTCTCTCTTAGTATCATTTTGTCTCTCTTACTTTTTTTTCTTTTCTTCTTTTTCTTCTCTTTTCCCAAGTTCAGATTCACACTCTTTTTTGTTGTTGTTGTTCTTCCTTTTTACTCTTCCTCTTCCTCTCGTATTCCATAATTTGTCTTTCTCTGTTGGTCACCTTTATTGGAGGTTATTAATATCGTGAATACAATTCTGTTCAGTGCCTTGTGTGTTGTGCCTGGTTGTGTTGTATTTTGTACTTTTAAATCAACGACGGAGAGAGAGAACTACATAACCAGACATCCGGAGAAGAGAGACCATGGGGAGACAAAGAAATAGCCCCCATAGGAAAGAAAAGCAGGCATCACCAGAAAAGGAAGTAAACGAATTAGAGGCAAACAACCTATCAGAGAAAGAATTCAGAGAAATGGTCATAAGGTGGCTGAAAAGGGTGGAAGACAAATTCGACAATATGAGCAAGAACCAAGAGGAAATGAAGAAGAACCAAGAAGAAATGAAAAATGACATCGCTGCTGTAAAGAACTCTATAGAAAGCATCAAATGTAGACTAGAAGAAGCAGAGGACCGCATAAGTGAGCTAGAAGACAAGATGGAAAAAAATACCCAATTACAACAGCTTCTAGAAACAAAAATTAGAAAGCATGAGGAGAGCCTAAGGGAACTTCGGGACAACACAAAACAAAACAACATCAGGATAATAGGGGTACCAGAAGGAAAGGAAACTGAGCAAGGAATAGAAAACCTGTTTGAAGAAATAATAACAGAAAACTTCCCTGATATAGGGAAGATTGGATAAGAAAACAAAACCCATATATCTGCTGTCTACAGGAAACCCACCTCAAAAAAACGGACGCATACAGACTGAGAGTAAAGGGATGGAAAAAGGTTTTCCAGGCGAATGGAAATGAAAAAAAGCTGTGGTAGCAATACTTATATCTGACAAATTAGATCTCAAAGTGAAGGACATAACAAGAGATAATGAAGGCCACTTCATAATACTAAAGGGAGCAATCCAACAAGAAGAAATAACTCTGGTAAACATATATGCACCCAATACAGGAGCACCAAGATACATTACAAAACTCCTGGAAGATATCAAAGGAGAGATTGACAGCAATACAATCATAGTAGGAGACTTCAATACCCCACTATCACCATTGGACAAATCCTCTAAACAAAAAAATCAGCAAAGAAACATCAATCCTAAATGACTCACTTGACCAGATAGAATTAATCGACATCTTCAGAACATTTCACCCTAAAGCCACAGAATATACATTCTTCTCAAGTGCACATGGGTAATTTTCAAACATAGACCATATGTTAGGACATAGGCAAAGTCTCTCTAAATTCAAGAAGATAGAAATCATATCAAGTATCTTCTCAGATCACAGTGGCATAAAGCTGGAAATCAACTACAATAAAAACAAACCAAAGAAGTCAAACACATGGAGACTAAACAGCATGCTATTAAACAATGACTGGGTTACCAAAGACATCAAGGAAGAAATTAAAAAAACATCATGGCAACAAATGACAATGAAAACACAACAATCCAAAATCTATGGGACACAGCGAAAGCAGTCCTGAGAGGGAAGTTCATAGCTCTACAAGCCTACTGCAAAAAAACAAGAAACAATGGTAATAAATTACCTAACCCAACAACTCAAAGAGTTAGAGAGAGAGCAACAAGAAAAGCCCAGTGTAAGCAGAAGGAAAAAAATAATAAAGATCAGAGTGGAGATAAACGAAATAGAGACCAAAGAAACAATACAAAAGATCAACAAAACCAAGAGCTGGTTCTTTGAAAGGATAAACAAGATTGATGGACCTCTAGCCAGGCTCACCAAGAAGCAAATAGAGAGGACCCAAATCAACAAAATCAGAAATGAAAGAGGTGAAATAACAACAGACCCCGACAAAATACAAAGGATTGTTACAAAATACTACGAACAACTCTATTCCAACAAACTGGACAACCTGGAGGAAATAGACATATTCCTAGAAAAATACAACCTTCCAAAACGCAATCAGGAAGAATCTAAACAGCTCAACAGGCCAGTAACTATGGAAGAAATTGAAGCAGTCATCAAAAAGCTTCCGGCAAACAAAAACCAGGGGCCAGACGGCTTCACAGGAGAGTTTTACCAAACTTTCAAGGAAGAACTAAAACCTATCCTCCTCAGACTATTCCAAAAAATTCAAGAGGAAGGAACACTTCCAGGCTCCTTCTATGAAGCCAGCATCACCCTAATACCAAAACCAGATAAAGACAACACAATGAAAGAGAATTACAGACCAATATCCCTCATGAACATAGATGCCAAAATCCTCAACAAAATTCTAGCAAATCGGCTCCAGCAATACATCAGAAAGATCATACACCATGACCAAGTAGGATTTATCCCAGGAATGCAAAGATGGTACAATATCCGCAAATCAATAAACGTGATACATCACATAAACAAGTTGAGAGATAAAAATCACATAGTCATATCAATAGATGCAGAAAAAGCATTTGACAAAATCCAACACCCTTTCTTGATAAAAACTCTCAACAAGGTGGGAATAGAAGGATCATACCTCAACATAATAAAAGCTATATATGATAAACCCACAGCAAACATCATACTCAATGGGCAAAATCTAAAACCATTTCCCCTAAGAACAGGAACAAGACAGGGATGCCCACTCTCACCACTCCTGTTTGACATAGTACTGGAAGTATTAGCTATAGCAATTAGGCAAGAATAAGAAATAAGAGGCATCCAAATTGGAAAAGAAGAAGTGAAGCTGTCCTTATTTGCAGATGACATGATATTGTACATAAAAAACCCAAAAGAATCCATCAAAAACTAATAGACTTAATAAATGAATTCGGCAATGTAGCGGGATACAAAATTAACGCCAAGAAATCTATGGCATTTCTATACACCAATAGTGAACTTACCGAAAGAGAGACTAAAAAATCAATCCCATTTACCATCACACCAATAAAATTAAGATACCTAGGAATAAACTTAACTAAGGAGGTAAAAGACCTATACGCGGAAAACTACAGGACACTGAAAAAAGAGATAGAGGAAGACGTAAACAGATGGAAGAACATACCATGCTCATGGATTGGTAGAATCAACATCATTAAAATGTCCATACTACCCAAAGCAATCTACAGATTCAATGCACTCCCCATCAAAATACCAACAGCATATTTCACAGACCTGGAAAGAACTCTCCAAAAATTCATCTGGAATAAAAAAAGACCCCGAATAGCCACAGCAATCCTGAGAAAGAAGAATAAAGTAGGAGGGATCTCAATACCAGATTTCAAGCTGTATTACAAAGCCACTGTTCTCAAAACAGCCTGGTACTGGCACAAGAACAGACATATAGATCAATGGAACAGAATAGAAAATCCAGATATCGACCCAAAACACTATGCTCAATTAATATTTGACAAAGGAGGCATGGACATACAATGGAGTCAAGACAGTCTCTTCAATAAATAGTGTTGGGAAAATTGGACAGATACATGCAAAAAAATGAAGCTAGATCACCAACTTATGCCATACACAAAAATAAACTCAAAATGGATACAGGACTTAAAAATAAGACGGGAAACCATAAAAATACTAGAGGAATCCACAGGCAGCAAAATCTCAGACATATGCCAAAAGAACTTCTTCACTGACACTACCCCTAGGGCAATGGAAGCTAAAGAGAAAATTAACAAATGGGACTACCTCAAAATAAAAGGCTTTTTTACAGCAAAAGAAACCATCAACAAAACAACAAGAAAGCCCACTCTATGAGAGAACATATTTGCAAATGCTATCACTGATAAAGGTTTAATCTCCAACATCTACAGGCAGCTTATGCAACTTAATGAAAGGAAGATAAATGATCCAATAAAAAAAATGGGCAATGGACCTAAATAGAATCTTTTCAAAAGAAGACAGAAGGAAGGCCAAGAGACACATGAAAACATGTTCAACGTCACTAATTATCAGAGAGATGCAAATCAAAACAACAATGAGGTACCATCTCACACCTGTCAGAATGGCTATCATCAACAAATCAACAAACGACAAGTGTTGGCGAGGATGCGGAGAAAAAGGAATCCTCGTGCACTGCTGATGGGAATGCAGACTGGTGCAGCCACTGTGGAGAACAGTATGGAGTTTCCTCAAAAAACTGAAAATGAAACTCCCACTTGACCCAGTAATCCCACTCCTGGGAATATATCCGAAGAAACTAGAAACGCCAATCAGAAAGGATATATGCACCCCTATGTTCATAGCAGCACAATTTACAATAGCTAAGATCTGGAAACAGCCTAGGTGCCCGTTAGCAGATGACTGGATCAGAAAACTGTGGTACATCTACACAATGGAATACTATGCTGCCATAAAAAGAAGGAATTCTCATCATTTGCAGCAACCTGGATGGAATTGGAGAACATTATGCTAAGTGAAATAAGCCAGTCAATGAAAGAAAAATACCACATGATCTCACTCATTTGTGGATAATAAAGAACATTATAAACTGATGAACAAAAAGATAGATACAGAGACAGTAAAGCATCAAACAGACTGTCAAATTGCAGGGGGAAGGTTAGGGAGAGGTGGGGGAGATAAGAAATCAAACGAAGGACTTGTATGCATGCATATAAGCATCACCAATGGATGCAAAACTTTGGGGGGTGAGGGCATGTATGGGGGCGTGGGGGCAATGGTAAGATATGTACACATATAATACCTCAATAAAAAAAAAGAAGACATAAACAAATGGAAGAACATACCATGTTCATGGATTGGTAGAATCAATTTCATTAAAATGTCCAAACTACCCAAAGCAATATATAGATTCAATGCAATCCCCACTAAAATACCAAGAGCACATTTCACAGACCTAGAACAAACTCCCCCAAAATTATTATGGAATAAAAAAAGACCCATAATAGCCACAGCAATCCTGAGAAAGAAGAACAAAGTAGGAGGGATCTCAATACCAGATATCAAGCTATATTAAAAAAGCCACTGTTCTCAAAACTGCCTGGTACTAGCACAGGAACAGACAGAAGGACCAATGGAACAGAACAGAGAATCCAGAAATCAACCCAATCCATTATGCTCAATTAATATTTGACAAAGGAGGCAAGAGCATACAATGGAGTCAAGACAGTCTCTTCAATAAATGGTGTTGGGAAAATTGGACAAACACATGCAAAAAAATGAAACTAAACCACCAACTTATACTATACACAAAAACAAACTCAAAATGAATAAAGGCCTTAAACATAAGACGGGAAACCATAATAATTTTAGAGGAATCCATAGGCACCAAAATATCAGATATATGTTGTAGCAATATCTTTCCTGAAACACCTCCTAGGACAATGGAACCTAAGGAAAAAAATAAATAAATGGTACTACATCAAATTAAAAAGCTTCTGCACAGCAAAAGAAACCATCAACAACAATAACAATAAAGAAACACAAGAAATCCACTGGATGCGAGAACATATTTGCCAATGCTATTTCAGAGAAAGGTTTAATCTCCAAAATTTACAGGGAACTCATACAACTTAACAAAAGCAAGATAACCCAATCAAAAAATGGGCAAAGGACCTAAATAGACACTTTTTGAAATAGGACATACAGAAGGCCAAGAGACATATGAAAACATGCTCAAAGTCACTAATCATCTGAGAGATGCAAATAAAAACGACAATGAGGTACCATCTCACACCTGTCAGAATGACTATCATCAACAAATCAAGTGCTGGTGAGGATGCGGAGAAAAAGGAACCTTCCTGCACTGCTGGTGGGAATGCAGAATGGTGTAGTTACTGTGGAAAACAGTATGGAGTTTCCTCAAAAATTAAAAATGGAACTCCCATTTGACACAGTAATCCCACTTCTAGGAATATATCCCCAAAAATCAGAAACACCAATCAGAAAGTATATCTGCACCTCTATGTTCATAGCAGCACAAGCTACAATAGCTAAGATTTGGAAACAGCCTAAGTGCCCATCAGTAGATGAGTGTATTTAAAAAGGGTGGTAAATCTACATAATGGAATACTATGCTGCTGTAAAAAAAGAAGGAACTGTTACCATTTACAACAGCATCGATGGACTGGAGAGCATTATGCTAAACAAAATAAGCCAGTCAGAGAAAGATAAATATCACATGATCTCACTCATTTGTGGGATATAATAAACAATATAAACTGACGAACAAAAATAGAGCCAGAGTTACAGAAGCATCGAACAGACCATCCAACCTATGAGGGAAGGCAGGCAAGTGGGGGTAAGAGATCAACCAAAGGACTTGTATGCATGCATATGAGCATAACCAATGGACACAGACAGTAGAGGGGTGAGGGCATGTGCTGGGGGTTGGGAGTGGCTGGGGAGAGGTCAATGGGGGGAAAAGGAGACTTATGTAATACTTTAAACAATAAAGAATTTAAATATATATAATGTAGAGATGGCCCAGCTGGTGTGGTTCAATACTTGAGCACTGACCCATGAACTAGGAGGGCACAGTTTGATTCCCAGTCAGAGCACATGCCCAAGTTGCGGGCCAATCCCCAGTAGGGGACATGCAGGAGGCAACTGATCAATGTTTCTCTAACATCAATGTTTCTATTTCTCTCTAACTCTCCCTTCCTCTTTCTCTTAAAAACAATAAAAAATGTTTTTTAAAAATGTAGAGATGGAAAGAATGGTACATAATTTCATAGCCAAAGACCATAGCTTTCATATTAATAAGAAACCAATTTGATAAACTAAGACTAAAAGGATAATCAGGATTAAGAAAGAAATAAACATAGTTCACCAAAACAAAGTATCTTGTACTTGTGAGACAAAATTTAATAAAGGTATGGGAACATATTTTTTATCTCAGTTGTAATGTATATATTATACTTGATCACTAAAAGCCTCAGAGATATTTTACATACTCTATAATGAATTAATATGAGATTCAGCTTAATAATACCATCTGGATATGTCTATAAATAATTTCCGTCTAAATTTTAAAATATATGATCAGCTAGCACATTTCCCTTGATCACTATGCTGAAAAATAAAGAAAAGCCCTATACAATTAGAAAGTATTGTAATCAAATGCCATTTAAAATAAATTCATGAAGATAAAGCATTTTTATGTTTAATACTGTCTTGGTCAGAAAATCATTTCAATCATTAGAAAATTGAAGATCAAATAAAAATTCAAAGTATGATTTGTGATTTTTCTGTCCATGTTAATGCATACTATTAACTATTTTTCACTTTATTCACCTTAAATATAAAGAAAGTCACAGCTCTGAAGATAGAGCCCTAATATACCTGTTTTCTATTCGTTTTTCTGAGATGTCTTTACAATTAGCCACAAATAAATTTATCTTGCCTCTAAGAGGTCATGAAATTTTTAGGTCAACCAACAGATGTAACAAGTTATATGAGTGATGGATAAAACCTATATCTATGTCTCGCAGAAGGCAACCTTCTTTTTCATGTTGCTTGTGTCCATACCTGTAGAAAAGAAACTCTTATTTCTTCGACTTTCATTTTGCAAAGAATAAAACAAAGTCAAAATAATAGGTGATGTCAGCATGGACAGAGAGATAGAGTGAGATAAAGAGGTTTCTTAATGATTATTTGATCTTCATTTTTCATCCATCAAAAATGTATTGAGCAACAACATGGATGGACCTAGAGAGTATTATGCTAAGTAAAATAAGCCACACAGAGAAAAACAAATACTATATGATGTCATTTGTATGTGGAATCTAAAAAACAAAACAAAGCAGGAACTAACGTACAGATACAGATGGTTACCAGAGAGGGGAGGGTTTGGGTGGTCAGTTAAATATGTGAAGGGGATTAAGAAATATAAACTTCCAGCTATAAAAGATATAAGTCATGGGAATTTAATGTACAATGTAGGGAATGTAGTCAATAATATTGTAATAACTTTCTATAGTGACAGATGATAATGACTTATCATGAGGATCATTTTGTAATGTATATAAATATCGAAACACTATGATGTATTCCTGAAAATAATAGGATATTTTATGTCAATTATGCAATAATTTTTAAATCCCCTGGCCAGTGTTTCTCAGTGGATAGAGTGTTGGCTCACATACCAAAGAGCTGTGGGTTAAATTCCTGGTCAAGGGCATGTAGCTGGGTTTTAGGTTCAATCCCTGGCCCCAGTCAGTGCACATATGGGAGGCAACCAATTGATGTGTATCTCTCACATCGATGTTTCTAAACTAAAAGAAAATATATATATATATTGAGGGGCAGACTGTGCTCAGTGCTGGAAGGAAGTTAAGATGAATAAGACATAGTCCCCTCTCCCATTTAGCAGTAAGACATGACTATAATACAAAATGAGTGCCATAAGAAGTACAAAGTCTCATTAGATTTCAGGGTAGAAACAAATGACTGTTATATAAAGAATAACATGGCATACCCTTGAAAATACAAAAACACTCTAGCGTATCAATATCCTTTATTAAAGGAACAAACCAAGGATATTAAGGGTCTATTAAGGGACGATGAGAAATTAGTCACTGGGCAGAGGATGAGCATAACTTCAACATCAGTCCCTCATTAGGAACAAAATCTTCCAGACTGGGCTATCCTGGAGAGCAGGTTATCACTTCAAATGGAGTATTCAGAGTCACCAGAAAAGTTCCTCACTTTTAAAAAATTCTCCCTGGAGACCAACCTCCAAGACTCTTTAGGAATTCCTTACATTGGTTTAAGGCATTGCATTTCTAGGAAGTAAAAGGCAAATATCTCTTGGAGGAGTAATAGATTAGCTGTTATCAATAGAAATGAGCTTATTTTGAAACATTATAGGAAATTGGGTGAGAATGAATACACGACACAGATATGACTTACTAAAGGGAATCAAAGAGAGTTTTGAATCATGCAGAGCTCTTAAAATATCTAGATGACAGAATAACAGCATTGACTCATTATTTACAACTCTACACACATTTCCTAAATATGTTATTGGTATTGGAATAATTATCTTTAGGCTCAGTAATAATGAGCAAGATCAATATGTAAAAAGGAAGGTAGATGGGAGAGGAGAGAAGGGGAGACACACAGAGAGAGAAATCATATAAGTACTAGGAGAAAATGTGAGCGAATATTTTTATATTTTTGAGTGAGAAAGGTCTTTCTAAACATGGCACAAAACATGAAGCTGTAACATAAAAGAATGATAGATTTAACTACCCAAAAATAAATAAACAAACAAACATGTCAGTCTTAAAGAACCACAAAGTCAAAAATAAACTGGGACTTATATCCAAAATATATAAATGAATAACTCTTACAATTCAATACTAACAAGATAAATAACCCAATTTTAAAATGGGTTGAGAGACTTCCTGTTTCCAATCTGGCATATAAGGAACTTGGAAGTTATTCCTCCTTCCTAACAACATGTAAAAAGCTAAACAATTGAAAAAAATAAACTCTTCTTAGATCCATCAGAGATCTAAGGGGCAAACCTCTGCCCCAAAATTGGAAAGACTGACAGGCAAATACAGAGATCACAACTTATTAGAGCAGAAACCCCTGTGGGAACCAGTACCAAGATAGGAAAACCTGTACTGTAACTACTTGCTGGAAGCTCAAGTGTGACTTTTTAGATACATACCAAAGGCATGATCCATGAAGAAAATAAATGACAAGCTGGACTTCATTAAAATTAAAAACTTCTACTCTGCAAAAAACATTGTCAAGAGTAGAAGATAAATCACAGACTGGGAGAAAATAGTTGCATAAAGACATATGTGATAAAATACTATTATTCAAAATGCAGGGGTGGGCAGAAGTAAGTTTACAGCTGTGAGTATATGAAACAATTTATTCTTGTACAATTATTTATTATTAATTATTGGATTATTTTAAATACAAACTATAAACCTACTTTTGCCCACCCCATATACAAAGAATTCTCAAAAGTCAACAATAAGAAAATGAACAACTTGATTAAAAAATGAGCATAAGTCCTGAACAGAAACCTAGTCAAAAAAGATACACAGATGACAAATAAGCACATGAAAAGATGCTCAACATCATACATCATTAGGGAATCGCAAATTAAAACAACAATGATATTCCACTACACACCTATTGGAATGGCCAAAATCCAAAATGCTAACAATATCAAATGCTGACAAGGGTGTGGAGCAACAGAAATTCTCATTAAATGCTGATGCGAATGCAAAATGCTACAGGCACTTTGGAAAACATCTTGGCAGTTTCTTACAAACCCATATGATCCAGCAGTTGTGCTCTTCAGTATTTACCCAAATAAGGTGAAACCATATATCCACACAAACATTTGCACACGGATGTTTATAATAGTATCGTATATACCAAAAGTTGTAAGCAACCAAGATATCCTTTGGTATGTGAATGGCTAAATAAACTGGTACATCCAGACTATGGAATATTTTTCACTGCTACCGAAAAAAAGCTATCAAGCAATAAAAAATACATTGAGAAATCTTAAATGGATATTACTAAGTGAAAAAAACTAATGTGAATACGGTATATACATACTTTATGTTTCCAACTATGTGATATGTTGGAAAGGCAAAACTATGGAGACAGTAAAAATATCAGTGATTGCCAGGGGTTATGGGAAGGGAGAGATAAGTAGACAGAGCGCAAATTATTTTTAGGGTAATGAAACTACTCTGTAAGATACTATAGTGGTAGATACATGTCATTATACATTTGCTCAAACCCATAGAATGTACAACACCAAGAATGAATCCTAATGTAAACTATGGACTTTGGATAATTATGATGTGTCATTGTAGGCTCATTAGTTTTAACAAAAAAGCCCCCATCCTTAGATGCTTTCCAAATGTCACCTAATTCACATGACAAAACCCATGTTTATCACTCTCAACACTAAAGAAATTCCAAAGGGAAATTCCAAGATTTGGGGGAGCTGTGAATGAAAAATTCTGGATGAAGACTATCTGAATAACTAAATATATATGTCTACTTAAGAAATGTCTAGTCCGGCTAGCGTAACTCAGTGGTTGAGTGTGGACCTATGAACCAAGAGGTCACAGTTCGATTCCTGGTCAGGGCACATGCCCAGGTTGCAGACTTGATCCTCAGTGTGGGGCATGCAGGAGGCAGCCAATCAATGATTCTCTCTCATCATTGATGTTTCTATCTCTCTCTTCCTCTCTGAAATCAATAAAAATATATATTTTTTAAAATGAAATGTCCAAACCTGTTGAGATTTTTTTATACGAGTTTATTTGAGCCCAATTGACAACATATGCCAAGGAGCAAGATTTCAAATGCTCTGGAGAATAACAGTTTTGCAGCATTTTTTATGCATTTAAAATTAAGGAGGGGATGTAAGAAGGATTGGAGAAAGCAAGGTGAGGATTGGATAACAGGACAGTTAACAAGATTATATATGCTCTTGAGGCTTAATACCCCATCCCAGGGGTATTACTTCTGGTATTTCAAAGGTGAGTTAAACTAAATGCAAAAGAACAAGACAGGGCTAACTTAAAACCTTTCACTAAAGGAGTTATAAGCCTGGGGCCTGACTACCCACTATGACCTGCTCTGTTAGTAATTTATGATCAGATCACTCTGTGAGGTTATTTTCCATAGAGCCCCCCCTTTTTTGTCTACATGTATTTCTTATAAATCACAATATTGCAGATGTCTAAATGGTAAACACAAAATTGGTGATAGCAGTTCTTGCCTGTGTTTGAAATAATCCATACTTTAAAAAATGAGTTTAAAAAGAGAGATGAGCAAGGCATAACATATCATATATATATATATATATATATATATATATATATATATATATACTTTATATGAATAATTAAAATAATATAAATGTTAGAATAAGCATGCAAAAAAATTCTGGAAATTAAAAACCTAAATCTTTTTTTAAAAATCCTCACCTGAGGACATGTTTTTATTAATTTCACAATGAGAGAGAGAAACATCAAAGTGAGAGAGACACATCAATTGGCTGCCTCCTGCACACACCCTACTGAGGACTGAGCCTGCATCCAGGGCATTTGCCCTAACTGGGAATTGAACCCAATACCTTTCAATGCACGAGACGATGCCCACAGAGCTACACTGGCCAGGACTACACCTAAATCTTGAGTGATGGTCTGGAAACAGTGCAAGTGCCCATCAGTAGATAAGTGGATAAAAAAGCTGTGATACATTTACACAATGGAATACTATGCGGCTGTGAAAAGGAAGGATCTCTTACCCTTTGAGACAACATGGAGGGACCTGGAGATTATTATGCTAAGTGAAATAAGCCTGTAAGAAAAGACAAATATCACCTAATCTCACTTATATGTGGAATCTAATGAACAAAATAAACTGACAAAATAGATCCAGAGACAAGGAAGCATGCAGCAAACTGACAATTCTCAGAAGAAAGATGGGGACAGGAAGAGATTAACCAAAGAACTTATATGCATATATGCATAACCCATGGACACAGACAATAGTGGGGTGAATGCCTGGGGTGAGGGCAGGGATGGAGAGGAGGGGGGCCAATGAGGGGAAAGGTACCACCTCAGACCTGCCAGAATGGCTACCATCAACAAATCAGCAAACAACAAGCGCTGGCGAAGATGTGGAGGAAAAGGAACCCTCGTGCACTGCTGGTGGGAATGCAGACTGGTGCAGCCACTATGGAAAACAGTGTGGAGTTTCCTAAAAAAATTAAAAACGGAACTGCCATTTGACATAGTGATCCCACTTCTAAGAACATATCCTAAGAATCCTGAAACACCAATCAGAAAAAATATATGTACCTCTATGTTCATAGCAGCATTATTTACAACAGCTAAGATCTGGAAACAGCCAAAGTGTCCATCAATAGATAAATGAATAAAAAAGCTGTGGTACATTTACACCATGGAATACTATGCACCTGCAAAGAAGAAGGATCTATTTATTACCCTTTGAGACAGCATGGAGGGACCTGGAGATTATTATGCTAAGTGAAATAAGCCGATCAGAGAAAGACAAATATCACATAATCTCACTTACATGTGGAATATAATGAACAACATAAACTGATGAATAAAATAGAACCAGAGGCATGGAAACATGAAGCAAACTAACAAATCTCAGCAGGAAGGCAGGGGTGGAAAGAGATTAACCAAAGAACGTATATGCATATACACATTGCCCATGAACACAGACAATAGTGTGGTAACGGCCTGGGATGGGATGGGAAATGAGTGGTGGAGGGCAAGGAGGGGGAAAAGAGGAGGACATATGTAATACTCCCAACAATAAAGACAAAAACAAATAAAACAAAACGAAGAGTGATTGTCTCTGAAATATAGGTTTATAACCTATTTTCACTATCTGTTATATAGTGCTATTTTTTATTTTGTTTTGTTTCACAATAAACATGCATTAATATGGTAGGCAACAAAAATATTTTTTTAAGTAGGGACAATAAAAAAGAAATCAAGGAAGTCTGAACACAACTTTAGTTTTTATTAGAAAACATCAATGCGCCCAGCTGGTGTGGCTCAGTGGTTGAGCATCAACCTATGAACCAGGAGGTCACGGTTTGATTCCAGGTCAGGGCACATGCCTGACTGGCAGGCTCAGTCCCCAGTGTAGGGCATGCAGGAGGCAGCCGATCAATAATTCTCTCTCATCATTGATGTTTCTATCTCTCTACCAGTCTCCCTTCCTCTCTGAAATCAATAAACATATATTTTTTAAAAAGAAAATCTCAATCCAACAACAGTTAAAACAAAAGGAAAAGAACACACTGAAATTTAGTGTTAGAGTACATTATGTCCAAATGCTGGGCGGAGCTTCTAACAAATCAATGCAAAATGTAGTTATTTTCGTGTATTCTTGCTCAGCATTTCCATTATTGCAACAGGCAAACTGAAAGAATAAGATATTATCATTTTGATTAAAGGGATGCCTATGCTATCCTATGGCAGCTGGTCTTAAAGATTAGGCCATTCTTAGGCCATAATTGGATAATGCTGGCTTCGTTTATTTGAAATAGAAGGCTAATCTAGGTAGTTTACAGTGACAACAAAACTGTAAGATTGCTGGCATGGTAACTGGAAAAGAAAAAAAACAAAATGTGCTGAGAGACTGGAACAGTCCTCTTGCCTGTGTCTAATGCCAGTGGCAGATATTATGTATTGCACATTGGGTTTCAAGTATGTTTACATTTATTTTAATATAAACAGTATATATTTGCAAGTATAAAAACTTCAGATCATGAATGAATTTAGGATAGCATGCATGTTGTGTGCGAAGGCTAATTTCAAACAGAAATCATAGTTCTGAGATGTAATCATTGTTCTATGAGAACATATTTTTAATAGAAATATCCTATATAATAAGAGAGGGATATGCTAATTATCCATTACACTGTAACTGTCATGACCAAATCAGCAGCCTGCATCCCCGCCCTCTGCTCAGGCAGCTTCAAGGCCCAGGGTAGGGTAGGATACAATAGGAGGGGATAAGAAAGGAGAGGGAGAGGAAGGCAGGCCTGCATGCAGACAGGCCTAGAGGAGAAACAGAAATACAGAAAGGGAACAAGCCGGCGAGGGGCAGGACGCAGGTGGCACAGAGCGGGGAGCCCTGTCCAGAAGTGGGAGGAAGGCGGTGGCTCCAGTGGGGGCTGCTGGCAGGTCCCTGGACAGAGGGGTGGAAGGTCCGAGGCTTTCTGGGCGGAGGCGCTCCTGCTTTGGGCAGCAGCGCCCAGGCCGCGCGGGCCTCGGCTACCCTCAGTGTCCCAGGCAGGGAATGGGAGCAGGATGGTGGCAGGGAGGCCGGGGAAGGGGGGCAGCAAACACCTGGCCAGGGCTGAGCCCTGGGCTGGGGGTTAATCGCCCCCCCCCCCAACGGAAGCTTTAAGGAGGGAAGGAGGGCTCCTGCCTCTCGCTCACACACACCCCTGCCTGGGCCTCCTCTCTCTACTGCTCCATTTTCTCCGCCGCTGGGGGGCGGGGTCTCCTGTAGGGAGCCCAGCTGGTACCCCAGGTCTCCCTTCAGAGCCAGGGTGAACCCCTGGGGGAGCCAGGAGATGGAGAGACAGGCAGGGGTCAGGGCGGAGGAAGCAGAGGCCACAGCGAGTTTGGGGGGAAGTAACCAGGCCGGGGAGGAGTGGAACAGGGAGGGGGCCTCAGGGCCCCCCAACACTAAGGACGAGCAGCTGCTGAAGCTGCCCCCTCCAGGCAGGGGCTGGCGGGGCTTGGAGCTGGTGGGTGCGGAGCCTGGGGGCCCTGGCGAGCCTCCCGGTGGGAGTGGTGGAGGGGGGGATCCCAGGAGGCCAAGGGAAGCAAGATATCGGGGACATTCTGCAGCAGATAATGACCATCACGGACCAGAGCCTGGACTAGACCCAGGCCACGAAACATGACCTAAACTGCCACCGAGTGAAGCCAGCTCTCTTTAGCGTCCTGTGTGAAATCAAGAAGACTGGCCAGAGCATCTGAAGCTCCCAGGAGGAGAAGCTGGTGGACTCCCAGCTTATGTGCTTGGACAACATGCTTCTGGCAGAAGGTGTGGCTGGGCCTGAGAAAGGGTGGCGTGGGGGGGGGGGGGGCAGCTTAGCGGCAGCAGCCACAGCAGCTTCCAGGGGTGGCGTGTCCCCTGACAACTCCATCGAACACTGGGACTATCGCAGCAAACTTGCCCAGATTCGCCATATCTACCACTCGGAGCTGGAGAAATATGAACAGACATGTAACGAGTTCACGACCCACGTCATGAACCTGCTGAGGGAGCAGAGCCACACGAGGCCCGTGGCACCCAAGGAGATGGAGCGGATGGTGAGCATAAGTTCAGCGCCATCCAGATGCAGCTCAAGATACACCATAAGTTCAGCGCCATCCAGATGCAGCTCAAGATACACCATAAGTTCAGCGCCATCCAGATGCAGCTCAAGATACACCATAAGTTCAGCGCCATCCAGATGCAGCTCAAGCAGAGAACCTGCGAGGCCGTCATCATCCTGCGCTCCCGATTCCTGGATGTCAGATGGAAACGCCGGAACTTCAGCAAACAGGCCACCGAGGTCCGACATGAGTATTTCTATTCCCACCCGAGTAACCCGTATCCCAGTGAGGAGGCTAAGGAGGAGCTTGCCAAGAAGTGTGGCATCACCGTCTCTCAGGTCTCCAACTGGTTTGGCAACAAGCAGATTCACTATAAGAAAAATATCGGAAATTTTCAAGAGGAGGCAAACATCTATGCCGTCATGACCGCCATGTCTGTCACCCAGGGGGGCCACAGCCACACCAGCTCCCCAACACCCCCTTCCTTCACAGGCTCTGGAGGCTCTTTCAATCTTTCAGGATCCAGAGACATGTTTCTGGGGTTGCCAAGGCTCAACGGAGATTCCTACCCTGCTTCCCAGGTGGAATCACTCTAACACTCGATGGGCCCAGGGGGCTACAGAGATAACCTCAGGGGAGGTCAGATGTACAGCCCTCGGGAAATGAGGGCAAATGGTGGCTGGCAGGAGGCTGTGACCCCGTCCTCAGTGATGTCTCCAACAGAAGGACCAGAAAGCGTTCATTCTGACACTTCCAACTGATCTCACCCCTCAGGGCCACAGGGTGGGGCTCATGAGGTGACTCTTGACAAGAGGACAAAGGCATCTAGAGGACAAGCCCCAGACACAGGAGAAGCACAAGATGGAGAAGGGCAAATGGGGTCGCCCTACCCTAGCCAACTCAGTGCTGGGGTTGCTGACTACATGGAAAGGAGAACGGGGTCCCCTAAGGGGAAGGAGGAATCTGTCTCCCCTTTTTCCCTTCTTTTCAATCTTTTTCTCTCCCCGTTTCTTACACAGAAACACACCCAGAACCCTATCTTTCAGATCCTCTCTCTCATAGACACATACACAACTATTCTGTTTCTCTCTCTCATAGATACATACACAACTATTGTTTCTCTATAGACACATATACGTTCTCTCTCTCTCGGACACATATATGACTAATCTGTTCCTCTCTCTCTGTCTCTCTCTCTCTCTCTCTCTCTCTCGTTTCATCCATTCTCTCCCCCCCCCAACCCCTTATCTGCTCTGGGATCTGTGGAGATGCCAGCCATGCCCTACCTACCAGAGACACCAAAAATAGGGACACAACTTCTGGACATATGACCTGGCCATGCCCCCAGGCCTCCCACCCTTCCCCCTCCAGCTTAAACCAATAGAATTGCTAGGTGAAAAAAGAAAGGGAAGGAGGGAGAGAAGAACTTTATAAAGGAGTCAGTAGACAGCAGAGTTAAAGAAGGAAAGAGGATGTATGAGTGAACTGTAGGAGCTATAATGAAAATCAAGTATAGCTGTGTACTGGGAACAGATTTTAAAAGTAGGAGTCAGAAAAGAAAAAAATAAATGATAGTGAATAATTAAGCAGGTGGATAGATATTTAAAAAGTGGAAGTAAGTAGAGAAGAATGTATGGAAAAGGTAGGATGAGAGAGAAAGAGGGAGGGAAGAAAAGCTTTAAAGGGGAGCTGGTAGAGCTTAAAAGGAGAATGGGAAGAAGGAAGAAATGGGGGAGGGAGCAAAGCAGGTCTGAGGGAGGAAGTGATGAAAAAAAATAAGGTGGGAAGGAAAAAAAAGGGGAGGGAGGGGAGGGATAAAGATAAAGGAAAGAAGGAATGTGGGGAGGGAGGGAAGGTAGGAGAAAGATGGGAAGAAGGATGATGGAACAGAAGTAGGAAATAAGGAGGAAAGAAACGTTTATAAATGATGAGTCAGTAGGAAAAAGTGTTACATAAAGGAGAGAAAAATTGTGTGAGGGGAAGAAGCCAAAAAGGAAGTCAAATACAATTGTGTGTGAAGGGGATAAGATTAAAAAAGCAAGTTAATAGGGGTGACCAGGCCAGCAGGGGAGGGCAGTTAGGGGTGACCAGGCCAGCAGGGGAGGGCAGTTAGGGGGATCAGGGCGCAGAAGAGGGCAGTTAGGGGGATCAGGCCAGCAGGGGAAGGTAGTTAGGGGGATCAGGTTGGCAGGGGAGGAAAGTTAGGGCAATCAGGCCAGCAGGGGAGGGCAGTTAGGGGGATCAGGCAGGCAGGCAGAGTGGTTAGGGCAGGCAGGCAGGTGAGAGGTTAAGAGCCAGAGGTCCCGGATTGCGAGAGGGATGTCCAACTGCCAGTTTAGGCCCGATCCCGCCTATACTAGCAGTTGGACATCCCCCAAGGGGTCCTGGATTGGAGAGGGTGCATGTCGGGCTGAGGTACCCCCCACCCCCGTGCATGAATTTCGTGCACCGGGCCTCTAGTATTGTAAATAACAGAAACATAGGATAATTACACTTTCAGTATTATGTGGCCACATCATTGTGAGCATACTTTATAAAATGTACTGATGAGTGAGTTCATTATCATTAATGGAAAAGGAGAACTACCATAATCATAATTCATAATCCTATTGTTGAGATAGAAATAAGTCATATGGTACCTCTTAGAAGATCAAAAAAGAAAAGAAAAAAGGATTTGCACCAAACAATGCATGTCAAATACATAGATTTTTCCAGCATGGGTAGTGCATTTCTCATTAAATTTCTTTTAAAGTCTAGTAGCCAAAGTCTAAAAGATCATTTTAGATTAGTATTTCCCAAAAATGTATATAAAAATTTCCCAAAATGTACCCCTACAAAAGATAGGACAGAATAGGCTCTACCATGGACATGTAAACAACTTCTTGATTCACCTGGAGTAAAAGTATTCTCTGCCAACATTATCCACCTCGGCAGGAACTGCCTCCAAGTTAAAAACTGTGTGCCAGGCCAGTGTTGCTCAGTGGTTGAGTATCGACCCATGCACCTCGAGGTCACTTGTTGGATTCCCGGTCAGGGAACATGCCCAGGTTTCCAGATCAATCTCCAATAGGGGGAGGCAGGAGGCAGCTATCAATGTTGATGCGTCTCTGTCATTAATGTTTTTAACTCTCCCTTCCTCTCTCTCTAAAAATCAATTATTAAAAAAACAAAACCCTATTGTAGTCCTGGCCAGTGTGTCTCAGTGGATGGAGCATCAGCCCATGCACTGAAGAAAGGTCTCAGGTTCGATTCCCGGTCAAGGGCACATGCCTGGGTTGCAGGCTCGATCCAGGGCCCTGGTTGGGGTGTGTGTGGGAGGCAACCAATCAAAATGTCTCTCTTATATCTATTTTTTTTTTCTCTCTCTCTCTTCCCCTCCCAGCCTCCCTTCCACTCTCTCAAAAAACCAATGGGAAAATTATCCTCAGGTGAGAATTAACAACAACAAGAAAAAACTACTGTGAAATTTGGCAGCATTTGTTAAAATTATAAATGTTGCCGAAACAGGTTTGGCTCAGTGGATAGAGCGTCAGCCTGAGGACTGAAAGGTCCCAGGTTCCATTCCAGTCAACTGCATGTACCTTGGTTGTGGGCACAATCCCAGTAGGGGGTGTGCAGGAGGCAGCTGATCGATGTTTCTCTCTCATCGATGTTTCTAACTCTCTATCTCTCTCCCTTCCTCTCTGTAAAAAATCAATAAAATATATTTTTTAAAAAATAAAAAAATAAAATTATGAATGTTTATAACCCCTGAATATAGCTTTTCAAATTCTAAGAAATCATTTTATAGAATCCCATGAACACAAAGATGAATGCAATAGATATTTATTGTATTACTGTTTGTGGTGTTTTTGCAGCAGCTAAAAGTTGGTAACAATTTAAATGTTCATCAATAGGGAGGTATTTAAATAAATCATGGTATATGCACACAACAAAATGGTTGCTATATATCTATCTATACTAATAAAAGGGTAATATGCTAATTAGACTGGGAGACTTTCCGGACGTCCTTCTGGATAAAGCCATGGTGGCAGGGCTGAGGCAGAGGCAGTTAGGGGCAATCAGTCCAGCAGGAAGGGGCAGCTGGGGACAAGAAGGTTGGCAGGGGAGGGCAGTTGGGGGTGAGCAGGCCAGCAGGCAGTGGTTAGGGCAATCAGGCAGGCAGGCAGGTGAGCAATTAGGAGCCAGCGGTTCCAGATTGTAAGAGGGTTGTCCAACTGCCGGTCTGTGTGTGGGATCGGGCCTAAACAGTCAGACATCCCCCGAGGGATCCCAGATTGGAGAGGGTGCAGGCCGGGCTGAGGGACACCACCCCACCGTGCATGAATTTTGTGCACCGGGCCACTAGTATATATATAAAAGCCTAAGTGACCATTCAACCGGTAGCTATGATGCACACTGACCACCAGTGGGCAGATGCTCAACGCACAGGCATGGAAACATGGAACAGACTGATGAATCTCAGAGGGAAGGGGGGAGGGGGAGGGCAGGAAGAGATTAACCAAAGATCTTATATGCATACTAGAGGCCCGGTGCACGTGCACTGGTGGGGTCCCTTGGCCTGACCTGCAGGGATCAGGCTGAAAACGGCAGTCTGACATCCCCCGAGGGGTCCCGGATTGCGAGAGGGCTCAGGCCAGGCCAAGGGACCCCACCTGTGCACAAATCCATGCACCGTAGAAAGATGTGCATGGCATATTAACAGAAAAGAATATGCTGTAAAATGTTAATGTTGAATATGATTCCTTTTCCATTGTTAATATCACTATGTAAGGAAGAAAAATTTGAGGAGTAAGCTGTAAATACACTGTTGACCTGTTGATTGCGGCAATTATGAAAGACTTCACTTTTCAGTTCATTCATGTATTTCTGCAGCATTTGAATCTTGTATAGTGTATATATGTTAATTTTGTAATAAAAAAAATCATTTAAAATTTGGACCTGATTGAATGATCAGACTTAGATTTTGCATACACACACACATACACACACACACACACACACACACACACACACACACAAACTCCTTTGAGCATTTTGACTGAGTTAGTGTAACTGAATAAAAATATATATAGAAACAGACAAGGCTATACAAGTTTGATTTTTTTTTTCTTTAACATGGTGTTATGGACTAAATTGTATCCTGTTAAAATTCTATTTTGAAGCCCTAATCCCCAATACTTCAGTATGTAACTGTATTTGAAGACAGGGCCATTAAAGAGCAATTTAAATTAAAATGAGGTCATTAGGGTAGGCCATAATCCAATGTGACTGGTTTCATAATAAGAGGATATTAAGATACAGACACACAGACACATAGACAGCACCAACCATATGATAGGACACAGTAAGATGGCCATCTACAAACTAAAGTGATGCCTGAGAAAAAAACAACTCTACTTACATCTTGATCTTGGACTTCTAGTTCAGATTTGTGAGAAAATAGAGAGAGAAACCAAGATGGCGGCATAGGTAAACACCTAAACTGCAGCCTCGCACAACAATTTCAAAAATACAACTAAAAGACAAAACGGACATCATCCAGAACCACAGGAAAGCTGGCTGACTGGAAATCCTACAACTAGAAGGAAAGAGAAAACCATAAGGAAAATCAGAGGAGCTGTAAAAGACTGAGGTACAGAGACACGGGTGTGCATGTGCAGAGAGGACGGAGCCGGAGAGGACGGGAGGCTGAGTGCCTGGCTGGAATTCTCTAGAGGGAAGGAGATAAAACCTCTGGACTGCGCTGAACTCCAGCTCCGATTGCACTGAACTCCAGTTCCGGGCAAGAATCTGGGAATCCAGATTCATTGGGGGAAAGACTAGACTGTTTGGCAGCAGGCGAAACTCGAGGGCGCCTTTCTCTAAGAGGTGCTTGCAGCGAGTACCAAGGGACACTGAGACCCAGGAACCACATAGGGCGGGGCCAACGGGAAGCCAAGGCTGTAGGCTCCACCCTGAAGCTCCACCCTGAAACTCCGCCCCATCCAAGCTGAGCACAGAGGCTTTTACAATTTTGCAAGGCTGTCTCCCGACGTAGACATAGCCGATCCTCACAGCCAATTGGCCTGGAGGTCAACTCCTCCCACTGATACGAACAACAGTCAAGGCTTAACTACAACAAGACTGTGCACACAGCCCACAAATGGGCGCACCAAGAGTGTCCACCTCAGGTAACTGGGGAGGCTGAGCCACTGGCCCATATAGGACAACTAGCACACAAAGCTACCCTACCAACTCAGGGAAGTAGTGAAAATGGGGAGACAAAGAAACAGATCACAAACCAAAGAAATGGAGGAAAACAAACGACTGGACATAGAGTTCAAAACCACGGTTATAAGGTTTTTCAAGAATTTCCTAGAAAAGGCCGATAAATTTAGCAAGACCCTCGAGGATATGCGAGAGACTCTCGAGGATATGGAAAAGGACCAACTAGAAATTAAACATACACTGACTGAAATAAAAAATATTATACAGAGACCCAACAGCAAACTAGAGGAACGCAAGAATCAAGTCAAAGATTTGAAATACAAAGAAGCAAAAAACACTCAACCAGAAAAGCAAAAAGAAAAAAGAATCCAAAAATATGAAGATAGTGTAAGGAGCCTCTGGGACAACTTCAAGCATACCAACATCCGAATTATGGGGGTGCCAGAAGAAGAGAGAGAGCAAGATACTGAAAACCTATTTGAGGAAATAATGACAGAAAACTTCCCCCACCTGGTGAAAGAAATAGACTTACAAGTCCAGGAAGTGCACAGAACACCAAACAAAAGGAATCCAAAGAGGACCACACAAAGACACATCATAATTAAAATGCCAAGAGCAAAAGACAAAGAGAGAATATTAAAAGCAGCAAGAGAAAAACAATTAATTACCTACAAGGGATCACCCATACGATTGTCAGCTGATTTCTCAACAGAAACCATGCAGGCCAGACGGGAGTGGCAAGAAATAGTCAAAGTGATGAATAGCAAGAACCTACAACCAAGAGTACTCTACCCAGCCAAGCTGACATTCAGAATTGAAGGGCAGCTAAAGAGCTTCACAGATAAGAAAAAGCTAAAGGAGTTCATCAACACCAAACCAGTATTATATGAAATGCTGAAAGGTATTCTCTAAGAAGAGGAAGAAGAAGAAAAAGGTAAAGATAAAAATTATGAACAACAAATACATATCAACAAGTCAATCTAAAAACCAAGTGAATTAAAAATATGATGTACAGAATAAACTGGTGAATATAATAGAATCAGGGGCATAGAAAGGTAGTGGACTGACAACTCTCAGGGTAAAGGGGGTGTGGGGGGTGCGGGAAGAGACTGGACAAAAATCGTACACCTATGGATGAGGACAGTGGTGGGGAGGTAAGGGAAGAGGGTGGGATGGGAACCAGGTGGAGGGGAGCTATGGGGGGAAAAAAGAGGAACAACTGTAATAATCTGAACAATAAAGATTTATTTAAAAAAATATTTGTGAGAAAATAAATTTCTGTTGTTTAAAATGCCACCCAGTCATGGTATTTTGTTATGGTAGCCCTAGCTGACTAATGCAGATGGTATACTGATAAGGGACATTATAAAAACAACTTTAAATCTACATTTTAAAACTTACATCCTAGCCCAGTGGTTCTAAACCTTTCTAATGCCATGACCCTTTAATACAGTTCCTCATGTTGTGGTGACCCCCAACCATAAAATTGTTTTCGTTGCTACTTCATAACTGTAATTTTGCTACTGTTAATGAATCATAATGTAAATATCTGTGTTTTCCGATGGTCTTAGGCGACCCTGCTAGCGGTCGAGACCCACTGGTTGAGAACTGATGCTGTAGAGCCTAAGACCATCAGAAAACACAGATATTTATGTTACGATTCATTAACAGTAGCAAAATTACAGTTATGAATTAGCAACGAAAACAATTTTATGGTTGGGGGTCACCACAACATGAACTGTATTAAAGGGTCACGGCATTAGAAAGGTTTAGAACCACTGTGACCTAGCTGGTTTGGATCAGTGGATAGAGTGTCAGCCCTCGGACTCAAGGGTCCTGAGTTCAATTTTGGTCAAGGACAAATACCTTGGTTACAGGCTCAATCCCTGGCCTTGGTCTGGGCACATGAGGGAGGCAGCCAGTAGATATGTCTCTCTCATATCAATGTTTCTCACTCTCTATCTCACCCCCTCCCTTCCACTCTTTCTAAAAATCAAAGGAAAAAATATCCTCGGGTAAGGATTAACAACAACAAAAATAAAGAATAAATGTTCAATAAATAAAAACTAATTTTGCCCTGGCCAGTGGGGCTCAGTTGGTTGGGTGTCATCCCATGCACCAGAAGGTTGATGATAAGATTCCCAGTTGGGGCACATGCAGTTATTGCAGACTCGATACTGGGTAGGAGGCATGCGATCCATGTTCTGCTCTTACATTGGTGTTTCTCTCTCTCCCTCTCCATTCCTTTCTCTCTAAAGAGCAATAGAAATATTTTTTAAATAAATAAAAGAAAAGAAATTATAACAACATGGATGACCCTTGAAAATGTATGCTAAGTGAATGAAGCTAGTCACAGAAGATCACATATTGTATAATTCCATTTATATGAAATGTCCAAAATAGGCAAGTCTATACAGACAGAAAGAGATTAGTGGTTGGCTAGGCCTGGGTGCCTTGAAGGAAAATTAGGAATAACTGCTAATGGCTATAAGGTTTATTCTAATGGTGTAGAATGTGTCCTAAAAAGTGTGGTGCTGATTGTACATCTCTGTGAACATACTAAAACCATTAAAGTGTTCACTTTAAATGGGAAAGTGTATATTTGTGAATTATATCTCATGAAAGCTGTTTTTATAAACTCATTTTGTAGAAATAAAGAAAATCACAAAATTGAAAATAGAGAAGTAAACAAACAGATGAAATCAAAAGAATTATTGTAGAGACTAGGAAGATGGCGGCTGGCAGGACGGAGTGGAGAGAGAGGAAGTGAGTGAGTGAGAGTATAAAAGGAGAGTGTGTGGTTGTGTGTGGGGCGTGTGAGAGTGAGTGAGGGAAAGTTAAATCTCGCAGGAGCAGCAGGGGCTGACAGAAAGCCTCTCCTTGACAAAGAGACTACCACAGCTGTGGGCACTCCCAGGACGGCGGGACCCTAGCACAGAGGGAGCCCACGCCATCTTGAGCGGAGAACGGCCTTAAGTAGAAACTCATCAACACCACCAACAAGACAGGCCTTGGAACTGCCCCAAGACCCAGCACCCACTCCAGCCAATATCCTGCTACCCCAGGTGCAGACTAGCGGAACCTGGGACCTCCACCTCCAAAGACATAGCTTTCCAAAGCTATAAGTGCAACTCCCTCCCCTCAACAGCAGAACCCCTGGTTCCCGCACACACGCACGCGCACGAACACGCACTCGTGTGGTCTCATCCCCAGGACACTTCACTCGGGGTTTGCACCCGAGGGTGAGATTCTGTGCAGACGGGGCCCCCCCGGCCTCGCAGTGGAAATTCCCTCTTTCTTCTTCCTGGAGGGTTGCCAACATTAACCCCAGCTGCGCAGGCACTTGCGCGTTCTCAGCCCCAGGTCACTTTGCTTAGGGTTTGCACCCAAGGGTGTGATTCTGCGCAGATGAGGGCGTGCGGCCCCTTACTGGGAATTTTGAATTGCCTCTTCCTGCAGGGTTGCCCACATTAACCCCAGCTACTCAACCATAGTGCCAGGACCCCTCAGAGTACATCAGAGCTCTGCAACCAGAGAGTGCGCCTCCACAGATACTAACACACTGAGACCAACCAACCACAGGGCGCTAGTGGGAGCCACTGTGAGCTCTTCTTGGGTGTGATCTTGAACAAGCAGGGGGTGCATGCCCCTCCAGCAGTAGAAGCTTTGAATTCACTTACTGTGGATACCGGCCCATAGGCACCCCAATTACCCGGCTACACTGCCAGGGCCCTTCAGACCCCTTCAGTGTGCCTCACTGGCAAAAGTACCGAGGGTGCTCCTGTAAAACACTGCTGGGAGTAAGAACCTATCCACCACAGGTGCAACAGAAAAAGCTGGGTCTGCTCACCCCACGACTGCAGATCTCAGGGCACCACAGCCACGCCTTTCAAAGACCAGATCCCCTGAGACCCAACACCCCCACAGACGGTACCTGGGGGCCACTGTGAGTCCCTGCTGGGCATGTGTGATTACAATTAATGTTGCAAGACAGCAAAAATTGAGACACTCCCACCCACAGCTGCTGACATCTAGACGCCACAGTTGTGCCTCTCAAGCTCGCAAGCCTACATCAAGAGAAGCCAAAGAGCTCGAGTAGGAGCTACACTAGATTAACAAACCCAGGAAAACTGAGATTAATCCAGTAGCTCCATCCCCAAAAGAACCTGGGCAGCAAAGCAACTGGATCTACAATTAAAACATTACAGGAAAACATGGGGAGACAAAAAGGAAATCCCCAAAGGAAAGAAAAAGAAGAATCATCAGAAAGGGAGTTAAATGAACTTGAGGCTAGCAGCCTAACAGAGAAAGAATTCAGAGTATTCGTTATAAGGATGTTTAAGCGGATGGATGGATGACAAATACACACAACTCAATGAGAACTATAAGGAGCTGAATAAAAATGTCACCAACATGAAAAGAAACCAAGAGGAGATGAAGAACGACACAGCTGTAATAAAGAACACAATGGAAGGCCTAAAGAGTAGAGTAGAAGAGGCTGAGGACCACATCAGCGAATTAGAAGACAAGGTAGGAAAAAACACACAAACACAGCAGCAATTGGAAAGAAGACTTCAAAAGCAAGAGGAGAGCCTAAGGGAGCTATGTGACTACACAAAACAAAATAACATTCGAATAATAGGGATAAAAAAGGAGAGGAAGAGAAGCAAGGAATAGAAAACCTGTTAGAAGAAATAATGACAGAAAACTTCCCTGATATTGGCAAGAAAAAAACTATCCAAGTCCAAGAAGTACACAGAGTACCAAACAAATTTAACCCCAAAAGACCGACACCAAGACACATCATAATTAAATTGACGAACACCAATGACAAAGCAAGAATTTTAAAGGCTGCAAGAGAGAGACAGAAACTAACATACAAGGGATCTCCTAGTAGAATATCAAACGATTTCTCAACAGAAAAACACAAGGCCAGAAGGGAATGGAATGAAATATACAAAGTGATGCAAAACAAGGGACTGAATTCAAGAATACTATACCCAGCAAGGCTATCATTCAAAATTGAAGGTGGAATCAGAAGCTTCACAAATAAAAAAGGGCTAAAAGGGTTCATCACTACAAAGCCAGCAATGCAAGAAATGATAAAGGGACTGATGTAAAAAGAAGAAAGAGAAAGGCAAGAAGAAACACAAACACTAAGAAAAAATATGATAACAAACAGGTACTTATCAATAATAACATTAAACGTAAATGGATTAAATGCACCAATCAAAAGACATAGGGTAGCTGAATGGATAAGAAAACATGACCCATATATTTGCTGTCTACAAGAGACCCACCTTAGAGCAAAGGATTCACACAGACTGAGAGTGAAGGGATGGAAAATCATTTTTCAGGAAAATGGAAATGAGAAAAAAGCTGGGGTTGAGATACTTATATCAGATAAAAATAGACCTCAAAGTAAAGGCCATAATAGGAGGAAGGCCACTACATAATACTAAAGGGAACAATTCAACAAGAAGATATAACTCTGGCAAACATATATGCAACCAATGCAGGAGCGCCCAAATACATAAAAAATCTCCTGGAAGATATCAAGGGAGAGATCGACATCAATACAATCATAGTAGGGGACTTTAATACACCACTGACATCAATGGATAAATCCTCTGGACAAAAAATCAGCAAAGAAACAGCAATTCTAAATGACACACTAGATCAGATGGACCTAATTGACATCTTCAGAGTATTTCACCCCAAAGCCAGGGAATATACATTCTTCTCAAGTGCACATGGGACTTTCTCAAAAATACACCACATATTGGGTAACAAGCAAAGTCTCCCCAAATTCAAAAAGATTGAAATCATATCAAGCATTTTCTCAGACCACAATGGCATAATATTAGAAATAAACTATAATAAAAACATTCCAAAAAATTCAAACACTTGGAAACTGAATAGCATGCTACTAAACAATGATTGGGTTATCAATGAGATCAAAGAAGAAATTAAAAACATCCTGGAGACTAATGACAATAAAAATACAACATTGCAAATCCTATGGGACACAATGAAAGCAGTCCTGAGAGGAAAGTGTATAGCTCTACAGGCCTACCTCAAAAAAAAACAAGAAAAAATGGTAATAGATCATCTAACTCAACAACTCAAAGAATTAGAAAGGGAGCAACAAGAAAAGCCCACAGTGAGCAGAATAAAGGAAATAATAAAGATCAGAGCAGAAATAAATGACATAGAAACCAAAAAAAACAATACACAAGATCAACAAAACCAAGAAGAGATGGTTGTTTGAAAGGATAAACAAGATTAATGAACCTCTAGCCAGGTTCACCAAGAAGCAAAGAGAGAGGACCCAAATAAACAAAATCAGAAATGAAAGAGGTGAAATAACAACAGACCCCACAGAAATACAAAGGATTGTCAAAAAATACTATAAACAACTCTATTCCAACAAACTAGACAACCTGGAGGAAATGGACACATTCCTAGAAAAACACAACCTTCCAAAACTTACTCAGGAAGAGACTAAAAACCTCAATAGGCTGATAACTATGGAAGAAATTGAAGCAGTCATCAAAAAGCTTCCAGAAAACAAAAGCCTGGGGACAGATGGCTTCACAGGGGAGTTTTACAAAACAGTCAAGGAAGAGCTAAAAACTATCCTCCTCAGACTATTCCAGAAAATTCAAGAAGAAGGAACACTTCCAAGCTCATTCTATGAAGCCAGCATCACACTAGTACCAAAACCAGATAAAGACAACACAATGAAAGAGAATTACAGACAAATATCCCTCATGAACATAGATGCCAAAATCCTCAACAAAATTCTAGCAAATTGGATCCAGCAGTACACCACGACCAAAAAGGATTTAACCCTTGGATGCAAGGATGGTACATTATTCGCAAATCAATAAACGTGATACAACACATAAACAAATTAAGAGATAAAAACCATATAGTCATATCAATTGATGCAGAAAAAGCATTTGACAAAATCCAACACCCTTTCTTAATAAACACTCTCAGCAATCTGGGAATAGAAGGATCATACCTCAACATAATAAAAGCTATATATGACAAACCCACAGCCAACACCATACTCAATGGGCAAAAACTAAAACCATTTCCCCTAAGAACAGGAACAAGACAGGGATGCCCCCTCTCACCACTCCTGTTCAACATAGTGTTGGAAATACTAGCCATTGCAATCAGACAAGAAGAAGAAATAAAAGGCATCCAAATTGGAAAAGAAGAAGTAAAACTGTCCTTATTTGCAGATGACATGATACTGTACATAGAAAACCCTAAAGACTCCATCAAAAAATTATTAGACTTAATAAATGAATTTGGCAGAGTAGCAGGATACAAAATAAATGCTAATAAATCTATGGCATTTCTATACACCAATAATGAACTTACAGAAAGAGAGACTAAAAAAGCAATCCCATTTACCATCACACCAAAAAAATTAAGATACCTAGGAATAAACTTAACTAAGGAGGTAAAAGACCTATACACGGAAAACTACACAACACTGAAAAAATAGATAGAGGCAGACATAAACAGATGGAGGAACATACCATGTTCATGGATTGGTAGAATCAACATCATCAAAATTTCCATACTATCCAAAGCAATCTATAATTTCAATGCACTTCCCAGTAAAATACCAATGGCATACTTCACAGACCTAGAAGGAACTTTCCAAAAATTCACCTGGAATTAAAAAAAGACCCTGAATAGCTGCAGCAATCCTGAGAAAGAAGAACAAAGTAGGAGGGATCTCAATACCAGATTTCAAGCTATATTGCAAAGCCACTGTTCTCAAAACTGCCTTGTATTTGCACAAGAACAGACATATAGATCAATGGAATAGTATAGAGAACCCAGAAATCAATCCAAATCACTATGCTCAATTAATATTTGACAAAGGAGGCATGAACATACAATGGAGTCAAGACAGTCTCTTCAATAAATGGTGTTGGGAAAATTGGACAGATACATGCAAAAAACCGAAACTAGACCACCAACCTACACCACACACAAAAATAAACTCAAAATGGATCAAGTACTTAAACATAAGACAGGAAACCATAAAAATACTACAGGCAGAAAAATCTCTCACATATGCCAAAAGAACTTCTTCGCTGATACTGCTCCTAGGGCAATGGAAGCTAAAGAGAAAATAAACAAGTGGGACTACATCAAAATAAAAAGCTTTTGCACAGCAACGGAAACCATCAATAAAACAACAAGAAAGCCCACTGCATGGGAGAACATATTTGCCAATGATGTCAACGATAAGGGTTTAATCTCCAACATGTACAGGGAACTCATCATGCAGCTTAACAAAAAGAAGATAACAACCCAATCAAAAAATGGGCAACTGATCTAAATAGACACTTTTCGAAAGAAGACAGAAGCAAGGCCAAGAGACATATGAAAACATGCTCAAAGTCACTAATCATCCGAGAGATGCAAATCAAAACAACAATGCGGTACCATCTCACACCTGTCAGAATGGCCATTATCAACAAGTCAACAAATTACAAGTGCTGGAGAGGATGTGGAGAAAAAGGAACCCTCCTGCACTGCTGGTGGGAATGCAGACTGGTGCAGCCACTGTGGAGAACAGTATGGAGTTTCCTTAAAAAACTAAAAATAGAACTCCCATTTGACCCAGTGATCCCACTTCTAGGAATATATCCCAAGAAACTGGAAACATCAATCAGAAAGGATATATGCACCCCTATGTTCATAGCAGCACAATTCACCATAGCTAAGATTTGGAAACAGCCTAAGTGCCCATCAGCAGATGAGTGGATTAAAAAACTGTGGTACATCTACACAATTGAATACTATGCTGCGGTAAAAAAGAAAGAGCTCTTAACATTTGCAACAATATGGATGGAGATGGAGAACATTATGCTTAGTGAAATAAGCCAAGCAGAGAAAAATAAATATCACATGATCTCACTCATTTGTGGAATATAATGAACAACATAAACTGATGGGGCAAAAATAGATCCAGAAACAGAGAAACATCAATCAGAACGTCAAACCTCAGGGAAGAAATTGTGAGGTAACCAGAAACCCAAGAATGCCTGAGAACGCCATTCTAGCCATGCTAGCAATCACCAGATGTACGGTAATTTTACCTGGGACAAGAGGGTAAGTATTTTGGTCTTATGCTCCTGACCCTTCATGGGTAAGACCCCTTACGTGGGCTGATCCCCTGACTAATGTAATTACCAATAATAGCAAACACCTTGGTCATCCAGGAGGTCCATGGGTGGGGCAAGAAAGTATAAATACACAGGGGTCTCCATCCAGCTTCCCTTTTGTATGACACAAAATCAAAACAATGCCCCTTTGTGTGTACAATTAAAGAGAGGTTTCTGGCTTGTTTGGACACCAAAGAAAGGGTGTCACTACTATCACTACTTGCCCCCGGTAGAGGTGCAGAAAATGTAACTAAGACCTTATCTATATAAAAAGAAATGAACAGCCAGTTTGAAAGGGAATTTCCATGGACTAGAACAAAGAATATCCTTACATGATATTATTCTACACTGTCATTAAAATTTTTCCTAGATTTGGATCACCCTCAGTACTTATAATAGGTCCTCGCACCTTTGGGGATAAAAAAAAATAATCTGTTTGGTGCTTGGAGACAAACTTAACACATCTCTTGATACTTTAGAATTACAACAGCATAATATACAGTTATCCCAAGCAAACTTACAAACTAATTCTTTGAATGTCTGGCAGCAATTTAAAAAGGACATGTAAGGATTTAATCCTTTTCATTGTGTAGAGGGCCTCCTGGGAAGGCACCTGAGCATTCTATATTGGTCCCTCTTACCCTTTAGGCCAAGAGAGACCCTCTTCTCACAACTCAATTGCTCACAGCTGTTGCATGAGCTCTCCGTTCATGTCAAGGTTGAAGTCTCGTGATGACTGGTGCCATGGATCTGTCTCTCACCCAGTGGGGCGAACTGAGCCCTCCTTGGAGAAGAAACCCGGGTTCCACAAGATATGTGATCAGTGCTGGGGCCCTGCCAGCAGGCGAGGGGATCCCAAGGCAGGTGCTGGGCATGGAGGCCACGGGGGCATAGGCTACCAAGGAGACAAAACTGAACCTCACGTCACCTTGCTTGGCCCCGGAGGATGGATGGTTAGCCAGAGACGGGTAAGATTCCTCAAGGAAGGAACAACTTAAGACAGGCACAGTCGCAGAGGGGCCAACAGGAGAGAATTTGAGGATCAACACAGGTGGGGCACAGACCCTCACCCCCCCAACATTGCAGGGGCCTGAACCCTAGCCCCTTCTGAGGGAGGTCTCCTGTCCCCATGGCTGCTTCGTGCTTCCCATGCCCAGCTCAGATCAGGACCCAGGTGACCGACAGAGACTTGGCCGACAGCAGCTGCCCTCTCACTCCAACAAGAATTGTTTGAGTTGTCTTGTACCCATGGTGTGGGGAAATGGGTTTACGATATCTAAATCCAGCCTACCACCAGGAATGCTCAGGACCTACTCAAGAAGGCAAATAATCCCTTCCACTAATATTTACAGGGTAAAATAAGATTGTTGTTAGAGTAATAAATTTGACAGTAAAATAGTAGTCAAGTTTTCAGGCAAATTTAAATTGGCTAGTTGAAACAAGCGAATATTCTAGAAAAATTAATTGTACTGGACAAAAAGGTGTTCCTAAAGTGTTAACTAAAATTTTTATTGGCACTTCCTCTCATGATAAAATTGTGCACCATGTAATGAACCTAAAACAGTAATATTATAGTGCAAAAAATTAAAATTTAAAAGTTATCAAGACTACATTATTAAATTTTCAAAAGCCTCCTAACATTTAAATCAAAAAAGGAGGGTACAGTAGAAGAATATCATGTATGGAAAAATATCCTGTAAGTAAATTACATCTAGAAAATTAATACTTTAGAAAATTAAGTGTAAGGCTAAAAGCAAGACACCCATGAAAAACACACAAGGTGACAAAACAAGCCAGAGGAAAATCATTTGGGCAAAAAATGAAATAGGATCCCAAGTCAAACTTATAGAAAATATTCCTTTATTAACTTTTGGTCGAGAATATGTTTGTATATTTTCAGAAAACAACTCCGAGACCATGTGGATTCCAACAACAGAGAGGAATCACAGGACTACTCCAGCCATGGAGACAGAAGAGAAGCAGTCCAGAGATGGAAGACGCTGATGTGGCCTTCCCATACTAGCAGTTAGCAGCTGTGCATCACTGCAGGTTGCCCAGGACCAAACCAGAGAGAGTTGGACCTGCATTACCATTCGTCCACCACCCAGAACTGTAATGTCAGTGCTGACATGTACACATAAGGAACAGTTAGACATTGAAATTGGGTCTCAAAAGAACTGTTGGCCCAGAAAGAAACTCACTACAGACTGATTCATTTGCCTATCACCATAACCATTATTGCTTGTCTCATTTTAGGTTCTTATAAGAGTATTTCTAATAGCACATGATCTCACTCATCTAGGGGAAATAATGAACAACATAGACTGATGAACAAGAACAGACCCAGAAACAAGGAGGCATGGATCAGACTGTCGGGCCTCAGAGGGAGGGTAGGGAAGGGTGGGGGTAAAGGGGAGAGATCAACCAAAGGACTTGTGTGCAAGCATATGAGCCTAACCAGCGGTTAAGGACAACAGGGGGGTGGGGGCATGTGTGGGGAGGGGTGTGGTATGGGAATGGGGGGATGAGGACAAATATGTGATACCTTAATCAATAAAGAAATTTTTAAAAAAGAATTATTGTACAATAATTTACTAAAGTCTATACAAATAAATTTGAAAACCTGGTTATTTCCTAGTAAAATGTGAATCAACAAAATTAACCCAAGAAGATGAAAATAAACAATTACTATTATAGAAATTGAAAATGTCAAAGAGTGCCTCTCACAATGTATGAGACCCAGAAATTTCAGATAAATGTAATCAAATCTTAAAGTACTGAATAACTCCAATGTATTTCACCTATTTCATAACACAGAGAATAATTCAAATCATCTCCTTCAAATTTCAAAGCTGTACCTCAATCTCACTTATGAATTTCAATGCAAAAATCCTATACAAACTATAAACAAATACAATTAGAAAGCCCATTGGAAGAATATAACACACCAATGACCAAGTGGGTTTATTTTTGTGAGATAAAATTTTTTAACATTAGAAATCCATTAAAATAATTCACTATATTAACATATCAAGGAAAAAGAATATGGTTTTCACAGATGCTGAAAAGTTATTTGACAAAATTCAATATCCATTGCTGATTTAAAATACCCTTAAAGAAACTAGGGATAAGATATATACTTGCTTCACATTATGGTATTTAAAACAGCTTAATAATGATGTATAAACAGACAGACCAACATAGCAATGGAACAGAATACAGTCCAGAAATAGAGCTAAATATATATAGGACTTTTGTGTAGGAATAAAAGCCACATTTCAAATCAGTGGAGGAAATGGTTGTATTCAACAGATGGTGTAGCAACAACTGGCTATACATACACTAGATCCCTACCACATTCCTTGCACCAAAATAAATTCCAGATGGAATTAGTTTTTAAGAAAGTAAAACAGACTGTCAAATTACAAGGGGAAGGTTAGGGAGAGGTGGGGGAGATAAGAGATCAACCGAAGGACTTGTATGCATGCATATAAGCATAACCAATGGATGCAAAACTCTGGGGGGTGGGGGCATATATGGGAGTGGGGTGTGGGGAGGGCAATGGTAAGATATGTACACATATAATACCTTAATAAAAAATTGAAGAAAAAAAAAAAAAAAGGAAAGTAAAACATATTAGAAAAAATCAGGTGGATATGTTTATGACCTTGGGATAAGAAAGGTCTGTTTAAAAAAGACAATATAAAAAAAACATAAGGAAAAATTTGTTATATTTTACTACATTAAAAATTAAAATGTTCTGCCCTCGCTGGTTTGGCTCAGTGTATAGAGCATCGGCCTGTGGACTAAAGGGTCCCGGGTCCGATTCCTGTCAAGGGCACATGCCTGGGTTGCGTGCTCGGTTCTCCATGGGGGGTGTGCAGGAGGCAGCTGATCAATGATTCTGACCATTGATGTTTCTATCTTTCTCCCCCTCTCCCTTCCTCTCTGAAATCAATAAAAATATGTTTTTTTAAATTAAAATTTCTACAATGAATAATGCTCCTTACCTCAGAATAATTCTATACAGATCACAGTATAAACTTTTTTCTAATCACAAAAAATAACGTGTGAAGCCCTAGCTGGTTTTGCTCAGTGGATAGAGCGTCGGCCTGCAGACTGAAGGGTCCCGGGTTTTTATTCCAGTCAAGGGTACATGCCCGGGTTGTGTGCTCGGTTCCCCATGGAGGGTGTGCAGGAGGCAGCTGATCAATGATTCTGCTCATTGATGTTTCTATCTTTCTCTCCCTCTCCCTTCCTCTCTGAAATCAATAAAAATATATTTAATAAATAAATAAATAATGTGGGAATTTTAAATATATATTCCCAACGTGAGGAAAGAATTTCTAAAAAGGGCATAAAATCCAGAAGCCAAGAAGAAAATACCGACAAACTTGAATGCATAAAATATTTTTATATCTGCAAGGAAAAAACTGTAAGCAATGTCAAATGACATCTGTAATACTATGCTATATAATAAAGAGGTAATATGCAAATTAATCCTCATGCCCTCAGAAGATGGCTGCCTATGACCAGGCTAGCAGGGAGGTTAGTGAGGGACAACCAAATAACTGAACAAGCAGGCTGTGTGGGGCGACCAGGCCAGCAGGGGGTTAGTGAGGGATGACCAAACGACTGAACAGCAGGCTGCGTGGGGCGACCAGATAGACGGGGGGTGGGGGAGATGAGGGGCAACCAGGCCAGCAGGAGGGGGCAGTTAGGGGTGACCAGGCCAGCAGGGGGTGCAGTTAGGGGCAACCAGGCTGGCAGAAGGGGGCAGTTGGGGGCAATAAGGCTGGCAAGGGGGGCAGTTGGGGGCGATTAGGCTGGCAGGGGGGCCAGTGAGGAGTGACTAGGCCGGTGGGGGGGGAGTAGTTGGGGTGACCAGGCAGCAGGGGGGGCAGTTAGGAGTGACCAGGCCGGCGGAGGGGTACAGTTGGGGGCGACCAGGCCAGCAGGGGGAGCAGTTGAGGGCGATTAGGCTGGCAAAGGGGCAGTGAGGGGTGACTAGGCCGGCAGGGGGAGGCAGTTGGGGGTGACCAGGCCAGCAGAGGGGGCAGTTAGGGCGACCAGGCCTGCAGAGGGGGGCAGTTGTGGGCGACCAGGCCAGCAGGGGGGGGCAGTAAGGGGCAACCAGGCCAGTGGGGGGGGCAGTTAGGAGCGACCAGGCTGGCAGACAGGGGGAAGTTGGGGGCGACCTGGCCGGCAGCGGGGTTCAGTTAGGGGCGACCAGGCCAGCAGGAGGGAAAGTTAGGGACAATCAGGCCAGTACGCAGAGGCAGTGAGGGGCGATCAGGCTCGCGGGGGGGCAGTTAGGGGTGACCAGGCAGGCAGGCAGGTGAACAATTAGGAGCCAGTGGTCGAGGATTGTGAGAGGGATGACCGACTGCCAATTTAGGCCCAATCCTACAGGGGTCCCAGATTGGAGAGGGTGTAGGCTGAGCTGAGGGGGACCCCCCCCCATGCACAAATTTCATGCACCGGGCCTCTAGTCAATAATAATTATACTGTATATTTTAAAAGACAAGTCAAAAGGCACAGCACTAGTTTCCTTAACATATAATAAAACTCCTACAAATCAAAAAAGAAAATGACCAATAGAAAAATAGGCAAAGGATAGGAAAAAACAATTCACACAAAAAGAAACTGCTTTGCATGTCAAAGTTACTGAAACTCACTCCTAATGAAAGAGATGCTCATTTACAATGAGATACCATTTTCACCTATCAAATTTTCAAAGGTCTAAAAGTTTGGTAACACTATGTTTGATGAGGGTTTGGGAAAACAGGCACCCTCTTAATTTCTGATAGGAATGTAAACTGGTACAACTAGTATGGAGGAAATTTAGCAATATATACCAAGATTTAAAATAACTGTCCCAGCAATTATATTTCAGATTAGAGGCCCAATGCACGAAGATTCATGCAAGAATGGGCCTTCCATCCCCTGGCTGCTGGCACTGCCTTCACTCTGGCCAGAGCTGCCTTTTCGCTCCGGCCCAGAGCCGCCTTTCCACCTTCCCACACTGCCCAAAGGCCTGGAGCGGCTGGGGTGGTGCAGGTGACCAGGGCCACTCTGACCCCGGCCGCTCAGCGCCTGCATATGCAAATTAACCCACCATCTTTGTTGGGTTAATTTGCATACTCACTCCTGATTGGCTGGAGGGCGTTGCGAAGGTAGAGTCAATTAGCGTGTTACTCTTTCATTAGTGTAGATAATTTATCCTACTGTTAAACTCCCACATTTGCAAAATGACACATCTAAGAGTGTCTATTACAGCATTGTTTGTAATAGCAAGGGTTGGAAACAACCGAATGCCCATCATATAGGGGACAGTTTAAATAAATAAAAGATCTATGTGATTATACAAGTGGTCTATGGAACTTATATGAAAAATGGTAACGGGCTATTTCTGAGGAAGAAAACTGTGGGACTGGTGATCAGTGATTAGAAAGATTTACCTTTCATTGTATACCTTTTAGGTACTCGAGGTTTTTGTTTGTTTGTTTGTTTTTTACTATATAAGTGATTTACCTATTTTTATTATTTTTTAAAATATATTTTTATTTATTTCAGAGAGGAAGGGAGAGAAACAATAATGATGAGATAAAATAATTGATTGGCTGCCTCCTGCATGCCCCACACACTGAGGAACAAGCCCGCCACCCAGGCATGTGCCCTGACTGGTAATCGAACTGTGGCCTCCTGGTTCATAGGTCAATGCTCAATCACTGAGCTACACTGGGCAAGATTTACCTATTTTTAAAAATTTGTTTACTTAACAAACATGTTGAAATTAGTATTGCCAAACTCTATCAGCTTTCCAAATATCAACTCAGGTATTTTTCACACCTGATGATGTAGGCATTATTGTTATATCCATTTCACAGATGAACCCCTGGCACACCTGGCACCTTATGACTTATGTGGGCCCTGGGCACTTTGGTCATTGTGAGACCCTTCCACCATAAAAAATATTGAAAGTGATATTTTATAACTGCTTTGGCACATAAAGATAAATATAATCCAAGATGCATTCATTATTACATATTAATTAGATTTATAGTCATGTTTACTTCTGATTTTAAAAGAAATTAAACTTAAAACATTTTCATGTGCTCCAAAAAGTATAACAGGTCCTAGGCACTGTGCCTACTGTGATTAATGGATAAGTCAATATGTAGGCACAGAGAGGTTAAGTAACTTGCCCAAGGTCACACAGCTGAGAATTTAACCCAGGTAGTGTGATTTCAGAATCTGTGCTTTGAATCAGTAAACTAGATATATAAAGCAAATCACAGAGGAAATAACGTGGTTATATATGTGCTAACATGTAATTACCTATAAGATAAATTAAGTGAAAAAAATCAGCAGGGAAAATAGTGAACATATTATGTGTTTTTTTTTAAAATGTTTGTACAGGTGATTGGAAGATGGAGACCGGCAGGAAGGTAGTGAGGGAGAGAGTGTGAGAGAGTGAGGGAACCAGAGAGGAGAGTGCAGACATGTGTGGTGTGTGTGTGTGTATGAGCTAGGGACAGTTAGATTCTGCAGGTCCTCCAAGGGGCTGCCAAACCAGGCAGTCTTAGACGGCAGAGCCCCGCACACAAAGTGAACACTTCTGGGCGGCCAGTGCAGGCACAGAGACCATGCCATTTTGAGAAACAGCTGCTTGAGACTAGGATCCTGGCCTCAGCACCACCCAGTCACGTCTCAGATGCAAACCAGGACCCTGCAGCCACTGGGGACAGAGAACTGTGACCACAGCTTCAGACCAACAGAACAAGAATCCAGACTTCCTGGCTGCAGATTTCTGTGAGTCAAAGAGCCTATCCCCCTCCCCGTAGGATCTCGGATAGCAGATAGCGCCATAGTAACTGATAGACCCGCCCCTCGCTCAGGCTGCAGCGCCCCTACTGGAATTTGAGTTTGGGAGCTCCTGCACAGACCACAGTGCTGCTATGGGAATTTGAGCCTGCACACGCACAGAGACTGGAATCTGCTCCCCACAACACAATCAGGCGACCAAACCCGAAGCCCACACAGAGCGGCAGTGCCACCTGACTTCGATTCTGGGTAAGTGCACATGGAAGTCTGTTTTCCGCAGCGCAGGCACGCCACAGTGCTACTGTGCAACCCAGTCCCCCATGGTGATCAGGACCCAGATTCTCCCAGCAAGAGGCAGCACTGAGCACCACTGACTTGACTCTGTTTCTTACCATGTGTGCCTGGGATCCCTGACTCACAGTGCATTCACACTAAGAGCCAGTGACTCCAATTCTTGGTGCATGTGCACATGGGGACACTGATTCTCAGCAAGAAGCCACACGAGGCAACAGAGACTCTAATACTCAATTATTGGTACAGACAGAGGGAAACTCTGACTCCTGGCATGTGCTAGGAGACTCATTAACGGCACATGCCAACAGTGCAGTGCAGACGGGGTCCACAATTCTGGGTGTGCACATGAGACCACACTGAACACTGGTAACACTGACCCTGGGCAAGCCTGGTTCCCACCAACCCACGTCATCCAGACGTCCTAGTGTCGGAGCACTTCAGTGACACTCAGGTGGTGCGAAGCTCCCACGGGACACGGCCCAGGTCCATGCAACTCGAATTTTGAACCTTCTGGTGATAGTCAGAATGGGGAGACAACACAATCCCCAGAGGAAAGAAAATGAGGCGTCACCAAGAAATTAAATTAGTGAAATTGAAGCATACAACATGACCAAAAAAGAATTCAGAGTAATGGTCGTGGAATTCATACATCGGATGGATGAGAAAATCAACAACCTATGCAAGAATCAGGAAGAAATGAAAAGTGATATAGCTACAATCAAAAACACCATGGAAAGTTTCAACAGTAGACTACAAGAAGCAGAGGACCGAATTAGTGAGTTAGAAGATCAGGTACAGAAACAAGCCCAATCTGAACAGCAACTGAGAAAAAAATTAAAAAGCAGGCGGAAAGCCTAAGGAAGCTTTGGGACAACATGAAACAAAGTAACATACGTATGATAGGGCTGGCAGAAGGACAAGAAGAGAAGCAAGGATTAGAAAATCTATCTGAAGAAATAATGACAGAAAACTTCTCGAATAAGGGGAAGAAAAAAGTTATACAAGTACAGAGAGTCCCAAGCAGGATCAATCCCAAAAGACCCACACCAAGACACATCATAATTTCAATGGCAAATATTAACGACAAAGAGAGAATCTTAAAGGTGACAAGAGAGAGACAGAGGGTACCTACAAAGGATCCCCCATCAGATTATCAAATGATTTCCCAACAGAAACACATCTAGCTAGAAGGGAATGGAAGGAGGTATACAAAGTGTTGCAAAGCAAAGGACTGAATCCAAGAATACTCTATCCAGTAAGACTATCAATCAAAATTGAAGGGGAAATCAGGAGCTTCGCAGACAAAAAAAGGCCAAGGGAGTTTATCACCACCAAACCAGCAATGCAAGAAATGCTAAAGGGAATACTGTAAAAAGAAGAAATAAAAAGGTAAGAAGGAACACAGACACAAAAATAGATATGACTACAAACAAGTACCTTTCAGTAATAACTTTAAACGTAAACGGACTAAATGCTCTAATCAAAAGACATCAAGTGGCTAAATGGATAAAAAAAAAAAACCACGACCCATATATATATACTGTCTACAAGAGACCCACCTCAGAAAAAGGGACTCACACAGATTGAAAGTGAAGGGATGGAAAAATATCTTTCAGGCAAATGGAAATGAAAAAAAAAAAAAAAAGCTGGAGTAGCAATACTTATATCTGACAAAATAGACTTCAAAGTGAAGGCCATAACAAGAGATAAGGAAGGCCACTTCATAATACTAAAGGAATTGATACAACAAGAGGATATAACCCTGATAAACATATATGCACCCAATGCAGGAGCACCCAAATACATAAAAAAAACTCCTGGAAGATATCAAGGGAGAGATCGACAATAATACAATCATAGTAGGGGACTTTAATACACCACTGACATCACTGGATAAATCCTCTAGACAAAAAATCAGCCAAGACACAGCAATCCTAAATGACTCACTAGATCAGATGGACTTAACTGACATCTTCAGAACACTGCATCCCAAAGCCACGGAATATACGTTCTTCTCAAGTGCACATGGGACATTTTCAAAAACATACCACATATTGGGTCACAAGCAAGGTCTCCCCAAATTCAAGAAGATTGAAATCATACCAAGCATCTTCTCAAACCACAATGCCATAAAATTAGAAATAAACTACAATAAAAAAATCAAAAAAATCTCAAACACTTGGAAGCTGAATAGGATGCTATTAAATAATGACTGGGTTACCAATGAGATCAAAGAAGAAATTAAGAGCATCCTGGAAACTAATGACAACAAAAACACAACAATCGAAAATCTATGAGACACAATGAAAACAGTCCTGAGAGGGAAGTTCATAGCTCTACAGACCTACCTCAAAAAGCAAGAAAAAATGGTAGTAAATAATCTAACTCAAAAAATTAGAAAGAGAGCAAAAAGAAAAGCCCAGAATGAGCAGAAGGAAGGAGATAATAAAGATCAGAGCAGAAATAAATGACATAGAGACCAAAAAAACAATACATAAGATCAATGAAACCAAGAGCTGGTTCTTTGAAAGGATAAACAAGATTGATGAACCTCTTAGACAGGCTCACCAAGAAGCAAAGACAGAGGACTCAAATAAACAAAATCAGAAATGAGAGAGGCGAAATAACAACAGACCCCACAGAAATACAAAGGATCGTTAAAAAGTACTATGAACAACTCTACTCCAACAAACTAGACAACCTGGAGGAAATGGACATATTCCTAGAAAAATACAACCTTCCAAAACTCAATCAGGAAGATTCTAAAAATCTCAATATGGATGAAATTGAAGCAGTCATCAAAAAGCTTCCAGCAAACAAAAGCCCGGGGCCAGGTGGCTTCACAGAGGAGTTATACCAAACATTCAAGGAAGAACTAATACCTATCCTCCTCAGACAATTCCAAAAATTTCAAGAGGAAGGAACACTTCCAAGCTCATTCTATGAAGCCAGCATCACCCTAATACCAAAACCGGATAAAGACAACACAATGAAAGAGAATTATAGGCCAATATCTCTCATGAACATAGATGCCAAAATCCTCAACAAAATTCTAGCAAAATGGATCCAGCAATACATCAGAAAGATCATACACCATGACCAAGCAGGATTTATCCTGCGGATGCAAGGATGGTACAATATCCGCAAATCAATAAACGTGATACATCACATAAACAAATTGAGAGATAAAAATCACATAATCATTTCAATTGACTCAGAAAAAGTATTTGACAAAATCCAACACCCCTTCTTGAAAAAAACTCTCAGCAAGGTGGGAATAGAAGGATTATACCTCAACATAATAAAAGCCATATATGAAAAACCCACAGCCAACACCATACTCAATGGACAAAAACTAAAACCATTTCCCCTAAGAACAGGAACAAGACAGGGATGCCCACTCTCACCACTCCTGTTCAACATAGTACTGGAAGTACTAGCCATTGTGATCAGACAAGAAGAAGAAATAAAAGGCATCCAAATTGGAAAAGAAGAAATAAAACTGTCCTTATTCGCAGATGACATGATATTGTACATAGAAAATCCTAAAGACTCCATCAAAAAATTATTAGACTTAATAAATGAATTTGGCAATGTATCGGGATACAAAATGCCAAGAAATCTATGGCATTTCTTTACACCCATACTGAACTTATAGAAAGAGAGACTAGAAAAGCAATCCCATTTACCATCGCACCAAAAAAATAAAGATACCTAGGAATAAACTTAACTAAGGGGGTAAAAGACCTATATGCAAAAAACTACAGGACACTGAAAAAAGATATAGAGGAAGACATAAACAGATGGAAGAACATACCGTGTTCATGGATTGGTAGAATCAACATCATCAAAATGTCCATACTACCCAAAGCAATCTACAGATTCAATGCAATCCCCATTAAAATTCCAACAGCATATTTCACAGACTTACAACAAACTTTCCAAAAATTCATCTGGAATAAAAAAAGACCCCGAATAGCTGCAGCAATCCTGAGAAAGAAGAACAAAGTAGGAGGGATCTCAATACCAGATATCAAGCTGTATTACAAAGCCACTGTTCTCAAAACTGCCTGGTATTGGCACAAGAACAGACATATAGATCAATGTAATAGAATAGAGAACCCAGAAATCGACCCAAACTACTATGCTCAATTAATATTTGACAAAGGAGGCATGAACATAAAATGGAGTCAAGACAGTCTCTTCAACAAATGGTGTTGGGAAAATTGGACAGATACATGCAAAAAAATGAAACTAGACCACCAACTTACACCATACACAAAAATAAACTCAAAATGGATCAAGGACTTAAAAATAAGACGGGAAACCATAAAAATACTAGAGGAATCTACAGGCAGCGAAATCTCAGACATATGCTGAAGGAACTTCTTCACCGATACTGCTCCTAGGGCAATGGAGACTAAAGAGAAAATAAACAAATGGGACTATATCAAAATAAAAAGCTTTTGCACAGGAAAAGAAACCATCAACCAAACAACAAGAAAGCCCACTGCATGGGAGAACATATTTGCCAATGTCATCACCGATAAGGGTTTAATCTCCAACATTTACAGGGAACTCATACAACTTAACAAAAGGAAGATAAATGATCCAATCAAAATATGGGCAAAGGACCTAAATAGACACTTTTTGAAAGAGAACATACAGAAGGCCAAGAGACATATGAAAACATGCTCAAAGTCTCTAATTACCTGAGAGATGCAAATCAAAACAACAATGCGGTATCGTCTCACACCTGTCAGAATGGCTATCATCAACAAATCAACAAATGACAAGTGTTGGCGAGGATGCAGAAAAAAGGGAACTCTTTTGCACTGCTGGTGGGAATGCAGACTGGTGCAGCCACTGTGGAGAACAGTATGGAGTTTCCTCAAAAATTAAAAATGGAACTCCCATTTGACCCAATGATCCCACTTCTAGGAATATATCCCAAGAAACTAGAAACACCAATAAGAAAGGATATATGCACCCCTATGCTCATAGCAGCACAATTTACCATAGCTAATATTTGGAAACAGCCTAAGTGCCCATCAGCAGATGAGTGGATTAAAAACTGAGGTACATCTACACAATGGAATACTACGCTGCAATAAAAAAGATGAAAGCAGTCCTGAGAAGGAAGTTCATAGCTCTACAGACCTACCTCAAAATCCAATTGATTGTAGCATCTATTATTTCACTCGCACCCCCCAACTTCCCCTTGCACATAGGATATCTGAAGATCCAAATGTCACAGAATTTTGTAATGTAGTGTCCACAGCATTCCCTTGCTCACTAAGCTGCTCTGAAACCACCTTTATAGTAGATATTTAAAATTAACATACAATTGGTTTCTGTACTATGTTCCACATGCTTCTGAAGTTTACAACTTGGACAATTCCACAGAACTCTTACCATTTGCAACAGCATGGATGGAACTGGAGAGCTTTATGCTAAGTGAAATAAGCCAGTCAGAGAAAGGTAAATACCACATGATCTCATTCATTTATGGAATATAATGAACAACATAAACTGATGAACAAAAACAGATCCAGAGACAGAGAAGCATCGATCAGACTGCCAAACCTCAGAGGGAAGATAGGGGAGGGTGGGGGAAAGGAGGAGAGATCAACCAAAGGACTTGTATGCATGAATATAAGCCTAACCAATGGACTCAAACACCAGGAGGGTGAGGGCATGAGTGAGGTGGGGGTTTAGGGGGTTAATGGAGGGATGAGGACACATATGTGATACCTTAATCAATAAAGAAATTTTAAAAAAAGAAATAAGTACAAGAAATAGCATATTTTCTATGGTTTGTGAAAATAAGATTTTCCTCAAGCACTGAGAATATGCTTGTTGGACTGTCTGTTTTTACACTGCCCTCTAAAATAAAATTGGATTTTTCTTTTAAAAAAAATAAATAAAAATAAAAATGTTTGTACACACGTGCTCTCTCTCTAAGAATGTGGGGTTTTTAATGTCAGGAGAAAGGGCTTAAGGAACTGGGGGCCTGGGAGATTACTTTTCATTTTATGTTCCTTTGCATTATTGGATTTGTTTTTTACCATGAGAATATATTAACAGATGAGGAAACTGAGACTCAAACAGGGTTAGGTAACTTGCCAGATGTTACACAGGTAGTAAAGGAGCCAATTGCATAAAAGTATGAATGATTATTCAGCCAATCAGTAATAAATTGCCTTTCCTAAGTATAGACTTTCCAATGTATCCTTATTAAATTCCATCATTTTAACCCATAGTACCAGTTGGCCAGGCTCTTTTTGTGTCTTGATTCTGGATCCATTGCCTTCATCTTTATGACCCACTTAAATCTGGCAAGCAGGCTTTCATGTTTCCATCCAACCTATTGATAAAAATAAGCTACCAATCCAATTGATTGTAGCATCTATTATTTCACTCGCACCCCCCAACTTCCCCTTGCACATAGGATATCTGAAGATCCAAATGTCACAGAAGTTTGTAATGAAGTGTCCACAGCATTCCCTTGCTCACTAAGCTGCTCTGAAACTGCCTCTATAGTAGATATTTAAAATTAACATACAATTGGTTTCTGTACTATGTTCCACAGGCTTCTGAAGTTTACAACCTGGCCAATTCCACAGAACTCAAACATAAACTGTGTCAGAAAGACTATAATTTCCACTCCCCAATTTTCCATAACACATTTGAACAGGACATTTTAAAAAGCAGACATATATAGTCGTTTCCCCACAGGAATGAACCCACTGCCACCCAAAATAACCCAGACAACTGAACACAACAGCTGGCAAAGGATAGCTGTCGCTAGCCTTTGGGGGAAGGGAGCCAAATGCATGCCACAGGGAATTGTGGAAGAAGCATCAATCTTTGTCAATCTCTTGCTCTATTTCTAGCTACATCACACACACTAGTCAAAGTGTTGGGAAAAGAACATATTTCCTGGTTTCCCTGTAATTACACACTATGTTATTGAATGTTTACATAGGTAACCCTAACAACACAATTGCTAAGTTTCTGAAAAGTTTACTGTAGGACAGAATTTAGTGAACAAATAATTCTTTTTTTTTTTTTCATTGACTTGTCCTATCAAATTGGAGCCACATTGCCCTGCAAAGAATTTTTTCTCCTGGTTATTAAAAAATATATTCTTACAAATGCAGAAAAGTTTTCAATTCCATATTTTAGAGGGGAAAATGTAATTAACACTAAAATAATAATAAATAACATGTTTTACTCAAAATGTCACAGGATAGAATGACTAAAAACAAAAACAGCAGAAGTCAGAGATTTTGGTAATTAATAAGATTACTTAGGTCACATTGCCTCATATTATTCTACTATGAAAGCTCAGTTTTGCATCATTTCTAATATTTTTCCATTTCAGATTTACCATCCTCTTTTCAGACCTCTTCCTCAGATGGAGTCTGTATGGTCTGTTAAAGGATTTGTTTTGATAGAAGATAATTTAGGGGTCCAGAATGAGTCTCCCCAGAATGTGCCACCCTGGCATGCAGATTATTTTGAGCTGAAAACAATTCAATTCCAACCACTCAGTAAGAGTTTGCAGCTGTTTTTACCTGCCACTTACCTGCTTAAAGGAATTCAGATGGAAAAACCTCCTCCAAGATGGTAACCTTTGCAAATTCATCTTAGCATATATGAACTAAGTGTGGCAGACAGGGAGAAGCCAAGCAATGTCTGTTAGACTCTACTCTGTATCACACTGTTCCATAATGGCCCAGCAAGCATTTGTTTACCACATCTTTGCTCTTTCTCATCTCCCTGTGAATTGCCTACTTTCCCTTTGAAGTCCATGATCCCTGCCTCCCTCTGCTTAAGTCCAGAATGGCATATAAGCCTCAACAGCCAAATGTATCCCCAGGTCTTATATTCTTGTGGCACCCCAGTGTGTAGGCATATAATAAATCTCATCATTTTTTCCTGCTAATCTGTCTCATGCAAATTTGATTATTAGTCCAACCAGAAGAATTTAGTAAGGTAGGAGGAAAATAATTTTTCCACCCCCACAATAACAATGCATAAAGTAAGTCTGTTTAGATATGCAGTTGGGACTGGCAGCTAATTAACATCCAAAAAATTATTAGTAAATTGTGACTATACTATACCCAACCTAATGGTTAAAATGATGGTGCTGCTCTAATTAAGGTATGTTATTATATCAAGAGTGTTTCATGAAATTGACAAAATGATGATCATAGTTAGATATTTAATCCCTTGTTGTCATTTATAATTCAAGGACAGAGTAATAATAGCTAACTTTTACTGAGCATCCACTATATACCAGATACTGTAGGAAGTGTTTTATAGGTATTACCACACTTAAGGCTGACAACAACTCTATGAGGAAGAAAGCCTTATTATTCCCATTTTATGGGAGAAACTGAGGCACAGAGGAGCTAAGTAATTTAACAAAGATCACATAGCCAATAGTGGTAGAATCTAATATGAAGCCGGACTAATCCCAGCGCCTGAACTCGATCACTAGATTGGGAAAAGAATTTGGCATTTCTGTTGATGACAGACGGGGGAGAGTAGATATAACAGTGGCAACTTCACTTTTTTAAAGTGGGGTTTCTGTTTGTATCTTACTAAATGAATTTCTTGTTTAGGGAGTTTCTCTAAATCAATCAGTAATGAATGAGAGACACCTAATGTTACCTAATGTAATAATCTGGTTATTATTTAGCAGGAAAGGAATAAAGGGAAGACTAGATAATACAGGCATGCCATTTATACAGCTTTGCTAAGTTAACACTCTCCAAGTCTTTTCCCAGCTGATCAATGGGTGGGGACTGGACAAAAACAGTTTCGATGCATGCTCAGTAAAGTCTGATGCTTACCTGTCACTCAGACCTGGAAGCACGTCAGGGCCAGAATAGTCATGGCCATTGCAAGGGCGTGAAACCTGAATATTTAAACTCCAAGACAAAGGGAGCTCCCTCTCTTGGCTCTTGGTTCCCTGGCTCACTTGTTGTTTGTGCCTAAGTCCTGTTGCAGAGCCACATTCCCCTGCATTCACCCACGAGGCCCATGGCCATGTGGGTTCCACACAATGGACTACATCAGCGGTCGCCAACCTTTCGGACCTCATGGAGCACCAGTGGTCCGTGGACCACCGATTGGCAAATGCTGGACTAATGGACTTTAGCCTGATGCTGAACTGGGTCAGCTGCAACATGGAACAGAAGCTCTGGACACTAGCCTTCCTTTTGGCTCTGCTGGACCTCCAGCTGCACCTTCTTTAGGACTGGTTTAAGGGACATGGGACTCTACAACCTAAGGAATGTAACTCCAGGCAAATAAAGCCTTTTACCACATATCATACTCCTGTGCAAATATTAGAAAATTCATTTTCTAAAGATATCATTAAGAGCCCCGCTCCCACGAGGGACAGAGAAGTCTGTTTCTCCAGTAACACTATTACCCACTTAGGCTAGACTCTGTCAGTATTCTTTGTAACTGTAAATGGCTTTAAATTAGATTACAATTGAACTCCATCACCATCATCCCAGTACTGTAGATTTAATGATTCCTTTAAAATAAGTGATAAGAGTACATTCCTATAGACAAGGACTAGGAAGAAAAATTGGAAAGATTGTTTTCCTTAAACTGAACTGAGAGTTTTGCCAGGAAAGGCCTGGAGGTACACTTACTTGGAGCACATTAGTCTGGTGCAACTCTTTTTTGCATGAATTGTTAAAAATTCTCACAGAGCTAAGAATAACAATCCTCATTCTATACCATTTTTAATAAGCACAGTTCTAACTAAATGTTAATACACCTAATACTGATATTTCAGATTATTGCTTTTTAGTTAATTCATATTGGAAAATAGGGATTCTTTGTGTATATTATATATGTTTTTATTGATTTCAGAGAGGAAAGGGGAGAGAGAGAGATAGAAACATCAGTGATGAGAGAGAATCATCAGTCAGCTGCCTCCAGCATACCCCCCACTGGGGATCAAGCCTGCAACCTGGGAATGTGCCCTGACTTGAACCCTTAATTCTTGGTTCATAGGTCAATGCTCAACCACCGAGCCATACCAGCTGAGCAAAATAGGGATTTTAAAACAATTATCCTGACTCTTTTTTGAGTGATGTGCTAAAATAGCCAATTTGGCTGCTTCCCATCTCTGAATTACAAGTTCTTCCCTACTCCTTCCCTTTTTCAAAATCATCTGTAGAAGGTTCTCAAAGTTCCTCTTGAATGACAATTGACTGATTATCACAAAGTCAGTCCTACATATGTTCCCTTAAACTATATGCAAATTACCTATTTTTCACTCTCACTTCAAAAGAAATAAATTCCCACCCCTCTTCACATCCCAAATCAGTTACTGCTTTTACAATTTTTCTCTTGATTTAGGAGTGGTAAAAATTATTATTATTTCTAGTATTGGTCATGGTATTCCAGAGAATAGCAAGGCTATAATTCATGCTTTACTGAAATTGGTAAATCAGGCAAGTGAAAAACAGCAGAAGCCCATAATTTAAATTCTCTTTGGGTTCTTAATCTGAGTCTCTGACATTTAAATTGGGATCAGTAATATATGGTTACAATGAAACCAGGAAGCAAGTCTATATAAATTACTATAAAATCTAATGCCCAGAAACTCATAAATTAAGAAATGAGACTAAACTCTACTCTTAACCCTTAGTGTTGTACCCGAATACTATAGTACATACCATGCTAAATAAGTGTGTATTTTGTTTTCATTTACATTGCCTGTTACATAAAGTAGGGCCTTTTGATCTAAAGTAAAAGGCAATAATTTGCAGGTGACAAGTTATTCCCCTGAAAACATATATTTTTTCAATTAATAAAATTCCAGGGAGCATTTTATGTCATCAAATATATATTCCATTTATTCTAAGTATAGTAGTAATAGGAATTGTATCCTATTTTCTCTTCGTTGTGATTGAAGTCTAGGTTCGTTGGTTTCCCATCCTCTCCTTTCCCCCTTTGATGCCTATTTTCTAACAAACATGGGTAAATTAAAATTGCATGATACTAAAATATTGCTTATAAACAAAAGAATTACCAGACTATTTCAGATGTTGCTGAGGTAAGTAGTCTTTGATTATATGTCTCCAAATTACATATGAAGGCTGTCCCATTAGAGTTAAAATCAACATTTCTAAATCCTTTCATTCTAAATCCTTTCACTGGGGTCCTCCTCTTCTAGTTCCTACCTAGTATCTCTTTCACCCAGTCCAGTCCCATCTTCCTTAAATGCTGACTGACAAATGGAGACAGGAAAAGGAAAGGGATGCTACTTAAGAGATATGGGGGAACTGACATTCCCTGAACACTCTTTTTATGCCAGGCACTGGGCCAAGTATTTTACATGTCATCTCACTTAATTCTATAATAGCCCTACAAAATTGAAGCTATTATCCTCATTAGACAGATAATGAAACTAAAGCTAAAATACCTTTTAAAAATGTGCCAAACACTTGGTCAGCTAGCAAAGGTCAGAAAGAAAACAAGGGAAATTTTTTTAAAAACTGAAAGGAAGGTTAACCCTGCTCAACCTACTCCCTACCACCTTTCTCCAACCCTCAACCCCAGGGCTCATCTTTATGGGACCAGTTGCCTCCAGCCTAATATTTTCAAAGTCGTCAACTGTAACTCTTAATGTTATCTTAGATTTAACTCTTCAATGCTACCTACAATAAAATCACACATACAGTCTCAAACAGAAATGAAGGGATGGAAAATTTTTTGGACTTCCATTTCTACAAAGATGGAGGACTAGATCTCCTAAAAAATGTCTTGCTACAAAATAAATAGAAGTTCTGTGGATTTGTTTCTAAATCTCTTGCTACAAAATAAATAGAAGTTCTGTGGATTTGTTTTTACTTTTTTTGATGTATAAGATAACTCAGCCAGCAAGAGAGGAGGAAATCTTCAGAGGTCAAAAACAAACAAAAAAAGAAACTGACAGAACAGTAAGCAGATGTTAATACTTCAACAGCCCTGGGGGTTTTTGCACTTGTCAGTAATCAATATTCAAAGAGATATAGCAGAGAAATTTTCAGAATTTATGAAACTTATAAATCCTCAAATTCAGATAGCACAAAGCATAAACAGGATTAAAAAGAGAAATTCCAAATTAAAAAAAAAAACCAACACTCTGATTTTTCCTTCCTATATAGGAAAAACCTCAATTCAGTCTACTTTCTATGTTGGGAAAAATCCAGTTCTTCCCACCTGTGTTTCTCCTTTACTTTTACATAGACACCATACTCATAGAACCCTTCACATCTGACACCTCTGTTCACCAAATATGTAGAGGTTTTGCATCATACTGAGCAATTCTCGACACAAGCTAGGTGTCCTATACTTTAATTCACTTCTAATGCTATCTACCAGGCAATAGTGTCAGATCCCACAGGTTAAGGCTCAGTCCCACAAGACTACAACCCCTACACTTCAGATGCCAATCATAAGTAGTAAATCCCTAGGTTACCCAAAACTTCTGTCTGATTAGGCTACAAATCAGAAGTTCCCATGACCCTCTCCTCAAATTAGATTAATTTGCAAGAGTGGCTCACACAACTTAGGAAGCATGTTTACCAGTTTTTTAAAGGATATGATAAAGAATACTGATGAGCCCTAGCTGGTTTGGCTCAGTGGTTAGAGTGTCAGCCCATGGACTGAAGGGTCCTAGGTTTGATGCTGGTCAAGGTCACGTGCTTTGGTTGCAGGTTCCTGGACCCTGGTCAGGGTGCATGAAGGAGGCAAACAATCGACATGTCTCTCTCACATCGATGTTTCTCTCTGTCTTTCCCTCTCACTTTCACTCTCTCTAAAAATCCATGATCAATGGTAAAATATCCTTGGGTGAGGATTAACCACACACACACACACACACACACACACACACACACACACACACACAGACAAAAAAAACAAAAAACAAGACTGATGAACAGGAAAAATAATGGCTGAATATTTCTCAAAGTTGGCACAAGACATAGGATTTAAGAAGTGAGGGAACCAATAAGAAGATAAATTCAAAATTCTACACCAAGATACATCATAGCCAAATTTCTGAAAACAAATGACAAAAAAATCTTGAAAGCAGGAAGAGAGAAATGACACCTTGCCTATAGGGGTAACACAATTTGAATGACATTGGATTTCTCATCTGAAACTATGCAGGCCAGAGGGAAGTGGCATGATGTATTTCACATGCTGAAAGTAAAGAACTGTCAACCTGAATCCTATATGCAGTGAAAATATCCTTCAGGAATAAAGGAGGAATCAAGACATTCTCAGATAAAAGCAAACTAAGAGAACTTGTCACCAGCTGCATTAAAAGAATGACTTTTAATAAAAACCTTCCCTAAAAGAATGGGTTAAGGCAGTGGTCGGCAAACTCATTAGTCAACAGAGCCAAATATCAACAGTACAGCGATTGAAATTTCTTTTGAGAGCCAAATTTTTTAAACTTAAACTTCTTCTAACACCGCTTCTTCAAAATAGACTCGCCCAGGCCGTGGTATTTTGTGGAAGATCCACACTCAAGGGGCCAAAGAGCCGCATGTGGCTCGTGAGCCACAGTTTGCCAACCTCGGGGTTAAGGAAGCTCTCTAAATGAAAAAAAGGAATCATTTTAAAAAGGAATCTTAGAACATCAGAAAGGAAGAAAGAATATGGAAATCAGAAATACTGATAAATAGAATGACTCCTCTTGAATCTTCCAAATTATGTTGGACAATGGAAGCAAAAATCATAAGGCTATCTAATGTAGTTCTAAATGTATGTAGAGGAAATGTCTAGGACAAACATATTATAAATGGAGAAGTATAAAAGGATGTAAAGTTTCTATACTTCACGTGAACTGAGAAGACACTGATAGTCCATGATAAGTTATGCATCCTATATAATAAAGAGGTAATATGCAAATTGACCCTCACGCCCTCGTGTTACAAGATGGCCGCCACCATGTCATCACAAGATGGCCACCCCATTTCATCACAAGATGGCTGCCACAAGATGGCCGCCCCCACGTCATCATAAGATGGCCACCACAAGATGACTGCCCCACGTCATCACAAGATGGCTGCCCCCACGTCATCACAAGATGGCCGGCAGGGGAGGGCAGTTGGTGGCAACCAGGCCTGCAGGGGAGGGCAGTTATGCATAATCGGGCCAGCAAGGGAGCAGTTAGATGTCAATCATGCCAGCAGGGGAGCAGTTAGGGGGCTATCAGGCTGGCAGGCAGAGTGATTAGGGGCAATCAGGCAGCCAGGCAGGCAAGTGGTTAGGAGTCCCAGATTGTGAGAGGAATATCCGACTGCCAGTTTAGGCACAATCCCTAAACTGTCAGTCAGATATCCCCCGAGGGGTCCCAGATTGGAGAGGGTGCAGGCTGGGCTGAGGGACACCCCCCCCCAGTGCACGAATTTCGTGCACCAGGCCTCTAGTATATAATACCTAGAGCAATGATGAAAAGGAATATACAAAGAGATACACTCAAAATCACTATACTAGTACAAACATTAAAATGTAATTCTAAATATGTTCAAGTAACCCACAGGAAGGCAGGGAAAAAATAAGAGAAATACAAAATGACAAAAAACAAAAATTACAGTGGCAGATTTAATTATAAAATAGCAATAATTACATTTAAGTTACATGGTGTAAATATACCAATTAAAAATCAGACTGGTGCCGAATCCGGTTTGGCTCAGTGGATGGAGCGTCAGCCTGCGGACTGAGGGGTCCTGGGTTCGATTCCGGTCAAGGGCACATACATTGGTTGCGGGCACATCCCCAGTGGGAGGTGTGCAGGAGGCAGCTGATCGATGTTTCTCTCTCATTGATGTTTCTGGCTTTCTATCCCTCTCCCTTCCTCTCTGTGAAAAAATCAATAAAATATATTTTTAAAAAAATAATAATAAAATAAAAATTAGACTGGCAGAATGGATGAAAAAACATGACTCCACTATATGCTGTCTATAAGAAACTATTTTATTTTTACATTAAATTTATTGGAGTGATATTCATTAATAAGATTATATGTTTCAAGTGTACAATTTTATAATACACCACCTGTATGTTGTATTGTGTGCTCACCATCTGAAGTCTAGTCTCTTTTAATAACCATATATTTGACCCCCCTTTACCCACTTAATTCTCTCCCTAACCCCTTCCCTGTCTAGTAACCACCATACTGTTATCTGTATCTATAAGGGGTTTTTCTTTTTAAGAAATTCACTTTAAATATAATACTACTAGGGATCAAGTGCACAAAATTCGTGCATGGGGGGGGTCCCCTCAGCCAAGCCTGCACCCTCGCCAATCCAGGACCCCTCGGGGGATGTCCGAATGCCAGTCTAAATCAGCAGTCAGACATCCCTCTCACAATCCTGGACCACTGGCTCCTAATTGCTCACCTGACTGCCTGCCTGGTTGCCCCTAACTGCCCCCCCCTGCTGGCCTGATTGCCCCTCACTGCCTCTGCATGCCAGCCTGATTGCCCTTAAGTGCCCCCCCTGCCGGCCTGGTCACCCCTCACTGCCTCCCTCAGCTGGCCAGGTCGCCCCCAACTGCCCACTCCCTGACAGCCTGGTTGCTCCTAACTGCTCCCCTTGGAGCCTGGTCACACCTCCTGGCCCCCTGCCGGCCTGGTCACCCCACACAGCCTGCTTGTTCAGTCGTTTGGTCGTCCCTCACAAACCCCCCTGATGGCCTGGTCGCCCCATGCAGCCTGCTTGTTCAGTCATTTGGTTGTCCCTTGGGCCGCCCATGGGTGGCTGGGCAGCTGACATCCAAGACTTGCCTGCACCTTGGCCTGGCCATGGGCAGCTGGGGAGCTGAGGGGACTGGGGGACTCTGGAGGAAGGTGTGTGGAGCGGCCGGACCTGGCTGGGGACGGGCCTGGCCATTCTGCATGCCTGCTGCCCTGGCAGGGCTGAGGGGACTGGGCACCGCCATCATGTGGCTGTGGGCGCCGCCATATTTGTGAGGGCATGACAGTCAATTAGCATATTCCCTCTTTATCAGATAGGATAGTTAGGTTAAAAGTAGAAGATGGAAAATGTTATATGATACAAAGAAGAGTGGCTATAATAATGCCAGAATATATACAGAGAAAATATGTATGCTAATATACATTAGCAATATATATGTATCTTATATAGTAAAAGTATAGTATGCAAATTGTCCCCTTGACCGGGAGTTCTTCTGTGAGTTCAACCAGGGGGTGGGGCTGGCCGGGGGAAGGGCAGAAGTACCTGGCCAGCTGCTGCCAGCTGCTAGGGACCCTACCAGTGCATGAATCCCGAGGCACGAAGATTCGTGCAAGAATGGGCATTCCTTCCCCTGGCTGCCAGCACCACCTTCAATCCGGCCCAGAGCTGCCTTTCTGCCCTTACTCCAGCCCAAAGCCACCTTCCGCCTTCCCACGCTGCCCAGAGGCCCAGAGCAGCTGGGGTAGTGTGAAATGCCTGCATATGCAAATTAACCCACCATTATTGTTGGGTTAATTTGCATACTCACTCCTGATTGACTGGTGTGTCATGAAGATACGGTCAATTTGCATCTTTCACTTTTATTAGTGTAGATAGGTCATTTTATTATTTACATATTATTAAATTAAGTACATATTAATATATAAATAATAATACAAATCAAGACAAAGTACAGTATAAAATATACACTGAGTGGCCAGATTATTATGATCTCTGAGTGCATAATAATCTGGCCACTCAGTATATTTATATATATATATATATATATATATATATATATATATATATATATCTTCTTACATAATAAAAAGGTAATATTTAAATTATCATCACTCCGCTACACCCACGATTGGGCCAGCGGGTGACACAGCGGGCGGGACTCGGGGTGGCTGGGGTGGTGATTGGGGCAACGCGAGCTCAGCGTCTGCGCCATGGCTGTGCTGCGGCACAGACGAGCCTCTGGGGCAGCGAGCCCGCGTTTTGGAGGTTTGGAGGCAGCGGGTGGGGGGGGGGCGGGCAGCGCGGCTCCCCGGGGAGGAGTCTGGCGGCAGTTGGGCCGCAGGAGCACGTGGCGGCGGCCCCAGCCTTCCTGGGCGGGAGGCAAAGGCAAGACCCCGGCCTGGGCTCCGGCCGCAGGAGGACCACGCCCCCGCCCCGCCTCGCCCTAGGGGCCCAGGGACTTCGGAGCTGCCGACCAGCGGACAGACAGCTTACACGTGCATGATTAAATCATGCACTAGGCTTCTAGTATATATATATATATATATATATATATATATATATATATATATATATATATTAGAGGCCTGGTGCATGAATTCGTGCATGGGTGGGGTCCAGCCAACTTGGCCAGGGGGAGGGGACATGGGCGGTTGGCAAGCCTGCCTACTGCTCAAATTCCTGGTCGAGGGGACAATTTGCATATTAGCATTTTATTATATAGGATATACACTGAGTGGCCAGATTATTATGCGTTCAGAGATCATAATAATCTGGCCATTCAGTGTATTTCAGAGCCAAAAGACTGAACTGACAAAGTGGATGTTATCATAATAAAAGGCTAATATGCAAATGGTTGTCACACCATGATGCCATAATGGCATAACACCATGATGCCTTAAGGACTGGTCAGCAGGAACCTGAGGCTGGGTGGCACCGGGCCGAGGACTGGGGACCTGAGGCTGTGCCCCCACCCTGTGGAGCTTGACAGGAGACCTGAGGCTGCGCCTCCCACCCTGTGGGGCTTGACGGGGTAACTGAGGTGGTGCCTTCTACCCTGGCGCCGGGCCAGGGGACCTGAGGCAGCACCCCCCGCCTGTCGGGGCTTGAAGGGGGACCTGTGGCCGTGCCCCCCGCCGCACAGGGCTTCACAGGGGACCTGAAGCCATGCCCCCTGCCCAGCAGGGCTTGACAGTGGTGGGGCCAGCCAGGTCTGGGTCTTGCCCAATGGGGATGGGGCCAGCTGGGTCTTGATCTGGCACGATTTTGAGGAGTGCGCGGGTGGGCAAGGACTTGACTCTGGGTCCCACAGCGCACCCCAAACTCTGACAGGAGGGAGGTTTTCATATACATTTTACTAATTTTCTATTATCTCTGACACTTCTATTATAGAGAAAGGACAAATAGCAATATTAAAATAGTTCCTCTAATTAATTCCCTTGTAATGTGCACGAATTTCATGCACTGGGCCACTGGTATAATGCTAAAAGGGCCAATCCATTAAGACACAGCAATCCTAAATGTGTATGCACTAAAATAGAGCTGTAAAATATGTAAAGCAAAAAACTGAACTAAAAGAGCAAACAGACAAATCCACAATTATAACTGGAGTCATCAACACCCCTCTTCCAGTAATTGAAAGAACTAGACAGAAAAGAGAGGGAAACCAAGATGGCGGCATAGGTAGACACCTAAACTGCTGCCTTGCACAACAATTTCAAAACTATAACTAAAAGACAAAACAAACATCATCCAGAACCACAGGAAAGCTGGCTGAGTGGAAATTCTACAATTAGAAGGAAAGAGGAAAGCACACAGAGAATCAGAGGAGCTGCAAAAGGCTGAGGTATGGAGACACATGCGCGGGTGACTGAGTGCCTGGCTGGCTTTCTCTAGCGGGAAGGAGACAAAAGCTCCTGACTGCATTGAAACCCAGATCCGACTGCACTGAACACCAGTTCTGGGCAAGACCCTGGGGACCCAGGCTTATACAGGGGGAATCTAGACTGTCAGGCAGAAACTCAGGGGAGCCGTGAAAGGCAGAGGTCTGGAGGCATGGGCGCGAGTGCTCGAAGAGAGGACTGACTGCTGAATGCTGCTGGCTTTCTCTAGTGGGTGGGAAACGGAAGCTCCCCCACTACGCTGAACCCCAGTTCCGACTGCACTGAACCCCAGATCCGGGCAAGACCCTGGAGACCCAGGCTTATACGGGGGGGATCTGAACTGTCAAACGGAAACTCAGGGGAGCCGCAAAAGGCAGAGGTCTGGAGGCACGGGCACGAGTGCGCGAAGAGAGGACTGACTGCTGAATGCCGCTGGCTTTCTCTAGCGGGTGTGAAACAGAAGGTCCCCCACTATGCTGAACTCCAGTTCCGGGAGAGAATCTGGGAATCCAGATTCATTGGGGGAGAAACTGGACTGTCTGGCAGCGAGCAAAACTCGAGGGCGGCTTACGCTTAGAGGTGCTTGAAGCAATTACCGAAGGACACTGAGACCCAGGGGCATCATACAACAGGGATGATGGGAAGCCAAGACTGTCTGCTCATCCCTGAGACTCCGCTCCATCCAAACTGAGCACAGAGGCTTTTGCAATTTTGCAAGTCTTGTCTCATAAGACTGTCTCCATCACAGAAGTTCTCCCAGCATAGACACAGCTGATCCTCACAGCCAATTGGCCTGGAAGTCAATTCCTCCCAGTGATACCAACAACAATCAAGACTTAACTACAACAAGGCTGTACACAAAGTCCACAAAGGGGTGCACCAAGAGTGTCCACCTCAGGTAACTGGGGAGGCCCACCCACTGGGCCATATAGGAAACCTAGCACACAAAGCTACCCTACCAACTCAGGGAAGCAGCGAAAATGGGGAGACAAAGAAACAGATCACAAACGAAAGAAATGGAAGAAAACAAACGACTGGATATAGAGTTCAAAACCATGGTTATAAGGTTTTTCAAGAATTTCCTAGAAAAGGCCGATAAATTTAGCGAGACCCTCGAGGATATGAAAAAGGACCAACTAGAAATTAAACATACACTGACTGAAATAAAAAATATTATACAGAGACCCAACAGCAGACTAGAGGAACGCAAGAATCAAGTCAAAGATTTGAAATACAAAGAAGCAAAAAACACTCAACCAGAAAAGCAAAAAGAAAAAAGAATCCAAAAATATGAAGATAGTGTAAGGAGCCTCTGGGACAACTTCAAGCATACCAACATCCGAATTATGGGGGTGCCAGAAGAAGAGAGAGAGCAAGATACTGAAAACCTATTTGAAGAAATAATGACTGAAAACTTCCCCACCTGGTGAAAGAAATAGACTTACAAGTCCAGGAAGTGCACAGAACCCCAAACAAAAGGAATCCAAAGAGGACCACACAAAGACACATGATAATTAAATGCCAAGAGCAAAAGACAAAGAGAGAATATTAAAAGCAGCAAGAGAAAAACAGTTAGTTACCTACAAGGGAGTACCCATACAATTGTCAGCTGATTTCTCAACAGAAACTATACAGGCCAGAAGGGAGTGGCAAGAAATATTCAAAGTGATGAATAGCAAGAACCTACAACCAAAATTACTCTTCTCGAGCCTGGGCCCCGGGTCCGGGCGAGGCCGCGGGCCCCTGGATCCGGGTGAGCCTGGGCCCCGGGTCCGGGCGAGGCCACGGGCCCGTGGATCCGGGTGAGCCTGGGCCCCGGGTCCGGGCGAGGCCGCGGGCCCCTGGATCCGGGTGAGCCTGGGCCCCGGGTCCGGGCGAGGCCGCGGGCCCCTGGATCCGGGTGAGCCTGGGCCCCGGGTCCGGGCGAGGCCGCGGGCCCCTGGATCCGGGTGAGCCTGGGCCCCGGGTCCGGGCGAGGCCGCGGGCCCCTGGATCCGGGTGAGCCTGGGCCCCGGGTCCGGGCGTGGCCGCGGGCCCCTGGATCCGGGTGAGCCTGGGCCCCGGGTCCGGGCGCGGCCGCGGGCCCCTGGATCCGGGTGAGCCTGGGCCCCGGGTCCGGGCGCGGCCGCGGGCCCCTGGATCCGGGTGAGCCTGGGAACCGGGTCCGGGCGAGGCCGCGGGCCCCTGGATCCGGGTGAGCCTGGGTCCCGGGTCCGGGTGAAGCCGTGCCCCCCCTGGGTCCGGCCGAGACCAAACCAGAGGGAGTCGGACCTGCATTATCACCATTTGTCCACCATCCAGAGCTGAGGGGTCAGTGCCGACATGTACTCATAAGGAACTGGTGGACATTGATATTGGGTCTCAAAAGAACTGTTGGTCCAGAAAGAAACTCACTACAGACTGATTTTTTGCCTGTCAGCATAACTATTATTGCCCGTCGCACATTCAATTCTTATAAGTACATCTCTAGTGACACATGATTTCGCTCATCTAGGGGAAATGATGAACAACATGGACTGATGAACAAGAACAGAACCAGAAACAAGGAGGCACCGATCGGACTATCGGGCCTCAGAGGGAGGATAGGGGAGGGTGGGGGGAGAAGGGAGAGATCAACCAAAGGTCTTGTGTGCATGCATAAGAGCCTAACCAATGGTTAAGTTCAACAGGGGGTTGGGGCATCCATGGGGAGGGGTGTGGGATGGGAATGGGGGGATGAGGACAAATATGTGACACCTTAATCAATAAAGAAATTTAAAAAAAAAAAGAAGAAGCAAGTTAGAACAGAATATGGCAGATGTGATGGTATGTCACTTCTAAGATTCAGTTATAAAAAGACTGTGGTTTCCATCTTAAGAAGTCTCTCTCATTCCCTCTAGATCTTTTACTATGGGAAAAGCCAGCAGCCATGCTGTGAGGTGGCCGTGTGAAGAGACCCATGTGAGTAAATTAGGCAGTGGATCTTCTGAGACCTGCCACATCCAGATGAGAGAGCACAGAAGTAGGTTCCTCTCAGTCCAGCCAAAGATAACTGCAGGCCTGGCAGACACCTTGACTGCAACCTCATGAGAGACCCTGAGCCAGAGCCACCCAGCTAAGCTGCTCTCAGATTCCTGACCCACAGAAATAGATTGATGTTTGCTGTTTTCAGTTGCTCAGTTTTGGAATAATTTATTACCCAGCAATAGATAACTAATACATGAGTATTGCAAATAAAAAAAAAATTACTCTTCTCAGCAAAGCTATCATTCAGAATTGAAGGTGAGATAAAGGCTTCACAGATAAGAAAAAGCTACAGGAGTTCATCAACACCAAACCAGTATTATATGAAATGTTAAAAGGTATTCTTTAAGAAAAGAAAGAAGAAGGAAAAGGTAAAGATAAAAATTATGAACAATATATACATATCTATCAACAAGTGAATCTAAAAATCAAGTGAATTAAAAATATGATGAACAGAATAAACTGGTGAATATAATAGAATCAGGGGCATAGAAAGGGAGTGGATTGAAAATTCTCAGGGGAAAGGGGAGTGGGGGGTGCGGGAAGAGACTGGACAAATATCATACACCTATGGATGAGGACAGTGTGGGTGAGATAAGGGCAGAGGGTGGGGTGGGAAGCAGGTGGAGGGGAGCTATGGGGGGAAAAGAGGAATAATTGCAATAATCTGAACAATAAAGATTTATTAAATTAAAAAAAAGAACTAGACAGAAAAGCAGCAAGGATGCAGAAGAACTCAACAACACTATCAACCAATGGTATCTAATTAACATTATAGAATACTCCACACAACAGTGAAATATACACATTCTTTTCACTTACCCATGGAAAACATCCCAAAATAGGCCCTATCCCAGGCCATAAAACAAACCTTAACAAATATGAAAGGAATGAAATAATATAGAGATGTTCTCTGGCCACAGTGGAATCAAACTAGAACTCAATAACAGAAAGATAAAAAAAATTTCCAAATACTTGGAAACTAAGCAACACACTTCTAAACAATTCATGGATCAAAATAAAAATTTCGGAGGAAATAAAAATATATTGATGTTGAAATGAATGAAATGAAAACACGACATATCAAAATCTGTGGGACAAAGCTAAAACAGTGATGAGCAGAAAATTTATAGCACTAATTGCATACAAAATGCAAAGTCTAAAATAAAAAATCCAACTTCCCACTTTAAGAACCTAGCAAATGAACAAAACAAAGCCAAAGCAAGTAGAAGGAAAGATATAATAAAGATAGAAGAAATCAATGAAATTGGAAACAGAAAAAAAAAATGAGGAGCCCAAGGGGTGCTGAATATGGCGGCTGGCAGGACGGAGGTGAGGGAGAGGAAATGAGTGAGTGAGGGGATGAACGGAGAGTGTGTGGATGTGTGTGTGAGTAAGTGAGGGACAGTTAAATCCGGCAGGAGCAGCAGGGGCTGGCAGACCAGACTCTCTTGGACAAGGAGAGACTACCACCACTGTGGGCACTCCCAAGACTGCAGGACTTGGGCACGGAGCCCACACCATCTTGAAGGGGAGAGCAGCCTTTTCTAGGAACTCAACAGCACCACCACCCAGACAGGCCTTTGACACTGCCTGAGACCCAGCAGCCACTACAGCCAAAATCCTGCTGCTCCACCTGCAGATACATGAACCTTGGGACCTCCACCTCCAATGGGGCACCGCTCCAGCAGCAGTAAGTGCAACTACCCCCCTCCACAGCGGCAGAACTCCGGACAGCACATTCACGCATTTCAGTGTGCAGACATCCAGGGAAAACACTCCGTAGGCAGCGCCTGGAAGCCACTGGGAACCCTGCTGGGTGTGATTTTGTACAGACAAGGGCGAACTGCCCTGCAGTAGAAATTCTGAATTCCCTCTTCGTGAATAACTGCTGACAGATACTCCAGCTGCGTAACTTCAGCGCCAGGGCCCCTCAGAGTGCGTCAGAGCTCTGTTCCGGCAAACGCACCGCCATAGTTGTGCATTCCAAGGAGCAGGCCCCCTAAACCCATCTATCCACAGGGTGCTCTGAGGGGCTGCTGTGAAACCCTGCTGGGTGTGATTCTGTATAGACAAGGGTGCGCTGTCCTGCAGTAGAAATTCTGAATTTCCTCTTCCTGAATAACTTCCCACAGACACCCCAGCTGCGTAACTTCAGCGCCAAGGCCCCTCAGAGTGCATCAGAGCTCTACACCAGAAAACGTACTGCCACAGTCGTGCATTTAAAATGGGCAGGCACCCTGAGCCTATCTATCCACAGGGCACTCGTGGGAGCGACTGTGAGTCCTCGTTGGGTGTGAACTTGGACAAACAGGGATGCACTCCGCCCCTGGCAGTAGAAATTCTGAATTCACACATCTTGGATACCTGCCCACAGACGCCTCAATTACACGGCTTCAGTGCCAGGGCCCTTCAGAGTGCTTCAGCGCCCCTCACTGGCAAACGCACTGTGGGTGCCCCTGTGAGCCAACACTAGGAGCATGCACCTATCCACCACATGTGCAGCAGCAAAAGCTGAGTCTGCCCACCCCACAACTACAGAACTCTGGACACCACAGTCACACCTTTCCAGAGGGCAGGCCTCCTAAGCCCCATCACCCCAATAGACAGTTCCTAGGTGCCGCTGTGAGTCCCCGCTGGGCATATGCAATTTCAATCAAGGGCACAAGACAGCAAAAATTGGGACAACCCCCTCCATGGCTGCTGACTTCTAGACAGCACAGTTGTACCTGTCCAGATTGCAGGCCTACATCAAGAGAACCCTAATATCTCAAGTAGGGAGCTACACTAGATTGCCAAGCCCAGGAGACCTGAGAGATCACATCAGTAGCATCATCCCCAAAAGAACCTGGTACCAAAGCAATCAGACCTACAATAAAAACGTTACAGCAAAACATGGGAAGACAAAAAAGCATGCCCCAAAGGAAAGAAAAAGAGGAATCACCAGAAAGGGAGTAAAATGAAATTGAGGCTAGCAACATATCAGAGAAAGAATTCAGAGTAATGGTTATAGGGATGCTCAAATTGCTGGATGACAAATACACAACTCAATGACAAATACATACAACTCAATGTAAATTATAAGGAGCTGAATGAGAATGTCACCAACATGAAAAGGAATCAAGAGGAGATAAAGAACGACATAGCTGCAATAAAGAAAACAATGGAAGGCTTAAACAGTAGACTAGAAGAGGCTGAAGACCGAGTCAGTGAATTAGAAGACAAGTTAGGAAAAAACACACAAACCACAAACACAGCAGCAACTGGAAAGAAGACTTAAAAAGCAAGAGGAGAGCCTAAGGGAGCTTTGGGACAACGCAAAACAAAACAACATTTGCATAATAGGGTACCAGAAGGAGAGGAAGAGAATCAAGAAATAGAAAACCTGTTTGAAGAAATAATGACAGAAAAATTCCCTAATATTGGCAAGAAAAAAACTATGCAAGTCCAAGAAGTACATAGAGTCCCAAACAAGATGAACCCCAAAAGACCCACACCAAGACACATCATAATTAAATTGCCAAACATCAAAAACAAAGTAGGAATCTTAAAGGCTTCCAGCGAGAGACAGAAAGTTACCTACAAGGGATCTACTATTAGAATATCAACTGATTTCTCAACAGAAACACACCAGGCCAGAAGGGAATGGAATGAAATATACAAAGTGAGAAAAAAGAAAGCCCAGCGGTCGATGTACCGGAAAGATGGCGACCGGCAGGAAGGTAGGGAGAGAGAGAGTGTGAGTGAGGAACCCATAGAGGAGAGTGTAGATGTGTGTGGTGTGTGTGTGTGTATGAGATAGGGTCAGTTAGATTCTGCAGGTCTTCCAAGGGGCTCCCGAACAGGGCAGCCCTAGACGGCGGAGCCCCGCGCACAAAGCGGACACTTCTCGGCGGCTGGTGCGGACGCAGAGACCACGCCATCTTGGGAAACAGAGCTGCCCGAGACTCGGATCCTGGCTTCTGACACAAACCAGGACCCTGCAGCCACTGGGGACAGAGAACTGCTATCACAGCTTCAGACAAACAAACAAGAATCCAGACTTCCCGGCAGATTTCCGTGAGTCAAAGAGCCTATCCCCCTCCTCGCAGGCGCTGATAGCGCCATAGTAACTGATAGACGCGCCCCTCCCCCAAGCTGCTGAGCGCCCACAGGCGTGCGGAAAGCGCCATAGTAACTGATAGACGCGCCCCTCGCCCAAGCTGCTCACAGGCGCGCGCACAGACAGCGTCATAGTAACTGATAGACCCGCCCCTGGCCCAAGCTGCCCAGCTTTGCGCAGGGACGCGCTCCCTCTTAGGGAATTTGGCGCGCGCTCACGCACGGGACAGAAGCAGCTCCCCGTCTGGGAAATCTGTCAGTGCGCACAGAGGGCTCCCCTTCGGGGAATTTGGGGGAATTTGGCTCGCGGGGCACAGCTCCCCCTTCGGAGATTCTTAAAAGCGTGCACAGAGGGGCTTCCCTTTGGGGAATTTGGCGCGCAGGACGGACTCCGCCCCCCTTCTGGGACTTTGGGAGAGTGCACTGAGCCGGCTCACCTTCAGGTTTTTAAGAATGTGCGCTCTAGCCGGTTTGGCTCAGTAGAGAGAGCACACACAGGACGCAGACCCACTTCAGGGAATTTGGCACGCCGGACACAGCTGCCTGGGATCCCTGACTCACAGCGCATTCACACTAAGAGCCAGCGACCCCAATTGTTGGTGCGTGCACACACAGGGACCCTGATTCTCAACGAGAAACCGCACAAGGCAACAGAGACTTTGACACTCGAGTCTTGGTGCAGACACAGGGAAACTCTGACTCCTGGCACATGCTAAGGATCTCATTCTCGGCACATACCAACAGTGTGGTGCAGACAGGGCCCCTGATTCTAAATGTGCACACGAGACCACACGGAACACTGGGGACACTGATCCTGGGCAAGTTTGGTTCCCACCAACCAAAGACAGTCACACGTCCTAGTGTCAGAGCACTTCAGTGAAACTAGGGTGGAGCGAAGTCCCCACAGCACACGACCCAGGTCCACGCAAACAGAAGCTTGAGCTTTCTGGTAATAGCCAGAATGGGGAAACGAAATAACTCACAGAGGAAAGAAAATGTGGAGTCGCCAAGAAAGGAAATTAGTGAAAATGAAGCTTGCAACATGACCGAAAAGGAGTTCAGAGTAATGGTCATGGAATTTATACATCGGATGGATGAGAAAATCAACAACTTATGCAAGAATCAGGAAGAAATGAAAAGTGATATAGCTACAATCAAAAACACCATGGAAAGTTTCAACAGTAGATTACAAGAAGCAGAGGACCGAATTAGTGAGTTAGAAGATCAGGTACAGAAACAAGCTCAAGCTGAACAGCAATTGGAGAAAAAAATTAAAAAGCAGGAGGAAAGCCTAAGGGAGCTTCGGGACAACATGAAACGAAGTAACATGCGTATAATAGGGCTGCCAGAAGGACAAGAAGAGCAGCAGGGATTAGAAAATCTATTTGAAGAAATAATGACAGAAAACTTCCCGGATATGGGAAAGATAAAAGTTACGCAAGTAAAGAGAGTCCCAAGCAGGATCAACCCCAAAAGACCCACACCAAGACATGTCATAATTTCAATGGCAAATATAAATGATAAAGAGAGAATCCTAAAGGCGGCAAGAGAGAGACAGAGAGTTACCTACAAAGGAACACCCATCAGATTGTCAAATGATTACTCATCAGAAACACAACAAGCTAGAAGTGAATGGAAGGAGGTATACAAAGTGTTGCAAAGCAAAGGACTGAATCCAAGAATACTATATCCAGCAAGACTATCAATCAAAATTGAAGGGGAAATCAGGAGCTTTGCAGACAAAAAAAGCCTCAGGGAGTTTATCACCACCAAACCAGCAATGCAAGAATTGCTAAAGGGAATACTGTAAAAAGAAGAAATAAACAGGTAAGAAGGAATACAGACACAAAAATAGATATGACTGCAAACAAATACCTTTCAGTAATAACTTTAAATGTAAACGGACTAAATGCTCCAATCAAAAGACATCGAGTAGCTGAATGGATAAAAAAACACGACCCATATATATGCTGTCTACAAGAGACCCACCTCAGAACAAGAGACTCACACAGATTGAAAGTGAAGGGATGGAAAAATATCTTTCAGGCAAATGGAAATGAAAAAAAAGCTGGGGTAGCAATACTTATATCTGACAAAATAGACCTCAAAGTAAATGCCATAACAAGAGATAAGGAAGGCCACTTCATAATACTAAAGGGAGAAATCCAACAAGAAGAAATAATTCTGGTAAACATATACGCTCCCAATATAGGAGCACCCAAATACATAAAAAAACTCCTGGAGGATATCAAGGGAGAGATTAATAGCAACACAATCATAGTAGGAGACTTTAATACCCCACTATCACCACTGGACAAATCCTCTAAACAAAAAATCAGCAAACAAACAGCAATCCTAAATGACTCACTAGACCAGATGGAATTAATTGACATCTTCAGAACATTTCACCCCAAAGCCACAGAATATACATTCTTCTCAAGTGCACATGGGTCATTTTCAAAGATAGACCATATTCTGGGTCACAGGCAAAGTCTCTTCAAATTCAAGAAGATAGAAATTATATCAAGCATCTTCTCAGATCACAGTGGCATAAAACTGGAAATCAACTACAATAAGAACAATCCAAAGAAATCAAACACATGGAGACTAAACAGCATGCTATTAAACAAGGACTGGGTCACCAGAGAGATCAAGGAAGAAATAAAAAACATCATGGCAACAAATGACAATGAAAACACAACAATCCAAAATCTATGGGACACAGCGAAAGCAGTCTTGAGAGGGAAGTTCATAGCTCTACAGGCCTATTGCAAAAAACAAGAAACAATGGTAATAAATTACTTAACCCTACAACTCAAAGAGCTAGAAAAAGAGCAGCAAGAAAAGCCCAGTGTAACCAGAAGGAAGGAAATAACAAAGATCAGAGCGGAGATAAATGACATAGAGACCAAAGAAACAATACATAAGATCAACAAAACCAAGAGCTGGTTCTTTGAAAGGATAAACAAAATTGATGGACCTCTAGCCAGGCTCACCAAGAAGCAAAGAGAGAGGACCCAAATAAACAAAATCAGAAATGAAAGAGGTGAAATAACAACAGACCCCGCTGAGATACAAAGGATTGTTACAAAATACTACGAACAACTCTATTCCAACAAACTGGACAATCTGGAGGAAATGGACATATTCCTAGAAAAATATAACCTTCCAAAAATCAATCAAGAAGAATCTAAACAGCTCAATAGGCCAATAACTATGGACGAAATTGAAGCAGTCATCAAAAAGCTTCCAGCAAACAAAAGCCCGGGGCCAGATGGCTTCACAGGAGAGTTTTACCAAACATTCAAGGAAGAACTAAAACCTATCCTCCTCAGACTATTCCAAAAAATTCAAGTGGAAGGAACACTTCCAAGCTCCTTCTATGAAGCCAGCATCACCCTAATACCAAAACCAGATAAAGACAACACAATGAAAGAGAATTACAGACCAATATCCCTCATGAACATAGATGCCAAAATCCTCAACAAAATTCTAGCAAATCGGCTCCAGCAGTACATCAGAAAGATCATACACCATGACCAAGTAGGATTTATCCCAGGAATGCAAGGATGGTACAATATCCGCAAATCAATAAACGTGATACATCACATAAACAAATTGAAAGATAAAACTCACATAGTCATATCAATTGATGCAGAAAAAGCATTTGACAAAATCCAACACCCTTTCTTGATAAAAGCTCTCAACAAGGTGGGAATAGATGGCTCATACCTCAACCTAATAAAAGCTATATATGATAAACCCACAGCAAACATCATACTCAATGGACAAAAACTAAAGGCATTTCCCCTAAGAACAGGAACAAGACAGGGATGCCCACTCTCACCACTCCTGTTTGACATAGTACTGGAAGTATTAGCCATTGCAATTAGACAAGAAGAAGAAATAAAAGGCATCCAGATTGGAAAAGAACAAGTAAAGCTGTCTTTATTTGCAGACGACATGATATTGTACATAAAAAATCCGAAAGACTCCGTCAAAAAACTCATAGACTTAATAAATGAATTCGGCAATGTAGCAGGATACAAAATTAACGCCAAGAAATCTATGGCCTTTCTATACACCAATAGTGAACTTACAGACAGAGAGACTAAAAAGGCAATCCCATTTACCATCGCTCCAAAAAAAATTAAGATACCTAGGAATAAACTTAACTAAGGAGGTAAAAGACCTATACACGGAAAACTACAGGACACTGAAAAAAGAGATAGAGGAAGACGTAAACAGATGGAAGAACATACCATGTTCATGGATTGGTAGAATCAACATCATTAAAATGTCCATACTACCCAAAGCAATCTATAGATTCAATGCACTCCCCATTAAAATACCAACGGCATATTTCACAGACCTTGAAAGAACTCTCCAAAAATTCATCTGGAATAAAAAAAGACCCCGAATAGCCACAGCAATCCTGAGAAAGAAGAATAAAGTAGGAGGGATCTCAATACCAGATTTCAAGCTGTATTACAAAGCCACTGTTCTCAAAACAGCCTGGTACTGGCACAAGAACAGACATATAGATCAATGGAACAGAATAGAGAATCCAGATATTGACCCAAACCACTATGCTCAATTAATATTTGACAAAGGAGGCATGAACATACAATGGAATAAAGACAGTCTCTTCAATAAATGGTGTTGGGAAAATTGGACAGATACATGCAAAAAAATGAAGCTTGATCACCAACTTACGCCATACACAAAAATAAACTCAAAATGGATACAGGACTTAAACATAAGACGGGAAACCATAAAAATACTAGAGCAATCCACAGGCAGCAAAATGTCAGACATATGCCAAAAGAAATTCTTCACTGACACTGCCCCTAGGGCAATGGAAGCTAAAGAGAAAATTAACAAATGGGACTACATCAAAATAAAAAGCTTTTTCACAGCAAAAGAAACCATCAACAAAACAACAAGAAGGCCCACTGCATGGGAGAACATATTTGCAAATGGCATCACTGATAAAGGTTTAATCTCCAACATCTACAGGCAGCTTATACAACTTAATAAAAGGAAGATAAATGATCCAATAAAAAAATGGGCAACAGACCTAAATAGAATCTTTTCAAAAGAAGACAGAAGGAAGGCCAAGAGACACATGAAAACATGCTCAACGTCACTAATTATCCGAGAGATGCAAATCAAAACAACAATGCGTTACCATCTCACACCTGTCAGAATGGCTATCATCAACAAATCAACAAACGACAAGTGTTGGCGAGGATGCGGAGAAAAAGGAACCCTCGTGCACTGCTGGTGGGATTGCAGACTGGTGCAGCCACTGTGGAGAACAGTATGGAGTTTCCTCAAAAAACTGAAAATGGAACTCCCATTTGACCCAGTAATCCCACTCCTGGGAATATATCCGAAGAAACTAGAAACACCAATTAGAAAGGATATATGCACCCCTATGTTCATAGCAGCGCAATTCACCATAGCTAAGATTTGGAAACAGCCTAGGTGCCCGTCAGCAGATGACTGGATCAGAAAACTGTGGTACATCTACACAATGGAATACTATGCTGCCATAAAAAAGAAGGAATACTCATCATTTGCAGCAACCTGGGAGGAATTGGAGAACATTATGTTAAGTGAAATAAGTCAGTCAATGAAAGAAAAATACCATATGATCTCACTCATTTATGGATAATAAAGAACATTATAAACTTGAACAAAAAGATAGATACAGAGACAGTAAAGCATCAAACAGACTGTCAAATTACAAGGGGAAGGTTAGGGAGAGGTGGGGGAGATAAGAGATCAATCAAAGGACTTGTATGCATGCATATAAGCATAACCAATGGATGCAAAACTCTGGGGGGTGGGGGCATATATGGGAGTGGGGTGTGGGGAGGGCAATGGTAAGATATGTACACATATAATACCTAAATAAAAAAATTGGAAAAAAAAAAAAGAAATATACAAAGTGATGCAAAGCAAGGGACTATATCCAAGAATACTATACCCAGCAAGGCTATCATTCAAAATTGAAGGTGGAATCAGGAGCTTCACAGACAAAAAAGGACTAAGAGAGTTCATTACTGCCAACCCAGCAATGCAAGAAATGCTAAAGGGACTGCTGTAAATGGAAGAAAGTGAAAGGCAAGAAGAAACACAAACAGTAAGAACAAAAATGACAACAAACAAGTATTTATCAATAATAACATTAAACATAAATGGATTAAATGCACAAATCAAAAGACACAGGATAGCTAAATGGATAAGAAAACATGACCCATATATTTGCTTTCTGCAAGAGACCCACCACAGAACAAAGGATTCATACAGACAGAGAGTTAAGCTTTTGCACTCAGATGTCGAGTGTGACTCGACATGGTTAGCATCCATAGCAGCTCTTTTTTATTTTATTTTATTTTATTTTATTTTATTTTATTTTATTTTATTTATTTTTTATTTTTTTGACATTTTTTTATTGAGGTATTATAAGTATACATATCTTACCATTGCCCCCCACACCCCACACCCATACATGCCCACACCCCCCAAAGTTTTGCATCCATTGTTTATGCTTATATGCATGCATACAAGTCCTTCGTTTGATTTCTTTTCTCCCCCACCTCTCCCTAACTTTCCCCCTGTAATTTGAAAGTCTGTTTGATGTTTTACTGTCTCTGTATCTATCTTTTTGTTCATCAGTTTATAATGTTCTTTATTATCCATAAATGAGTGAGATCATGTGGTATTTTTCTTTCATTGACTGGCTTATTTCACTTACCATAATGTTCTCTAATTCCATCCAGGTTGCTGCAAATGATGAGAATTCCTTCTTTTTATGGCAGCATAGTATTCCATTGTGTAGATGTACCACAGTTTTCTGATCCAGTCATCTGCTAACGGGCACCTAGGCTGTTTCCAGATCTTAGCTATTGTAAATTGTGCTGCTATGAACATAGGGGTGCATATATCCTTTCTGATTGGCGTTTCTAGTTTCTTCGGATATATTCCCAGGAGTGGGATTACTGGGTCAAGTGGGAGTTTCATTTTCAGTTTTTTGAGGAAACTCCATACTGTTCTCCACAGTGGCTGCACCAGTCTGCATTCCCACCAGCAGTGCACGAGGATTCCTTTTTCTCCGCATCCTTGCCAAGACTTGTCGTTTGTTGATTTGTTGATGATAGCCATTCTGACAGGTGTGAGATGGTACCTCATTGTTGTTTTGATTTGCATCTCTCTGATAATTAGTGACGTTGAACATGTTTTCATGTGTCTCTTGGCCTTCCTTCTGTCTTCTTTGGAAAAGATTCTATTTAGGTCCATTGCCCATTTTTTTTTATTGGATCATTTATCTTCCTTTCATTAAGTTGCATAAGCTGCCTGTAGATGTTGGAGATTAAACCTTTATCAGTGATAGCATTTGCAAATATGTTCTCTCATAGAGTGGGCTTTCTTGTTGTTTTGTTGATGGTTTCTTTTGCTGTAAAAAAGCCTTTTATTTTGATGTAGTCCCATTTGTTAATTTTCTCTTTAGCTTCCATTGCCCTAGGGGCAGTGTCAGTGAAGAAGTTCTTTTGGCATATGTCTGAGATTTTGTTGCCTGTGGATTCCTCTAGTATTTTCTTTTTTGAGAGAGGGATAGAGAGTCAGAAACTTCGATGAGAGAGAAACATCGATCAGCTGCCTCCTGCACACCCTCTACCGGGGATGTGCCCGCAACCAAGGTACATGCCCTTGACCGGAATCGAACCTGGGACCCTTGAGTCTGCAGGCCGACGCTCTATCCACTGAGCCAAACCGGTTCGGCCCCCTAGTATTTTTATGGTTTCCCATCTTATCTTTAAGTCCTGTATCCATTTTGAGTTTATTTTTGTGTATGGTGTAAGTTGGTGATCTAGTTACATTTTTTTGCATGTATCTGTCCAATTTTCCCAACACCATTTATTGAAGAGACTGTCTTGACTCCATTGTATGTTCATGCCTCCTTTGTCAAATATTAATTGAGCATAGTGGTTTGGGTCGATATCTGGATTCTCTATTCTGTTCCATTGATCTATATGTCTGTTCTTGTGCCAGTACCAGGCTGTTTTGAGAACAGTGGCTTTGTAATACAGCTTGAAATCTGGTATTGAGATCCCTCCTACTTTATTCTTCTTTCTCAGGATTGCTGTGGCTATTCGGGGTCTTTTTTTTATTCCAGATTAATTTTTGGAGAGTTCTTTCTAGGTCTGTGAAATATGCTGTTGGTATTTTGATGGGGAGTGCATTGAATCTGTAGATTGCTTTGGGTAGTATGGACATTTTAATGATGTTGATTCTACCAATCCATGAACACGGTATGTTCTTCCATCTGTTTATGTCTTCCTCTATCTCTTTTATCAGTGTCCTGTAGTTTTACGCGTATAGGTCTTTTACCTCCTTAGTTAAGTTTATTCCTAGGTATCTTAATTTTTTCGGTGCGATGGTGAATGGGATTGCTTTCTTAGTCTCTATTTCTGTAAGTTCACTATTGGTGTATAGAAATGCCATAGATTTCTTGGCGTAAATTTTGTATCCCGCTACATTGCCGAATTCATTTATTAAGTCTATTAGTTTTTTGATGGATTCTATTGGTTTTTTTATGTACAATATCATGTCATCTGCAAATAAGGACAGCTTCACTTCTTCTTTTCCAATTTGGATGCCTCTTATTTCTTCTTCTTGCCTAATTGCGATAGCTAATACTTCCAGTACTATGTCAAACAGGAGTGGTGAGAGTGGGCATGCCTGTCTTGTTCCTGTTCTTAGGGGAAATGGTTTTAGTTTTTGCCCATTGAGTACGATGTTTGCTGTGGGTTTATCATATATAACTTTTATTATGTTGAGGTATGATCCTTCTATTCCCACCTTGTTGAGAGTTTTTATCAAGAAAGGGTGTTGGATTTTGTCAAATGCTTTTTCTGCATCAATTGATATGACTATGTGATTTTTATCTCTCAAGTTGTTTATGTGATGTATCACGTTTATTGATTTGCGGATATTGTACCATCCTTGCATTCCTGGGATAAATCCTATTTGGTCATGGTGTATGATCTTTCTGATGTATTGCTGGAGCCGATTTGCTAGGATTTTGTTGAGGATTTTGGCATCTATGTTCATGAGGGATATTGGTCTGTAATTCTCTTTCATTGTGTTGTCTTTATGTGGTTTTGTTATTAAGGTGATGCTGGCTTCATAGAAGGAGCCTGGAAGTGTTCCTTCCTCTTGAATTTTTTGGAATAGTCTGAGGAGGATAGGTTTTAGTTCTTCCTTGAAAGTTTCGTAAAACTCTCCTGTGAAGCCATCTGGCCCCGGGCTTTTGTTTGCCGGAAGCTTTTTGATGACTGCTTCAATTTCTTCCATAGTTACTGGCCTGTTGAGCTGTTTAGATTCTTCCTGATTGAGTTTTGGAAGGTTGTATTTTTCTAGGAATATGTCCATTTCCTCCAGGTTGTCCAATTTGTTGTAATAGAGTTGTTCTTAGTATTTTGTAACAATCCTTTGTATTTCGTCGGGGTCTGTTGTTATTTCACCTCTTTCATTTCTGATTTTGTTGATTTGGGTGCTCTCTCTTTGCTTCTTGGTGAGCCTGGCTAGAGGTTCATCAATCTTGTTTATCCTTTCAAAGAACCAGCTCTTGGTTTTGTTGATCTTTTGTATTGTTTCTTTGGTCTCTATGTCGTTTATCTCTGCTCTGATCTTTATTATTTCTTTCCTTCTGCTTACACTGGGCTTTTCTTGTTGCTCTACCTCTAACTCTTTGAGTTGTTGGGTTAGGTAATTTATTACCATTGTTTCTTGTTTTTTGCAGTAGGCGTGTAGAGCTATGAACTTTCCTCTCAGGACTGCTTTCGCTGTGTCCCATAGATTTGGGATTGTTGTGTTTTCATTGTCATTTGTTGCCATGATGTTTTTTATTTCTTTCTTTGATGTCTTTGGTAACCGAGTCATTGTTTAATAGCATGCTGTTTAGTCTCCATGTGTTTGATTTCTTTGGGTTGTTTTTATTGTAGTTGATTTCCAGTTTTATGCCACTGTGATCTGAGAAGATGCTTGATATGATTTCTATCTTCTTGAATTTGGAGAGACTTTGCCTATGTCCTAACATATGGTCTATCTTTGAAAATGACCCATGTGCACTGGAGAAGAATATATATTCTGTGGCTTTGGGGTGGAATGTTCTGAAGATGTAAATTAATTCCATCTGGTCTAGTGAGTCATTTAGGATTGCTGTTTGTTTGCTGATTTTTTGTTTAGAGGATTTGTCCAATGGTGATAGTGGGGTATTGAAGTCTCCTACTATGATTGTATTGCTGTCAATCTCTCCTTTGATATCTTACAGGAGTTTTTTAATGTATCTTGGTGCTCCTGTATTGGGTGCATATATGTTTACCAGAGTTATTTCTTCTTGTTGAATTTCTCCCTTTAGTATTATGAAGTGGCCTTCATTATCTCTTGTTATGTCCTTCACTTTGAGATCTAATTTGTCAGATATAAGTATTGCTACCCCAGCTTTTTTTTCATTTCCATTAGCCTGGAAAACCTTTTTCCATCCCTTTACTCTCAGTCTGTATGCGTCTTTTTTTTTTTGAGGTGGGTTTCCTGTAGACAGCAGATATATGGGTTTTGTTTTCTTATCCAATCTGTTTTCCTGTGTCTTTTGATTGGGGCATTCAATCCATTTACATTTAAAGTTATTATTGATAGGTACTTATTTGTCGCCACTTTTATTCTATACCCCTGTGTTCCTTCTTTGCTTCCTATTTCTTTCTTTCTTTCTTTCTTTCTTTCTTTTTTTTTACAGCAGACCCATTAGCATTTCTTTCATTGCTGGTTTGGTGGTGATATACTCCCTTAGTCCTTTTTTGTCTGTGAAGCTCCTGATTTCACCTTCAATTTGATTGATAGCCTTGCTGGGTACAGTATTCTTGGATTGAGACCCTTCCTTTGCATGACTGTATATTTCATTCCATTCCCTTCTGGCCTGATGAGTTTCTGTTGAGAAATCAGTTGCTAGTCTGATGGGGGTTCCTTTGTATGTAAATGTCTGTCTCTCTCTGGCCGCTTTTAAGATTCTAACTTTGTCGTTGGTGTTAGCCAACTTAATTATAATGTGCCTTGGCGTCGGTCTTTTGAGGTTCATTTTGCTTGGAACTCTGTGAGTTTCTTGGATTTGTGTGGGTTTTTCTTCCCTATATCAGGGAAGTTTTCTGTTATTATTTCTTCAAACAGGTTTTCTATTCCTTGCTCAGTTTCCTTTCCTTCTGGTACCCCTATTATCCTGATGTTGTTTTGTTTTGTGTTGTCCCAAAGTTCCCTTAGGCTCTCCTCATGCTTTCTAATTGTTGTTTCTAGAAGCTGTTGTAATTGGGTATTTTTTTCCATCTTGTCTTCTAGCTCACTTATGCGGTCCTCTGCTTCTTCTAGTCTACTCTTGATGCTTTCTATTGAGTTCTTTACAGCAGCTATGTCATTTTTCATTTCTTCTTGGTTATTCTTCATTTCCTCTTGGTTCTTACTCATATTGTCGAATTTGTCTTCCATCTTTTTCAGCCACCTTATGACCATTTCTCTGAATTCTTTCTCTGATAGGTTGTTTGCCTCTAATTCGTTTACTTCCTTTTCTGGTGATGCCTGCTTTTCTTTCCTATGGGGGCTATTTCTTTGTCTCCCCATGGTCTCTCTTCTCTGGATATCTGGTTATATAGTTCTCTCTCTCTGGCGTTGATTTAAAGGTACAAAATACAACACAACCAGACACAACACACAAGGCACTGAACAGAATTGTATTCACGATATGAATAATCTCCAATAAAGGTAACCACCAGAGAAAGACAAATTATGGAATAGGAGTGGAAGAGGGAGAGTAACAAGAAAGAACAAAACAAAAAAAGAGTGTGAATCTGAACTTGGGAAAAGAGCAGAAAAAAAAGGAAAAGAAAAAAAAGTAAGAGAGACAAGAACGATACTAAGAGAGAAAAGGGGAACAAACTATATATATGGGGAGTAAACTCCACTACAACAACCACTAATCCCAGCAAAGTCCAGCAACACGAGCCTGGAGATTAATACAAACTGCAACACCAACTAATATCAAGTGAGGCAAGGGAAAACAAAAGTAAAATACAAACAAAAACAAAGCAAACAAAAGAACCAAACAAACAAACAAAAAGAATAATCAAAACAATCTCATAAAAAAGCATAAAAATTCAATCTAATCAACATTCAAGCAAACAACAACAAAAGGCCAGAGAGAAAAATATTTTTTTAAGGTAGCATAGAGAGAGGTATGTATGGATTTGGAGCGGGGGGTTGGGAATTAGATATATAAGTAGGGTGAAATTTTAGCAGAGGGTAAACTGAAAAAGTAGGGAAAATCTAAAGCCAGAAAGGGTTAAGATTAACAGGAGACCAAAAGGGGAAAGGTTAGGAGGAAAGTGATGGCATAATGGTAGCGTTGAGATAGGGTAAACCGATTGTAAGGGAAAGATGCAAATAGAATGTAGGACACTAATCCCAAAATAAAAGAAAGAGAAAATCAAATGACATTTAAAAAAAAAGTAAAATAATAGTAATAATAATGCTGATTGAAAATAAAAATGTAATAATTAAAAAGGTGAAAATTGAGTGGGGAAAAAGAAAAAAATTAGTTTCTTAAGTAAAAGATGCAAAAAATGAAAATCAGAAAATTAGAATAAAAAAATTAAAAAAATTGAAAAAAGAATTTAAAATTAAAAAATAGGAAGACTAAAATGTGCAGTAGCGGCTGTCATTCACTTCCTCTATTATTCTGTTTTGTATGCCTGTTTCCCAGTCAGGGCGGTATTTCAGTTCAGCTTCGTTCCACTGCTCCTCAGTGTTGTAAGCCAGTCCTGCTTTTTAAGCTGGTCGTGTCTTAATTTCTCGTATTTATTTTTTATTACACCAGAGACAATTAGCGTTTCAGCCCCTGGGTGGCAGTGTTTCTGAATTGACTTCTGGGCCTCTCTAGCTTTTTTTTTCCCCCTCTATGGCACTCACTACTGGTTTGTGGAGGTGTGCACCCAGAGTTTGTGAAGGTGTGCGCCTCAGAGCTGCCTCTCCGATGTTCACACCCAGCTCTGCTTCCCAGGTTCCGAAAAAACAACTTCCCCCTGCAGTCTTTCAGGGTTTTTCCACCTGGGTTTTCCTATGTATTGGGCTTAGTAATCAGAGTCGGAAAGAGCCCAAGTGTGCGGACAGTGGGTCTGTGTGCAAGACTAAGGAGCCTGCACTCCTTTGAATATTCTTAGTCTGACCCTCCTCGTCAGATTAAAATGAGTTTCTTTTAAGAGGTCACTTCTGTTAGCAGCTCAGAGGACCCCCTTCCACATTCACGGATCACGGCAGTTCCAACTGCCACCGATTTTTCTAGGCACAGACCTCCCGGTTCTTGCCGGTCCTGCGGTTCGCACGCTTCCCTCTCCCACTGCGGGGATTAGAAACCACACCTTATTTCAGGCGAAATCTGACCTTTCCGTGGTGCAGTGAAGAGTTCCTTTGGATCCGAATGTTTGCACCGATAGGGGACCGGTGTTCTGGTGCTCACAGCTGTTCAGTGTTTGCAGTTGTCGTGGAAAGTCAGGTTTCCAATAAAATCCTCCTTTCCTTGCAAGATGGCGAGGCGCCCAGTGAGCCCGCAGCTCTGGGAGGGGACCCAGCCCCTGTGGGTGCTGCACGGTCAGGGTAACCCTGCCCAGCACTCCCCCGCCTTCTCCTGGAGTTTAGCTGTCCCTTGGCTTGCCAACATACACCGGTAGCAGCTCTCTTTTTACACTTTGAATGTATCAATAATTTGAAATATAAAAAAATCCAAATAAATAAGTTTTGTATGAAAAGAAACTCCAGTTTTTTATTCTACGGCCGCGCTTTGTAAAATCTGGGGTATTTAAAAAATTAAATCCCAAGTAGAATAAAGGAATCGAGAAAAAAGCAAGCGAGTGCAAAGGGTTAAGGGATGGGAAAAAAATTTTCAGGCAAATGGAAATGAGAAAAAAGCTGGGGTTGCGATACTTATATCTGATAAAATAGACCTCAAAGTAAAGGCCATAACAAGAAATAATGAAGGCCAGTACATAATACTAAAGGGAGCAATTCAACAAGAAGATATAACTCTGGTAAACATATATGCACCCAATACAGGAGCACCGAAATACATAAAACAACTTCTGGAATATATCAAGGGAGAGATCGATAGCAATACAGTCATATTAGGTGACTTTAAAACCCTACTGACACCACTGGATAAATCCTCTAAACAAAAGATCAGCAAAGAAACAGCAATCCTAAATGATGCACTAGATCAGAAGGACTTAATTGACATCTTCAGAACATTTCACCCCAAAGCTATAGAATATACATTATTCTCCAGTTCACATGGAAAATTTTCAAAGATAGACCACATATTAGGACATAGGCAAAGTCTCTTCAAATTCAAGGAGACAGAAATCATAACAAGCATTTTCTCAGACCATAATGGCATAAAACTAGAAATCAACTACAATAAAAACAATGAAAAAAATCAATCAATTGGAGGCTAAATAGCATGTTATTAAACAATGATTGGGTTACCAAAAAGATCAAAGAAGAAATTAAAAGCATCCTGGAAACAAATGACAATGAAAATACAACAATCCAAAATCTAGGGGACACAATGAAAGCAGTCCTGAGAGGGAAGTTCATAGCTCTACAGGCCTAACTCAAAAAATAAGAAAAAATTGTAATAAATTATCTAACCTTGCAACTTATAAGAACTAGAAAGAGAGCAACAAGAAAAGCCCATAGTAACTAGAAGGAAGGAGATAATAAAGATCAGAGCAGAAATAAATGACATAGAGACCAAAAAAAAACAATACATAAGATCAATGAAACCAAGAGCTGGTTCTTTGAGAGGATAAACAAGATTGATGAACCGCTAGCCAGACTCACCAAGAAACAAAGAGAGAGGGCCCAAATAAACAAAATCAGAAATGAAAGAGGTGATGTAACAACTGACCCCAGAGATCTACAAAGGATTGTAAGAAAATACTATGAACAACTCTACTCCAACAAACTAGACAACCTCGACGAAATGGACACATTCCTAGAAAAATACAAGCTTCCAAAACTCAACCAGGAAGATCCAAAACTCAACGAGGAAGATTCAAAACACCTGAATAGGCCGATAACTACTGATGAAATTGAAACAGTAATAAAAAAGCTTCCTGCAAACAAAAGCCCTCAACCAGACAGCTTCACAGGGGAGTTTTACTGAACATTCAAAGAAGAACTAAAACCAATCCTTCTCAGGCTATTCAAAACATTCAAGAGGAAGACACACTTCCAAACTGTTTCTATGAAGCCAGCATTACCGTAATCCGAAAACCAGATAAAGACACCACAAAGAAAGAGAATTACAGGCCAATATCCCTGATGAACATAGATGCTAAAATCCTCAACAAAATTCTAGCAAAGCAGATCCTGCATTACATTAGAAAGATCATACACCATGATCAAGTGCGATTTATTCCAGAAATGCAAGGCTGGTACAATATCAGCAAATCAATAAATGTAATACGTCACATAAACAAAGTGAGAGACAAAAATCACATAATCATATCAACTGATGCAGAAAAGGCATTTGACAAAATCCAACACACTTTTCTGATAAAAACGCTCAGCAAAGTGGGAATAGAGGGATCATACCTCAACATAATAAAAGCATTATATGATAAACCTACAGCCAACATCATAGTCAATGGGCAAAAAATAAAAATATTTCCAGTAAGAACAGGAAAAAGACAGGGATGCCCGCTTTCACCACTCCTGTTCAACATAGTACTGGAAGTACTATGTCTGATTGTGGCAATCAGACAAGAAGAAGAAATAAACGGCATCCAAATTGGAAAAGAAGAAGTAATATTGTCATGATTCACAGACAACATGATACTGTACAAAAAAACTCTGAACACTCCATCAAAAAAATTATTAGACTTAATAAATTAATTTGGCAATGTAGCAGGATACAAAATTAATGCCAAGAAATCTATGGCATTTCTATACACCAACAGTGAACTTACAGAAAGAGAGACTAAGAAAACAATCCCATTTACCATCGCACCAAAAAAATTAAGACACCTCGGAATAAACTTAACTAAGAAGGTAAAAGACCTCCACTCAGAAAACTACCGGACATTGAAAAAAAGAGATAGAAGAAGACATAAATAGATGGAAGAGCATACTGAGTTCATGGATTGGTAGAATCAACATCATTAAAATGTCCATACTACCCAAAGCAATCTATAGATTGAGTGCTCTCCCCATTAAAATACCAATGGCATATTTCACTGACCTAGATCGAACTCTCCAAAAGTTCATCTGGAATAAAAAAAAAAGACCTCGAATAGCTGCAGCAATCCTGAGAAAGAAGAGCAACGTAGGAGGGATCTCAATACCAGATATCAAGCTGTATTACAAAGCCACTGTTCTCAAAACTGCCTGGTACTGGCATACAAACAGACATATAGACCAGTGGAATAGAATAGAGAACCCAGAAATAGACCCAAAACACTCTGCTCAATTAATATTTGACAAAGGAGGCATGAACATACAATGGAGTCAAGACAGTCTCTTCAATAAATGGTGTTGGGAAAATTGGACAGATACATGCAAAAAAATGAAACTAGATCACCAACTTACACCATACACAAAAAAATAAACTCAAAATGAATAAAGGACTTAAATGTAAGACTGGAAACCATAAAAATATTAAAGGAATCCACAGGCAGCAAAATCTCGGACATATGCCAAAGCAATTTCTTCACTGATACTGCTCCTAGGGCAATGGAAACTAAAGAGAAAATTAACAAATGGGACTACATCAAAATAAAAAGCTTCTGTATGCCCTGGCCGGTTTGGCTTGGTGGATAGAGCATCGGCCTGTGGAATGAAAGGTCCCAGGTTCGATTCCGGTCAAGGGCGTGTACCTTGGTTGCGGGCACATCCCCAGTGGGAGGAGTGCAGGAGGCAGCTGATTGATGTTTCTCTCTCATTGATGTTTCTGACTCTCTATCCCTCTCCCTTCCTCTCTGTAAAAAATCAATAAAATATTTTTTTAAAAAAAAAAAAGCTTCTGTACAGCAAAAGAAACCATCAACAAAACAACAAGAAAGCCCACTGCATGGGAGAACATATTTGCCAATGTTATCACCGATAAGGGTTTAATCTCCAACATTTACAGGGAACTCATACAATTTAACAAAAGGAAGATAAATAACCCAATCAAAAAAATGGGCAATAGATCTAAATAGATACTTTTTGAAAGAGAACATAACGAAGGCCAAGAGACATATAAAAACATGTTCAAAGTCACTAATCATCCGAGAGATGTAAATCAAAACAATGAGGTTCCATCTCACACCTGTCAGCATGGCTATCATCAACAAATCAACAAAGTACAAGTGCTGGAGAGGATGGGGAGAAAAAGGAACCCTCGTGCACTGCTGTTGGGAATGCAGACTGGTGCAGCCACTGTGGAGAACAGTATGGAGTTTCCTCAAAAAACTAAAAATGGAACTCCCATTTGACCCAGTGATTCCACTTTTAGGAATATATCCCAAGAAACTAGAAACACCAATAAGAAAGGATATATGCACCCCTATGTTCATAGCAGCACAATTTACAGTAGCTAAGATTTGGAAACAGCCTAAGTGCCCATCAGCAGATGAGTGGATTAAAAAACTGAGGTACATCTACACAATGGAAAACTACGCTGCTTTAAAAAAGAAGGAATTCTTACCATTTGCAGCAGCATGGATGGAACTGGAGAGCATTATGCTAAGCGAAATAAGCCAGTCAGTGAAAGAGATATACCACATGATCTCACTCATTTATAGATAATAAAGAACATTATAATCTGATGAACAAAAAGGTTGATACAGAGGCAGAGAAGCATCGAACAGACTGTCAAATTACAGCGGGAAGGCTGGGGATTGGGGAGGGAGGTAAGAGATCAACCGAAGGACTTGTATGCATGCATATAAGCATAACCAATGGATGCAAGACACTGGGGGGGAGGGTAAGGGCATGTATGAGAGGGGTGTGGGGGGGCTATGGGAGGATATGGACACATGTAATGCCTTGATCAATAAAATAAATTGGGGAAAAAAATTAAACAAAGCTGGTTTTCTCTAGAAAGATAAAAAATTTGACAAACCTTGCCCTGGCCAGTGTGGATCAGTTGGTTGGGCATCATCCTGTACACTGATACTGAAAGGTTACTGGTTCGATTCCCAGTCAGGGTACAAGCTTGGTTGCCAGCACAAGGGGATGTGCAGGAGGCAGCTGATAGATATTTCACTCACACATTGATGTTCCTCTCTCTAAAAATCAATAAAATTCTTTAAAAACAAATTTTGACAAATCTCTTGTAAGACTGACAATGGAAAAAGAGAGAAGACACACATTTCATTATATACTCTGCAGACATAAAAAAAAAATAACAATGCATGAACAACTCTACACATAAATTTATCAATTTAGATTAAATGAACCAATTCCTCAAAAAAAACAACAACAATTTAACACAATTAACCCAATATGAAATAGATCATTTGAATAGCACTGGTATGGGGAAATTTAATTAGCAATTTAAAAGACTTCAATTTAAAAAAGAGAAATTTCCAGATCCAAATGATCACTGGACTATTGTACCAAACATTTAAAGAAGAATTAACACAAATTCTATAAAATCTCAAATCATTGTACTGCCATAATATAAAAATTATAGTACAAAAAGAGAAAACTATAAGGATGTCACTCCAACTTGTTTTGCAGCTGGTAGAAGGAGAGAGACACTGCCACTAGTTTCAAGAGTGTCTCTGACAATGGTATCCAGAACCAGGCTTCCCCCCTCTTTATGACCACAAAGCCAGCTGTAAAGACGTACAACTAGGCCCAGCTGCTGTGGCTCAGCAGTTGAGTGTCCACCTATGAACCAGGAGGCCACAGTTCAATTCTTGGACAGGGCACATGCCCAGGTTGCGGGCTCAATCCCCAGTCGGGGGTGTGCAGGAGGCAGCCAATCAATGATTCTCTCATCATTGATGTTTCTCTCTCTCTCTCTCTCTCTCTCTCTCTCCCGCTTCCTTCATCTCTGAAATCAATAAAAAAAAAATTTGTTTCAAAAAGGAAGTAAACCCTATGCAGTCACACAGATCCTCCACTCAGAAGGGTCCCTGCTTAATTTACTGCTCTACTATTGCCATCTTAAAAGTCTTAATAATTTTACCTTTGAATTTGTTTTATAAGTGAAGTTCAATGGGACAATGGATTATGCTGTGTGAGCAGAAGACATGTGGAAGAAAATAAAAGCTTTAGATTTATATTTTGGTACTTTTAACAACAAATGTTTCTTGCTTTTGAAAAAAGCATTATCATTTTGCACTGGGCCTAGCCAATTAGATAACAAGTCCTGCATGACCACTATTTTCCATGAAAGACACATCAGCAACTGGCTCAACTCTGCCAATCAGATACTCTAGCTCTGCTTTAAGAAACCTAGAACTTTATACCTTTTGTGCTTTCCCCCCTCAATTTCACAAAATACATTTATCAAAGGGAAATTAGAAAATATACTTAATCAAAATGAACAACATATAAAAATCCTTGTTAATCCCAAGACCCAGAAATAATCACTCTTAATATTTTGGCATATGTCCTCTTTATATGCACACTAGAGGCCCGGTGTATGAAATTCGTGCACAGAGGGGGGGTTCCCCCAGCTCTGCCTGCACCCTCTGCAATTCAGGACCCCTACACCTTTTTCTTATCTATCTAACCTCTTCACATTTAAAAAAATTAACTGAAATATCACTTACTCTAGGAAATCCTCTTTGAACAAATGTCTTTACAATCTGTATTAAGTATTTTCATAGTATACCATTCTTTTTCTTTAACAGCTACTTAGAGTGGATGCAATGTGGTTTTCATTCTTGCATCTGAATTTTTTCTTCTTGCTCTTGTAATAGCAAAGCATATCCAATTTACATTTGCCCTTCAAGGGTTTATATTTGGTTCAGTTTCTAGTTGGCTCCCTGCTTTTTTTTTAAGCAATAAATTTGGGATGTGATAGTAAGCTTCACTTGTAATCAAGTCTGTAGGTCTCTCTATCTGAATATTTCTGTAATACCTATCACTTTAGCATACCAGAGATTGTGTTCATTTATAGAAAATAACAATAAATGTCACCTGATCATTTGATCTTCTAGTTATATTTTATAGCAAGATGTATTATTCTAGTAATTTAACTATTACAAAACTGAGGCATACAGAAATAAATTACGTTGAACAATAAAGAATGACTCAAATATCAAAGCATGGTACACTTAGGGCCTCCCTTGTCCTGTGCCTCAGATATCATAGCATAGTACACAGTTCACATGGAACTCAGCTTCCTTTAAAATAGGAAGGGATGCCATACTCATGAAGCAGCTACTTCCACACATTTTTTTTTATTTAATTCATAGCACATACTCTTTGTACTAATTATTTGAAAATCATCCCAGAAATTGCCTGTTTCTCTCTGTATTGTTGCCTTACATTCTAATGTTATTACTGCACTTTTATCATCCACTCGCTCTAATAAGATTGTGAATTTTTTAAGGGCAGAGATCATGACTTGAGCTTGTGTTTCTCTGTCATGGTGTCTAGATAAATATTCAAATGCTATCCAGTCCAAATGACTGTGATGAGAGAGGCCCACTGTTGCTGGAGACCTCTGATTTTTATTTAAGGGGCCTCACTTGTTCTGCACCTTTACAGAGGGGTGAGTAGGTGCTGAGGGAATTTGAGGAAACCCAGACAGAATTCTCCGAAAAGATTTTGCTAAGCTGGCCACCGGACCACCGGGCATTTGTCCAATTAGAACCCGGACACACAGCAATACCAAAGGCACTGGTCTCCTACTGCCAATGTGTGGGGATCAAACCCCAGCCTGCAGGAAATCACCCCCATAGTCAGGACCAGGCCGCTGGGTAGACCTGGGCTGGTGCTCCTAACTCTGGGGAGAGGGAGTCTTTCCATGGCTGCAGGCTAGAGGCCCTGGACTCTGGAACAGGTCCATAGCGCAGGTTGGTCAGCCAAGCGGCTTCTTCACCTGGGATTGCAAGGGGGCTTGGCCAGGCTCTGCCTGGCCTGTTCACCCCATGATCACAGGTCAGCTCAGCTTGGCCTGTTCGCCCCGTGATCACGGGGTGGCTAGGCTTGGCCTGTTCGTCCCTGATCGCCGGGGCGGCTCGGCTTGGTCTGTTTGCCCCGCGGGGCGGCTCACCTTGGCCTGTTCGCCCTCTGATCACAGGGTGGCTCGGCTTGGTCTGTTTGCCCCCTGATCGCGGGGCTTCCAATGGCAGGGGAGCCAGGTGTCCACGGCAGCCCCCCTCAGCGGCCACGGATCCTGCCGTTATGAGGCACGGGGGGCGGGACTCCCGCCCCCGCGCCTCTCAACGGCCCGATAGGCCACCCCGAGTCCCGCCCCCCCAGCCTCCCACCACCCAATTGTGGGCGTAGCAGAGTGATGGTTATTTGCATATTACTCTATTATTAGATAGGATGTACTCATTTTTGTAAAAATCACATTTTTCATAATCTGCTTTTACTATGTCAATATATTTTTTAATTTTCATGTCAATAAATATATGCATTATTTTTATTTTCAAAAGGAAATAAATTTATTTATTTTTCTTATTAGAAAATATTAATTCATTAGGGGAAGCATCAAACAATAGAGAAATCCTATCTAATAAAAGAGTAATATGCAAATTGACCATCACTCCAACACACAAGATGGCCACCCCATGTGGTCAAAGATGGCCACCACAAGATGCCAGCAGGGGAGGGCAGTTGGGAGGGACCAGGCCTGAAAAGGAGGGCAGTTGTGGGTGACCAGGCCAGCATCAGAGGGCAGTTGGGAGGGACCAGGCCTGCAAGGGAGGGCAGTTGGGGCGATCAGGCCTGCAGGGGAGGACAGTTGGGGGAGACCCATGCCTGCAGGGGAGGGCAGTTTGGGGGGACCCAGGTCTGCAGGGGAGGGCATCCCTTGAGGGGTCCCAGATTAGAGAGGATTCAAGCTGGGCTGAAGGATACCCACGCTCCCCTGTGTATGAATTTCATGCACCAGGCCTCTAGTATATAAATAAAAAGTGAAAATTGTACTTAATACCACCATCCACCAAAAATCATGGCTAATAATATAATACAGATACTTTGAGACTTTCATATATACATATATATATATGTACATATATATACATATATGTACATATATATAACATATATGTATGTATGTATATATATATGTACATACATACATACATACATACATACATATATGTTATGTATCATCTATATATGTATATATAAATAGCCTGGGTCTGTAACATCCAAAATGACTGAAGGCTTGACCGAACACCAAAAGTCAGTCCTGCGGTCAGTTCTGGGTCACCATGGTGACCCAGCACTTACTGCCATGCTGCGGGTGTCTCAGCAACCCAGCATTGACTGCCAAGGGGGCTGCGATCAGGCCCAGACAGAGGCCTGGAGAGAAAAGCAGGGTCTGATCGCAGCCCCCGTGCTAGTCAGTGCTAGGTCGGCGTGGCGGACGTCAGTCCTGCAGTCAGTGAACATAGGGTCAATTAATATTAAGTGAACATAGGGTCGATTAATATCTCTTTGAGAGAAGTTAAGAATATAAAGTACAGTGTAGAGCAGTGATGGCGAACCTATGACATGCGTATCAGCACTGACACGCATAGCCATTTCTGATGACACGCGGCCGCTGAGGCGGCCGCATGCCGAGGATGAAACATTTGCTGCTCCTGAGGATGAAACATTTGTGAAATAATGTTTTTTCCTCAAAGTGACACACTACCCGAATTATGCTCAGTTTTTTGGTGAAGTTTGACACACCAAGCTCAAAAGGTTGCCCATCACTGGTGTAGAGCAATTACTTATATTATTTCACATAAAACTTTTTTCAACTAAGATATTTTTCTTTACTTAAAATGTATCTTTATTGTTGAAAGTATTACAGATGTCCCTTTGTTTTAGTGGTTTTTTTCCCCATTGATCTTCTCCACCCTGCACCCGCCCCTTCCAGGCCTTTGCCAGACTATTACCTGTGTCCATGGGTTATTCTTATCTAATACATAAAAATCTAGAAAAGTTTAGAGAAAATAAAATAAAAGATATGCCAGGTAAATATTGAACAGAAGAGCTGAAGTTGCTGCATGAATACTGGATACAGGATTGAAGCCAAAACACAACTCATGAGATAAAGTTAGTCATTGTAACATAACAAAAGGTTCCTTTCACTGAAAAGATAAGATTGTTCCCAATACTTATACACATAATAGAACAGTGTGGGAGTTCGGAATGAGCCTCACCAAGATGTGTCTCAGTGGTATGCAGATTTTTGAGCTAAGGGCAATTTTAGCTTCAGGCTTAAGTGAAAATTCTGCCCCTCCCTTTAACTACCTAAAAAAATTGAATTAGAGGCCTTGCCCATAATAAGACATTATCCTATATAATTAAAGGCTAATATGCAAATCAACCAAACAGCAAACCAACCGGTCGCTATGACATGCACTGACCACCAGGGGGCAGATGCTCAATGCAGGAGCTGTGCACTGGTGGTCAGTGTGCTCCCACAGGGGGAGTGCCAGTCAGCCAGAAGCCAGGCTCATGGCTGGCTAGTGCAGCAGCAGTGGTGGGAGCCTCTCCCACCTCCGTGGCAGCACTAAGGATGTCCTACTGATGGCTTAGGCCCACTCCCTATGGAACATCCCCTGAGGGCTCCTGGACTGCGAGAGTGTGCAGTCCGGGCAGAGGGATCCCCCCCCCCCCGCGAGTGCATGAATTTTGTACACTGGGCCTCTAGTATATATATATTTAAACAAAATGTGATAATACTATGTACAGTCATATAATCTTTTATATTTTCCTATAGAATATAGATATATATCCATGTGAACATAGATCACTATAGATTTTTACCTAAGTTAGATTATACTATACATAATATTCTTCATCCTGATTTTATCTCCTAACAATATGACTCAGATGTCTTTTCCATTCCAATATATAGAGATTTCTTTTAGTCTTTGTAATGACTGAAGTCTTATTAAAATATGTTATTAATACTCATTATATAGATATATTATAATGTAACCATTACTCAGATTATAAACATTTAGGCCATTTCTAGTTTTTCAAATTTTAAAACAATATTATGATGAACATTGTGTGTGTGTGTGTGTGTGTGTGTGTGTGTGTGTGTGTATGTGTGTGTGTGTGTGTGTGTTTATATGAGTATGCATCTTTGGACTCTTGTCCAATTATTTCTTTAGAATAAAATACTAGATGTGTAGGATTAAAGAATATGAACATATTCTTTTAGTTCATATTGAGCAAATATGTGTAGCTACTTTATTTTTTCTATCTAAAGTTTCCCAAAAATCCTTATCCCTCTGAATGATATAGGAGGCATGCAGAAATAAACTTGCCAATTAAAGATACCTGTAACTTTATTTATTTTTCTATTATAGTTTACTTTCAATATTATTTTGTATTGGTTTCAGGTGTGCAGCATAGTGATTAGACTTTACAAAGTGTTCCCCTCAATATTTCCAGTCCCCAGTTGGCACCCTACATATTATTGACTATACTCCCTATGCTGTACTTTACATCCCCGTGACTATTTTGTAACTGTCAATTTGTACTTCTCAATGCCTTCACCACTTTTACCCAGTTTAACCCCCGCTTCCCTGTGGCAACCACCAGTCAGCTCTCTATGTAAGATATCTTTAACTCTTGAAGTTTAAAAAACATTTTTCTCTTTCAAATAATCTTCTTTGAATAAATGTTGAGACTTTCAAGGTTTCTCTCCCTCTTTCTCCCCAAGATGTCCTTATGGTGGTATCTTAGCCATTGATTTTTCTTTGGGTCTCTGCTGGTCTTTCATTCCATATTGTCTCTGGGTACCATCAGGAGCCCATGGGGTTGGGGTTGGTATCTTTAGTCTGATATTTGAGACTAATGATGTCTACCTTCTTGGTTCTATCATGTGGCACCCCCACCACAGCTTATTGGTATGGGAGATCCTACACAAGCATAACTACTGTCCCTATGATTCATCTCTAGAGATTAGTCATCCAAATTCTCTGCTTAGGGTCATCTCATGCCCGTATAATTTGGGGAGTAAGCTGGCCCATGCCCCATTAACTTTCCAGAACCTTATCCAGGTCCCAGCTATACCATTCTTAGTGCCATGATAAACTAGGGGATAATTTTTCCTTCATCTAACTCATTATGCCATCATGCTATTTTTAAATTCTTATCTGGGTGGCATCGTGTTAGACATGATACTTCTCTAGAGGAGTTTACCATTTTCCCAGTTTGTGCTTGGGGATGCAAAGAATTGTCTCTGCCGCTCTAAGAATCTCCCAAACTTATTTGGGACTACCCACTTCTTCTCCTTAGGTAGCCCTTCTAGGAACTAGAAATGGCTATATTTTATCTCTTCTTCCTATCTGGACAAGATAAAATATTCCTTCTTAAGGTGGCATTCACGCTCTCTCTATTCCCCTGGGACTTAATAATGAGAAGCTATCAGATTACCAAAAAGGAAACACATTGAGAGGTATTTCAAAAAATATCTATGTCACATACATTTTAAAGCCTTAATACTATTATGGAATTACCCTAGAAAATATATATAGTTCCAATTTAAGCTCCCAGTTGCAGTTTATGAGATATCCTTCCCCATGGGCTTTCAACAATGGCCACTGAAATAGGGCAACCTGTTGTGCAAAATCTTGTTATCTCAATCGTTTGGCATGCATTTCTTTGAGTACTAATGAGGCTGACAGTTTTTTAATATATGTTTACATGTCCTTTGGTGAATTTTCTGTTCGTGATCCATTATTCTGTTCATCTTTTTATATTTTTCTTGATTTACGAGAGTTTGTTACATAATAAGAATATTAACCCAAGTTTGCCATTGCCTTTTAATTTTATTTATTCATTTTTGCTTTTCAGAATTTTTTAAAATTCTTACAAAATTTTTCCTTTTATGTTTTGTTTTTGTCTTCATGCTTACAAGAACCTTCTACACACTGATTATATGAATCTGTATCTACATTTTATTTTGTACTTCATGTTTTAATGTTTTAATTTAAGTATGTAATATATTTGAAATTTATTTTGGTGCAACATGTAAGGTAAGGCTCTTTATTTCCCAAATGTTTAACAAGTTGTATTAATCTCCTGTTGCTCTTTGTAAAGAATAAAGATAGCCCAGCTGGCATGGCTAAGTGGTTGAGCATCGACCTATGCACCAGGAGGTCAGAGTTTTATTCCCAGTCAGGACACATGTCTGGGTTGAGGGCTTGATCCCCAGTGTGGAGCATGCAGGAGGCAGCTGATCAATGATTCTCTCTCAACACTGATGTTTCTAACTCCCTCTCCGTCTTCCTTCCTCTCTGAAATAAATACAAATATATTTTTAAAAAGAATAAAAATAGGCTCAGGTGGTGTTGCTCAGTGGCTAGAGTGCCAGACTACACACCGAAGAGTTAAGGATTCGATTCCTTGTCAATGACATGTCCCTGGGTTGCAGGTTGATCCCAGGCCCTGGTCAAGGCACATGTGAGAGGCAACCAATTGATGTATCTCTCACCTCTTTCTCTCTCTCTCCCCCCCTCTCTCTCTTTCTCTCTCTCTCTCTCTCCCCTCTCTCCCTCCTTTCCTCTCTCTATAAACATCAATCGAAAAAAATATCCTCAGGTGAGGATTTAAAAAAAAGAATGAAAATATAGTGCTCTTGATTTTCCAGAATATTGTGGCTTCAATGTAGTAATTATTATAAGTATCCACCATAAACTTCCTTTTTTTTTTTACATACCACCTCTGAGGAACCTAGGTCTAATCAAAGTTCAGTCTCCTAGACACACATTCATCTGGACTTGGGTGAGTGGTAAATAGAAAGACACCTTCCAAATGTTATCTTGGAGAGGTAGAATATCTGATAATGCCCTCTGCCCTGTATCACACACCCTGACCATTTTCCAAAGACCAATCACTGGGATTTCTCATATTTTCCTGGCCAGACTTTCACTAGTCCTGAAGAAATCCCTGCATCTCAGCTGTCACAGTATCAGTTCTTGAGCCAATCCAGAGATGTTTGATTAGAAAGCTTAGAAGAACAAATGACAAGTTCTCTTGGCTGAGATATCTTCAGGATGCTGGACGAAGTATGGATTATCTTGGAGTGAAAAACCCCCTAAACTGTTAGGGACATCAAGCAATTACTGGATTTCCCCCAGTTTTCCACCTCCACCCTAGTAACCTTACTAACAGACCTTTTCAAGAAGCTGGAAGGTTTTTACTTAGTCCCTGGCTGGAGCCACAACATGTCAGCAACTGAAATACATGTTTACCTCTCTCTTTATCTTTGTCTACATTACCCCAACAAACTCCTAAGTTATTAAAAATAAACTCCAATTCTATGGAGAGAGCCAATTTTTATTTTTCCATCACCAGTTATTCCCTCTATGCCCTCTTCCACCTCCATTCAACCATCCCCGAAATCACAACTTTTTAACATGGCATGCAAGGCCATCCATGATTCAACCTTATCTATAATCTAATTCCTCACCACTCTCTGCCTAAGAATGCCTCAGCCACCCCCACTACTTTCATCTACCTAAATCCCACGTAATTCTTTATTTTTTGTTTTCTCTCATTTTTTTCTTTTTGTTCAATCTCTCCACACCCCACATCCAGCACCACCACCCTCCCAGTCAGCTGTCAGCCTGCTCTCTATTTGACTCTGTCTCTATTTTGCATGTTAGTTTCTTTTGTCCATTAGATTCCACATATGAGTGAAATCAAATGGTACTTGTCTTTCTCTGACTGGCTTATTTCACTTAGTATAATGCTCTCCAGATCCTCACCTCAGGTATTGTCACCTCCAGAAAATTCTCCCTTGTACCATATCCCCAAAGACTGGGTTAAGAATCTTTCATACATCCTCCTACAGTATATAATGCAAATTTCTACCAGTTTTTAGTTCACTGCATTATAATTGTATTTTTGTATGCTGGTGAACTCACTTGATCATAGCTCCCTCTTAAAGTGGGAGGCTCTGTCTTATCTCACTGTGTATCCTCAAGGTCTAACCATATGTGGCACACAATAATAAATACTTGCTAAATAAATTAGCAAATAAATGAACTGTGTCCTATCATTTGATTACTAAATCATTCCCCCCACCCCAGTCCAATAATGAAGAAGCGCCTTGGACTACGAAGAAAATCTGCTACAAACCCAGTCATAAACACATTTTGAGAATTTCTTAAATCTGACTAAGACTGTTTAGCATTGTGCATATATGTATGACTTTTATACAAAAATATTTGCCAAATAGACATCATCGAGTGAACTGACTGTTCTAATAAAGTATAACTTGCTCGCTGATGTGGCTCAGTGGTTCAGTGTCAACCTATGAACCAAGAGGTCACAGTTCGACTCCTGGTTGCACATGCCCAAGTTGTGGGCTGGATCCCCAGTAGGGTGTGTGCAGGAAGCAACCAATCAATGATTCTCATCATTGATGTCTCTCTCTCTCTCTCTCCCTTCCTCTCTCTGAAATAAATTTTTAAAAAAAAATTTTAAAGAACAACATATTTTGTAGAATTTCTTGTTGTGATTATCTGCTTATGTATCTGTGTATCCCATGAGACTAAGAGCTTCTTAAAGCTTCACACCCATTACAATGGCTGACACATAGTAAGCACTCAACAAAAGCTTCTTTTTTTAAATATATTTTATTGATTTTTTACAGAGAGGAAGGGAGAGGGATAGAGGGCTAGAAACATCAATGAGAGAGAAACATTGATCAGCTGCCTCCTGCACACCCCCCACTGGGGATGCGCCCACAACCAAGGTACATGCCCTTGACCGGAATCGAACCTGGGACCCTTCAGTCCACAGGCCGACACTCTATCCACTGAGCCAAACCGGTTTCGGCAACAAAAGCTTCTTGAATGAATATACAGGCTGGGGCAAAAGTAGGTTTACAATTGTTCACATGGAAAATAATACAATAATTAATAAATAATAATACAAGAATAAACTCTGTTTCACGTACTCACAACTATAAACCTACTTTTGCCCTGTATAAGACAAACATTCATGCTGTTTCCTCTATCAGAAATTCCTCTTCTCCCTCTCCTTCTCCATCTAAAAAAATTATACTTGTCCTTCAGAGTTCAGCTCAAATGTCAGCCCTTTCTGACTCAGCATAAAGCAGAAATAGTCACTTCCTCCTTTGGGCTACAGTAGTTCATTATACATATTGTTCTTGTAGCCTCTATTATGTATACTGTTACTGAATGTAGTTAGTTAAATTTAAACACCATCACCCACTACTTGTGAAATCCTCAAGAGCAAGAACTTTATCTTATTTACATTTGTATCTTCATGTACTCTATCTAAAAATTTCAGGCCCTAAACAATCATTTGTTAAATTAGATAGAAGGAGGGGTATCAGTACAAATAGAAAGGGGACAGATATGTATAATGACAAGTATTTTTCTAAAAACTAATAAATACAACTGGGATAAGATATATCAATAAATTAAAGGATTAATATACTTAAAGAATAGAGTTCCTTCAAATTAATAAGAAAAGAGAATCCAAAGAGGAAATAGGCAAACAGGCAATTCAAAGATAAGGACACATTTCCAATAAGACATTTTAAATGTTCAGCCTACTAATAATCAAAACATGCAAATATAAACAATGAAATCTTTTCTTTTTATTATCAGGTTGGCAAAAATGACAACGATCAAGTACTTGTTAATACCCAACACTACTGATGAGGGTATGGAAAAATGGACTCTCTTAAATGCTATTGGTAAGAATGATTGTAAATTGCTTCAAACTTTTCTAAAGGCAAATTAGTATTAAAGCTCTATAATAAATTTTATTAAAATATTAATTATATATTATGTTACAACTAGAGGTCGCTTAGGCTTTTATATATCTAGACTACAGGCCCGGTACACGAAATTCGTGCAGGGGGGCGGGGGTGTCCCTTAGCCCAGCCTGCACCCTCTCCAATCTGGGACATCCCTCTCACAATGCAGGACTGCTGGCTCCCAACTGCTCGCCTGCCTGCCTGCCTGATCGCCCCTAACTGCTTCTGCCTGTCAGCCTGATCAACCCCTAACCACTCCCCTGCCAACCTGAACGATGCCTAACTGCTCCCCTGCCGGCCCAATTGCCCCTAACTGCCCTCCCCTGCAGGCCTGGTCACCCCCAATTGCCCTGCCCTGCTGGCCCTGTCACCCCTAACTGCCCTCCCTTGCCAGCCTGGTTGCCCCTAACTGCCCTCCCTTGCAGGCCTGGTTGCCCCCAATTTCCCTCCCCTGCTGACCTGGTCACCCCTAATTTCCCTCCTCTGCCAGCCTGTTCGCCCCTAACTGCCCTCCCTTGCTGGCCTGATCGCCCACAACTGCCCTCCCCTGCTGGCCAATATTGTGGCAGCCATCTTGTGTCCACATGGGAGCGGCCATCTTTGACCACATGGGGGCGGCCATCTTGTGTGTTGGAGTGATGGTCAATTTGCATATTACCTCTTTATTAGATAGGATTTTACATATGTATACCCAATCATCTAGCAACTGCATAGTGTACCTTACATATCATATTTATTTCATTCACACCAGCCATACAAAACCTCTCATTTATTATAATTATATCTCTTACTCTTCTAAAATAACCAAATCTCTCTCTCACCTTACCCTCCTAAATTCTTCTACTGTGTCCTCTGGAACTCCATTTTTATCAGCATTAAACTTTGCTAGATCCTTAGCCTCTTCCCTAAATGTTCCCTTCACCTTCTTGTTCTCATCAAAACCTCACACTTCCCTAAACACACTGTTTTCCCTGAAGCCCTCACAAATGAAGGCTGTGTCTCTTCCACATAAGGCACACCATTAGACTTGGAAGTAAAGTGCTGTCCTTGTTGCCCATTGTCCTATCAGCCAATTTCTAACTCATTCCTCCTTAACCCTTTGCACTCGCTTGCTTTTTTCTCGATTCCTTTATTCTAATGCTAACCGTGTCGAGTCACACTCAACATCCGAGTGCAAAAGGTTAAAAGTCACCAGCTACACACCTTGCTGCTGTCATCTAGCCCTCAGTCAGTTAACACTTTGCCATCAGTCTTACATTCTGCTCTCCAAAACTATTGCTGTCATTCTTGATGACTGATATTCACATGGATGATCATTGAACTCCTCTAGTCAATCATCCAAGGATGTTTTTCTCCAGGCTACTTTAGCTGCCTACTTTTACAGCATAACTTAAACTTTTTAGTTACCATACCTGAGCCACATATCAATGTCACACTGAAAACTCAAAGATAATACAGCAATGCCTTTACAATTCTGAAGAAAAATTATTTCCAAACTAAATTCTATATTCAGGCAAACTATTAATCAAGTGAATGAATATATTAAAGACATTTTAAACAGGCAAGATTTCAAATAACCCCTATTGCCTGGATCAGCGGAGGATTCTCATCCCCCTCTCCCTCCAACACAAAGACACACAAGTGTTATTACCATTCTTGAGAGCTGAAGGTTGACCATGGTGAGTTTAAAAAAAATAGAGGGCAGCCCATTTCCTCTGGTCATATTTCTACAGAATGTTCAAAACCAAGTCCACACTTCTACAGCTTTGACAAATACCCTGACAATTGTGAGCACTGTTTCTCAGGACAAGTGACTTGCTGGTTAGCTTGCTCTCCAAAATATTCTTTATCAAAAGAAAAAGCCCTGATTTTAGAGTTTGCCAATTTTCATCATGTAAATATTCCTACTATGATGAATTTCAAGCTGGCAGGAAAGCATCAATTTCCTAAAAATGTAATCATTAGTCAATACAAGCCTGGTCCAGCACACAGCTGTGTGACACAAAAGCACTCACTTTTGACTTTACACATAAACTTTCTCAGAAGGCATTCTTATAAACTTAAGGCACAGGCTCTGCCCCTGAGACTCTTCCTCTGAGAGCCTTTATTCAATAATGGCAATATTGCTCTTTCCTAATACAGCAAGACTAGTGCTTGCTGCTCAATTTTCCTTAAACAAATACATTATACATAGGCGCTTAATATATAAAGAAAGAAAACAAAGGGAAAAAAACATGATAATGATTACCTCTGGTGGTGAGGGAAGGAGACACAACTAAAGAGAAGCACACAGAAGCCTTCTACGGTATTGATAATGTTCTGTTTCTTAAGCTGGATAGTGGGTAGACATGTGTTTATTTTATTATTATTGCTATGCTGTTTTCATGTAATATATTAAATAGTTTAAAATGTGTAAGTAATAATAAAATACAAAAATAAAACACTTAAAAGAAAAATTATGTATTAAAGTAAAATAAAGTAGAATATTTTATGTGATCTTCCATTTAGCAAGACTACCAACCCCAAATCCAGAAGATTGACAGATTTTATTACATCAAAATTTAAAACTTCTGTATAAGAAAGGATAACATAAACAAAGTCAAAAGACAAGTAACATACAGGTGATGTATTATAGAAGTATGCCCTAGAAACATACATAATTTTATTAACCAATGTCACCCCAATAAACTTAGTGAAAATTTTTAAAAAGATAAATAATAGGGTAGGAAGAAATTTTTTATTATGTGAGAAAAGAATTAATACTTAAAATACATGAAGACTACCTACAATTCAATGAGTAAAAGAAAACTCATCAGAAAAATGACTAAAGAATATCAACAGATAATTCACACAAAATGCAAACAGGAAACATATGAAAAATATTCAATCCCACTAACATTTTTGGAAAACCAAATTAAACAATAATAAAATGGCAACTTTAACCCATCTTGTTAGCAAAGATAAAAATTGTTGTTGAGGGTGTACAGAAACGAAGTCTCTCAAACACTACTGGTGAGAATGTAATTGGACACATTCTTCTTAGAGGAAAATCTGGTTGTATTTCTAACAAAATATTAAATACATTTTTTAACCCTGCAATTCCTCTTCTGGAATGCTAGCCTTCAGACACATTTGCATAAGTGTTCAAATTATAGCTACAAGAATAAAAGAAAATGCCCATCAATAGGGTACTGATTAAATATATTACAAGATACTCATACAATGGAATGTATGCATCTGCTAAAAATAAAAAAAGAAACACTAACATGGGAAATGCTTCTAACTTGTAACATTAAAAAAGTAATACGACTCTGGCCAGTGTGGCTCAGTTGGTTGAACATCATCCCATGCACCAAAAGATCATTGGTTTGATTATTAGTCAGGGCACATGCCCAGGTTGTGGGTTCAGTCCCTTGTTAGAGTCTATAAGGGAGGCAACCTACTGATGTTTCTCACATCAATATTTCTCTCTCTCCCTCTCCCTTGCTCTCTATCTCTAAAACCAATATTTTTTAAAAAGCAACATGTACATCAATATTTATGGCATGATTTTATTTGTGAAAAAAATATGTGTATGTATATACATATGAATGTATATAGGGGGGGAAAAGCATATATATCCCTCATTTTCCACACACAAAAAAACACAACAACAACCTATATTACTACCTGTTTTCACTAAGCAAAATAAATCCAAATAGGATTTTCAGTTTTACGAAAAAAAGCTATTACCAGCCCTGGCCAGTGTGATTCAGTTGGTTGGAGCTTCATTCTGTACACCAAAAGGTCTCGGGTTCGATTCAGGGTCAGGGCATATACCCAGGTTTCAGGGTCAATCCCTGGTCAGGGCGCGTGCAGGAGGCAACTGATGGATGGTCTCCTCTCCTCCCCTCTCCCTCTCTCTCTCCCTCTCTCCCTCTCTCTCTCTCCCCCTCTCTCCCTCTCTCCCTCTCTCCCTCTCTCCCTCTCTCCCCCCCTCTCTCTCTCATCAATTTTAAAAAATTTTTAAGCTATCACCATACTGATATAGTAGGTCATCACTTTATGCCATTTTGGCTTAGAAAAGATTTCATAGGGACACTCTACTTTCAGATAGCAGGGAAAGCCTGTATATATAAAATAATTCAAAAGTATTTTGGCCCTAGCTAGTTTGGCTCAGTGGACAGTACATTGCCCTGAGGACTGAAGGGTCCCGGATTCAATTCCAGTCAAGGGCACATGCCCGGGTTGCGGGCTCAATCCCCAGTAGGGGGTGTGCAGGAGGCAGCCAATCAATGATTCTCTCGCATCATTGATGTTTCTATCTCTCTCTCTCCCTCTCCCTTCCGCTCTGATATCAATAAAAACCTATTTTTTAAAAAGGTATTTTGAAGAAAACTCACTGCACTGTTCATTATGTTTACCTCTTGTGGGGGAATATGACTGAGGAGCAGCTGGAGGAAGACTAACAATTATAAAATTTAACTTCTATATTGTTTGAATGCTTATAAGCATGTTTTCTTATATATTTATATAATTCTAATATAAAAATGTTAATGTTTGCATAGCTAGTAAGGAAATTTTTTAAAAAAAATATTTGATAACATTTAATTTAACATAGCTTTAATTGGGACCTCTTTTAAGAGTAATTCACATTATTTTTGTCAAAGCAGCTTATGGATAATATGGGATCACAAACACAATCACAAAATGGTATAGCTCTGACTCCACTCCCATCTGTTCTGCAGAAGTTATAAATAATCCTTCCTAAGTTTTCCCCAAATATTTCTGGCAATAAATCTCCAGAGCTTTCTCACATATGCTCTGTAAATGATTCTGCTTTAATGCCATGTGGTGCCTGCCAATTTTCCTCCAGTAATAATATCTCCCCTTCCTGTTATCACCAAGAGTGGCTAGCATGCCAACAATGCCCATTAAGGCAACATGAGCTGATATCTGAGCTAAAGGCACCAATGCTGGTTGTCAAAGATATTGAAGGTACCATTGCCAACAGAGCTACTGCCCTCAACAATGCCACTGCCAATGTTGCTGCCACTATCACCATCATCTTGGTACCATTCATCATCTGTCCAATTTATCTATAAGTCTTATGGATTCAACCTCCAAAACATATCTCAAATATGCCAACTTCTTTCCAAGTCCATTATTATCACCACTAGAGGCCCAGTGCACAAAATTCGTGCACGGGGGAGCATGGGTGTCCCTCAGCCCAGCCTGCACCCTCTCCAATCTGGGACCCCTCGAGGGATGTTCGACTGCCCATTTAGGCCCGATCCTAGTGGGATGTTCGACTGCCTGGTGGGATCGGGCCTAAACGGGCAGTTGGACATCCCTCTCACAATCCAGGACTGCTGGCTCCCAACTGCTCGCCTGCCTACCTTCCTGATAACCCCTAACCGCTTCTGCCTGCCAGCCTGATCACCCCCTAACCACTCCCCTGACAGCCTGATTGATGCCTAACTGCTCCCCTGTCAGCCTATTTGCCCCTAACTGTCCTCCCCTGCAGTCCTGGTCCCCCCCAACTGCTCTCCCCTGCAGGCCTGGGTCCCCCCCCCCAACTGCCCTTCCCTGTAGGCCCAGTCTCCCCCAACTTCCCTCCTCTGCTGGCCTGGTCACTCCTAACTGCCCTCCCCTGCAGGCTTGATCGCCCCCAACTGCCTTCCCTTGCAGGTCTGGTCCCTCCCAACTTCCCTCCCCTGCTGGCCTGATCGCCCCCAACTGCCCTCCCTTGCAGGCCTGGTCCCTCCCAACTACCCTCCCCTGCTGGCCATCTTGTGACAGCCATCTTGTGTCCACATGGGGTCAATCATCTTTGACCACATGGGGACAGCCATCTTGTGTGTTGGAGTGATGGTCAATTTGCATATTATTGTTTTATTAGATAAAAGGATTAGATAGGATAGAGGCCTGGTGCACGGGTGGGGGCCAGCTGGTTTGCCCTAAAGGGTGTCCCGGATCAGGGTGGGGGTTTCCTTGGGGCATGAGGCGGCCTGGGCGAGGGGCCTGTGGTGGTTTGCAGGCTGGCCATGCCCCCCAGCGACCCAAGTGGAGGCCCTGGTATCTGGGACTTACTTATCTTCTATAATTGAAACTTTGTAGCCTTAAGTGGAGGCCAAGGCAGGCCAGGGCTGAGGAAACTTGGCTTCCTCCATCACCGGGGGCAACTCAAGCCTCCTGCTCTTTCCAGCTCCATGGCTGCTGCCATTTTTGTTGGGATTTATTTATCTTCTATAATTGAAACTTTGTAGCCTTGAGTGGAGGCCTGGGCCCACGAGGGTGTGCGGAAAGCTTGGCTTCCTCCATTTCCGGGGAAACCCAAGCCTCCTGCTCTCTCTGTGGCTGCAGCCATCTTGGTTGGGTTAATTTGCATACTTGCTCTTGATTGGCTGGTGGGCGTGGCTTGTGGGTGTAGTGGAGGTCTGGTCAATTTGCATATTACTCTTTTATTAGATAAGATGGCCCAAACTACCAACCACCCTATCTTACTTGGACTACTGTATATACCCTACAGATTGGTTTTCCTGTTTCTATTTTTACAATAGTAGTAAAAATGATCCATTAAAAATATAAATTGGGCTTTATCATTTCCCTGCTTAAAACCAATTAGTTACTTAGATTATACTTGCATTAAAATTCAGACTCTTCACAATGACTTACTAGATTGTACATAGTCTAGCCTCTGTCTACCTCTAGAACCTCATCTAGTGTTACTCTCTCCTCAATCAATCAGGTAAAAAATATTGGGTCTAGCAATACAGGCCTCCTTTCTTCTCCTCAAACATGTCAAACTTTCCTTTGGGTCATTATATTTACTGTTTCCCTTGTCTAGAATGTTCTTCTTCCTGCATTTCATATGGGTACCTGCTTCTTGTCATTCATACCTCACCTTAAATGTCCCCTCTGCAGAGAGCAACCTTCCCTGACTTACCCATCCAAATAGGTATCTGCTCATTCTCTATCACATCACTCTATTTAATACTCTGCACAAAAGCTTTGATGTATGTATTCTAATTTTTGACAGTAGCAGCTCTATCAACTTGAGTCTCTAAGTGGTAATATGAACAGAGTCCTCCAGCTGACTCACATATAATGGAACATGTAACATAAATAAGAAATAAATCTTTGTTGTTCTAAGTCACTGAGAAAAAAATAATCTGCACAGCACTTCTCACTACCTCACATCATTTAATTTGTCCATCTCTACCAACAAAACCACTAGAATCCATGATCCAAAGAGAAAGAACCTTGTAAATCCTGTTTACCACTGTATCCTTAGCACCTAGACTAGTGCAGAGCACACAGTACAGGTCCTCAATAAAATTTTGCTGAATGAAGGAATCATCATCATCTGTACAAGCAATGTTGTTGACAGTGTCAAAGCTGTTCTTTTTGTGCTGAACTCAGCCTTATATATATACTAGAGGCCCGATGCATGAAATTCATGCAAAGGCCTTGGCCTCAGCCCCTGCCCACCGCCACAGCTGGGGGGCCTCTGCTACCTCTGCCTCAGCCCCCGCCTACTGCGGCTTTGTCTGGAAGGAAGGACATCCAGTCTAATTAGCATATTATGCTTTTATTATCTATATATATATAAAAGCCTAAGCGACCGTCGCAACCGAAACAACCGAACGGACGACCAAACAGGCTGCATGGGGTGACCAGGCTGGCAGGGGGGTTAGTGAGGGACGACCAAACGACTGAGCAGCGGGCTGCATTGGGCGACCAGGCCAGCAGGGGGGTTATAAGGGGCGACCAAATGACTGAGCAGCAGGCTGTGTGGAGCGACCAGGCCAGCAGGAGGGTTAGTGAGGGACGACCAAACGACTGAGCAGCAGGCTGCGTGGGGCAACCAGGCCGGCAAGGGGCTTACTGAGGGATGACCAAAGAACTGAGCAGCAGGCTGCATGGGGTGACCAGGCCGGTAGGGGGGTTAGTGAGGGGAGACCAAATGACTGAGCAGCGGGCTGCATGGGGCGATCAGGCTGGCAGAGGGATTAGTGAGGGGTGACCAAATGACCAAACAACAGGCTGCGTGGGGTGACCAGGCCGGCAAGGGGGGCAGTTAGGGGTGACCAGGCCAGCAGCAGGGGGCAGTGAAGGGTGACCAGGCTGGCAGGGAGGGCAGTTGGGGGCAACCAGGCCAGAAGTGGGGGCAGTTCAGGGTGACCAGGCCATTGGGGGGGGCAGTTAGGGGTGATCAGGCAGGCAGGCAGGTGAACAGTTAGGAGTCAGTGGTCCCAGATTGTGAGAGGGATGTCTGACTGCCACAGGGATCGGGCCTAAACTGGCAGTCGAGGGGTCCCGGTTTGGATAGGGTGCAGGTTGGGCTGAGGGGACCCCCCCAATGCATTAATTTCATGCACTGGGCCTCTAGTTATGGATATAAATTTCTTTATTCAACTCAGTAGCTATCTTACTGAGTTTTAGAAAACACCATTATTTTAATTTTTACTATCTTGTAACTCCTTAAGCTTAAGTCTCAGGTAGGGCAATTCAGGTTTGGCCTCAAGTATGACTCCCTGGGGGCTAAACCCAAGGGTGATTTGATTGATAGACACATAGTGCACCCAGAATCACTTGTCCCCTGCCACATAGGCCTTGACTCAACTCTGTGTATCTCTAGGCTCTCATCTATCTATATAAAACTTTAATATGCAAATCGACTGAACAGCAGAATGACCAGTGGAACGACCAGTCACTATGACACACACTGACCACCAGGGGGCAGGCGCTCAACGCAGGAGCTGCCCTGGTCGGGAGTGGGGCGGGCGAGTAGGTGGCGCCAGGCCAGCCAAGGTGGGTGCGAGCGGGGGCCCCGATCACCCTGCCGGTCGCCGCACAGATCAGCCCTGATCGCTGGTCAGGCCTAGGGACCCTACCCATGCATGAATTTCGTGCACCGGGCCTCTAGTTCTTTATAGTAGCAGTTCTCAAACTCAGCTGCACAAAGAATTACCTGAAGAAACTTAATAAATATTAATGTCTGGCCAGGTCCCACCCTCAGAGGTTCTGATTACTTGGTCTGGGATACATTGTGGGTGTGGGATTTTAAAATAACTCTCTAAGTAATTCTGATGGGTAGCCAAGGTTGACAACCACTGTTTTTAGAATAAAATAGGTCAATTTCAAGTCCTCTTGAGTCTCCGTGAATACAATGAATAAAAAATTTAGGCTCGCCGAAACCGGTTTGGCTCAGTGGATAGAGCGTCAGCCTGTGGACTGAAGGGTCCCAGGTTCGATTCCGGTCAAGGGCATGTACCTTGGTTGCGGGCACATCCCCAATAGGAGGTGTGCAGGAGGCAGCTGATTGATGTTTCTCTCTCATCGATGTTTCTAACTCTCTATCCCTCTCTCTTCCTCTCTGTAAAAAATCAATAAAATATATATTTTTAAAAAATTTAGGCTCAAGTTGGGACCCCTGCTGCATAGATGTGCCACTACATAGTAATGCTGAAATATTAATACAATAATATTTTTACCAAACCAGGATTCTGAAGATACATTTCATGATCCTATGAACTGAGTTGAGGCACTTTTAAGAATTGTAGTATGTGCTTATTGTCACTAGAGGGCTGTCAGGTAAGTAAAAAAGGAAGAAACAAAATTTCAAACGTCAGAAATTCCACTTATTCCCATAGTTCCTATCATTGTGATGAGTACAAATCTAAACTTTCGATCACTTGCCCTAATTACTTTTCAAATGTCTAGTTCTGTATATTCAAGTGCATCCTAGTGATTTCTTCTTGATTTTCCACCCCCTCACACTTAACCATACACTAAAATCAAACACATGCCTCCCAAAACTGACTTCCCTTTCTGACTTCTGTTTCTGTCAATGATTTTATGCTCCTAGTCACTCAAACAAAAAACTCCACAGTCCTTTTCCCATATGTCCCCTTCCTCCGTGCTCCAAGCTAATTTTACCTCCTGTATATTTCTTACATCCATTTCTATTCCTTTATTCCCATTGCCATGGCCTTGGTTTAGACAAAGGACTACTCACCTTGATTTCTGTAATAACCTCCTAAGGGATCTCTCTAACTCAGCTTGGAGTCTTCTACTCTTTCCTTAACACTGCCACAAGAATGAGCTTTTAAAACCAAAAAGCTGATCATGATCATTCCAATTCCCTGCTTAAAACCCTTCTGTGGCTCCATACACAATAAAGTACAAATATCTCTTTAGGACCTTTAAGTTCTGGCTCTTGCCTACTTCCCCAAACACATCTTTCACAGCCCCCTTCTCTTGCATGCTAAGATATAACGTCTCCAAACTTTCAGTTCCCCCATCTGTGCCTTTGTAAGTGCTATTTCTTCTGCCTATAATTCCCTTCCTCCTCTTTTTATCCTGTTGAGCAGCTCATTCTTCAAAATTCAGTTATTGGGGTTTCCTTCTCTTTCCAGGCCAAAGTAGTCACTCAGGTGCCACGTGAGCATCAGGATTTTTTCAAAGCTCTCCAGATAATTCTGATGTGTAGCCAAGGTTGAGAACCACCGCTACCATATATCTCTAACACTATACTGTATTTCAACCAGTTTGTAGCATATCTGTCCTCCTTTGTAAACTGTAAAGTCACTGAGGGAATAAGCCACGTTTCATTCAATTTTGTAATCCTAGTATCTGTGGAGAAAACATGAATGAATGAGTCAATAAACCCTACCAGTAATATAAAAATACAAGTTTCCATTAACATTTTCATCATAGCATAATCATATGTAGTTCTCTTTTATAAAAATACTAGAAGCCCGGTGCACGAAATTCGTGCACGGCGGGGGGTTGTCCCTCAGCCCAGCCTGTACCCTCTCCAATCTGGGACTCCTGGAGGGATGTCCGACTGCCTGTTTAGGCCCGATCCTGGTGGGATCGGGCCTAAACGGGCACTTGGACATCCCTCTCACAATCCAGGACTGCTGGCTCCCAACTGCTTGCCTGCCTGCCTTCCTGATTGCCTCTAGCCACTTCTGCCTGCTAGCCTGATCACCCCCTAACCACTCCGCTGCCAGCCTGGTTGATGCTTAACTGCTCCCCTGCCAGCCTGTTTGCCCCCAACTTCCCTCCTCTGCCAGCCTGGTCACCCCTAACTGCCCTCTCTTGCAGGGTTGATCACCTCCAACTGCCCTCCCTTGCAAGCCTGGGCCCTCTCAACTGCCCTCCCTTGCAGGCAGGGTGCCTCCCAACTGCCCTTTCCTGCTGGCCATCTTGTAGTGGCCATCTTGTGTCCACATGGGGGCAGGATCTTTGACCACATGGGGGCAGCTATATTGTGTGTTGCAGTGATGATCAATCTGTATATTACTCTTTTATTAGATAGGATAGAGGCCTGGTACAGGGGTGGGGGCCAGCTGGTTTGCCCTGAAGGGTGTCACAGATAAGGGTGGGGGTTCCCTTGGGGTGTGGGGCGGCCTGAGCGAGGGGCCTGTGGTGGTTTGCAGGCCGGCCACGCCCCCTGGAAACCCAAGGGGAGGCCCTGGTATCTGGAATTTATTTTCCTTCTACAATTGAAACTTTGTAGCCTGGGGCGGCAGCCATTTCTGGGGCAGCAGCCATTTCTGTGGCAGTTAATTCACCTTCTACAATTGAAACTTTGTAGCCTTAAGCGGGTGGGCCCGGCCAGGGCGTGCAGAAAGCTTTGCTTCCCCTGTTGCCGCCGGCAACCCTGGCCTGCTCTCTCAAGCTCCATTCTGCCGCCATTTGTTTGAATTTGTTTACCTTCTATAATTGAAACTTTGTAGCTTGAGTGGAGGCTTAGGCCTGCAACAGCTATGGAAAGCTTGGCTTCCTCTGTTACCTGGGAAACCTTGCTCTCTGTGGCTGTAGCCATCTTGGATTGGGGTTAATTTGCATACTCGCCCTGATTGGCTGGTGGGCGTGGCTTGGCTGGTGGGCATGGCTTATGTAGCGGAGTGATGGTTAATTTGCATATTACCATTTTATTAGAGAGGATGATGTAGCATTACCTTTTAAGATATAAGACTTGTCTTGCTGATTTAGACTGATATTGTCACCAATCGTATAAAAAAATGATTGTACTCACTGAAAATTACCTCACTCTGCTTAAAGATATACTTCCTGTAGTAATTTTTATAAAACCATTATAGGTGAATTAATAAATCTCTTCAGAAGTTATTTAAAATTTCAGCTAGTCCTATTTTGTGGAGATAATTTTACTATTGACATGCAGCAACATTTCAGAGCCTGGTAGTAGACACAAAGTTCAATGAACCACCTAAAATTTTCTTTTTTAGATAGGACTTGATCCTGGAACCAAGGGCAATTTATCCCCAGAGCAGCTTTCCTAGATGCCTCCATTACACCATCACATTCTTATCAACAGCTGCTTAGCTAAAATATCCTGAAGACAGCTCAGCCAGCCCAGACCAAAAAAACTTGAAGATATTCCTGGGATTAGAAGAGAGATAGTTGAGTGACCTGAAAATAGAGGACATATGTTGTTGTCATTCTACAACAAAGAAGACACTTGTTGGCCTGAAAACTTGGGCCTTTATCCTAGGTAGGAATGCCTAACCACAGTTTGGAAGTCTCTGGCCATAGAGAAATGTGAAGGCCTAACCTGGGTGGAGTCTGGGACATGCATTCTCCTAACTTGAACCCTGCTTTGTCAAGAGTATGCTATTAAAATATATATAGTTCAGAGAGAGAAAGAGAGATAGAGAAATAGAAACATCAATTATGAGAGAGAATCATTGATCAGCTGCCTCCTGCATGCCCCATACTGGGGATCAAGCCTGCAAATCGGGCATGTGCCCTGTCCGGGAATCAAACCGTGACCTCCAGGTTCATAGGTCAGTGCTTAACCACTGAGCCATGCTGGCCAGGCAAGTGTGTGCTTCTAAAAGACCCTCTCAACTCCTTTCACCTCATTTACCTGGATGCACATAGGGTATTTATGGGCCAGAACCATTACTCCCTTCTAAAGGAGCAGGGACTTGAATATTTGATAAACCATGGACTGGCAGTTAGAAAGTGCCTTGGTGCAAGTGTAATCAGATCAAGAAAGTCAGGGTTCAAAAGTAGTTCAAATATATATCAAAAAATTCTTATGTAGGAGCATAGTCTAAAGCTATGACAGCCATGAGGCTAGTTGTTGCCTCAGCCCTGGTCTAAGGAGGGCTGTTGGAGATAAGAGTTCTCACTGACAACTAGAACTGGAAGGAAGTTCTTTCTAACATTCTTTCTATTTTCAGAATTTAAAGGGTACGCATCTTGTTCTTTAACTTAAAGCTCTGATGGGATGAACAGGCCCTGAATACCCCATAGCTGGGCTTCTCATTTTTTCTCTACTGACCAGCTTCCCTAGTCTATTCCAAACACAAGTAAACTTAAAACACTGAGAGGAAAATTTGGGAAACAACTATTTACATTTGTAGTGATGGCAAAATATTGTTCAATTTTGTACAGATTAAACTAACTAGATCCTTCCAGTATTCACTGCTAACACTCCCCATAATACAGAGGAGCAACAATAGTCACTAGACCCTGACATTGAAGTCTAGTTTTTCTAATTAATTTCCCTACTTCCACCTTCTAGCCCTAGATTACAATATAAGCTTTAACTTCTTTTTGGTCTTTCAAGGGGCAAAGTCCTTTGTCATCTGACCTTCAACAAACATGGTGTTTGGCTGCAGATTGAAACAGCACTAACTTCCTGACCACCTCTCATCACCCATTTGGCTGGCTTCCTCTGGCTGCTCCCAGGATGTCCTGTTTCTATCTCCTCCTAGCTTGTGACAGAGGCCTGCTTCTACATTGTTCCTGGTCCCTACCTCCAGGATTATAGCATCCTGAATGGTCTGTAGTTTGTCTCTATTGCCTCTTTCCGACTTTCCCTGGCTGCAGTACTTTTCAGCTTTTATCATCTGCAGGAGGTCATCAAATAATGCCATGTAGTTCAAAGTAATTTCGTTATAACGCTGATGAGGGGCCTTAACAACTTAACTCTTGTTTATATCAATTAGCCTATGGGAAAACTGGTTTAATTAAAAGCTATTTTGCTTAATCAACAAATGACAAGTGATGGTGAGGATGTGGAGAAAAGGGAACCCTAGTACACTGCTGGTGGGAATGCAGACTGGTGCAACCATTAAGAAAACAGTATGGCCCTAACCGGTTTGGCTCAGTGGATAGAGCGTTGGCCTGTGGACTGAAGTGTTCCAGGTCCAATTCCAGTCAAGGGCACGTACCTTGGTTGTGGGCACATCCCCAGTAGGGAGTGTGCAGGAGGCGGCTGATTGATGTTTCTATCTCATCGATGTTTCTAACTCTCTATCCCTCTCTCCTCCTCTCTGTAAAAAATCAATAAAATGTATTTTTTAGAAAAAGAAAACAGTATGGAGTTTCCTCAAAAAATTAAATATGGAAGTACCATTTGACCCAGTGATCCCACTTCTAGGAATAGATCCTAAGAAACTCGAAGTACTAATAAAAAAGAATGTATGCAGCACTATGTTCATAGCAGCACAATTTAGTAATAGCTAAGATCTGGAAACAGCCCAAGTGCCCATCAGTAGATAAGTGGATAAAAAAGCTGTGGTACATTTATACCATGGAATATTATGCAGCAGTAAAAAAGAAGAATATCTTACTCTTTGAGACAGCATGGAGGGACCTGGAGAATATCATGCTAAGTGAAATAAGTCAGTCAGAGGAAGACAAGCACTCAAATATGGAATCTAAGTAACAAAATAAACTGATGAACGGAGTAAATCCAGAGACATAGAAGCATGGAACACAGTGCGGAATCTCAGAGGGAAGGAGTGGGTGGGTGGGAAATGGAAGCATGGAACACATTGCAGAATCTCAGAGGGAAGGGTGGGTGGGTGGGAGGTAATCAACCAAAGACCTTGTATGCATACTAGTGGCCCAGTGCACGAAATTCGTGCATGAGGGGGGTTCCCTCAGCCTGGCCTGCACCCTCTCCAAACTGGGACTCCTCAGACATCCCTCTCACAATCCGGAACCGCTGGCTCCTAACCGCTCATGTACCTGCCTGCCTGATCACCCCTAACCACTCTGCCTGCCGGCTTGCTTGACCCAACTGCCTCCCCTTGCTGGCCTGATCACCGTCAATGCCCCCCCCCCCCCCCGTTGGCCTGCTCACCCCCAACTGGCCCCTCCCTGCCAGCCTGATCACCCCCAACTGCCATCCACTCCTGGCCTGATAGCCCCTAACTGCCTCTGCCTCGGCCCGTCACTATGGCTTTGTCCGAAAGGAGGTCTGGAAGGCCTCCCAGAAAGTCTCCAGTCTAATTAGCACATTACCCTTTTATTAGTATAGACTAGAGGCCTGGTGCATGAAATTCGTGCACGGGGGGGGTTGTCCCTCACCCCAGCCTGCACACTCTCCAATCTGGGATGCCTCGAGGAATGTCCAACTGCCCATTTAGGCCCGATCCTGGTGTGATCAGGCCTAAACGGGCAGTCGGACATCCCTCTCACAATCCAGGACTGCTGGCTCCCAACCGCTCGCCTGCCTGCCTGCCTAATTGCCCCTAACCGCTTCTGCCTGCCACCCTGATCACCCCCTAACCACTCCCCTGCCAGCCTGATCAATGCCTAACTGTTGCCCTGCCAGCCCGATTGCCTTAACTGTCCTCCCCTGCCAGCCCGATTGCCTTAACTGTCCTCCCCTGCAGGCCTGGTTGCCCCCAACTGCTCTCCCTTGCCAGCCTGGTTGCTTCTAACTACCCTCCCTTGCTTTCTGGTTGCCGCCATCTGCCCTCTACTGCCAGTCTGGTTGCCCCTAACTGCCCTCCCCTGCTGGCCTGGTTGCTCCCAACTACCCTCCCCTGTGAACCTGCTCACCCCTAACTGCCCACCCTTGCCAGCCTGGTTGCCCTTAATTTCCCTCCCCTGCTGGCCTGGTCCCCCCCAACAGCCCTCCCCTGAAGGCCTGGTCCCCTTCAACTGCCCTCCCCTGCAGGCCAGGTCCCCCCCACCTGCCCTCCCCTGCAGGCCCAGCCCCCCCAACTGCCCTCCCCTGCAGGCCTGGTTGCTCCCACCTGCCCTCCCCTGCAGGCCTGGTCCCCACAACTGCCCTCCCCTGCAGGCCTGGTCCCCACAACTGCCCTCCCCTGCAGGCCTGGTCCCCCCAACTGCCCTCCCCTGTAGGCCTGGTTGCCCCAACTGCTCTCCCATTCAGGCCTCGTCCCTCCCTACTGCCCTCCCCTGCAGGCCTGGTTGCCCCCAACTACCCTCCCTTGCAGGCCTGGTAACCCCTAACTGCCCTCCCCTGCTAGCCTGGTCACCCCCAACTGCCCTCTCCTGCAAGCCTGGTCCCCCCCAACTGCCCTCCCCTGCAGGCCTGGGTCCCCCCCAACTGTCCTCCCCTGCAGGCCTGGTCCCCCTCAACTGCCCTTCCCTGCAGGCCTGGGTCCCCCCCCCAACTATCCTCCCCTCCAGGCCCGGTCACCCCCAACTGCCCTCCTCTGCCAGCCCAGTCACCCCTAACTTCCCTCCCCTGCCGGTCATCTTGTGGTGGCCATCGTGTGTCCACATGGGGGCACCATTTTGACCACATGGGGGCAGCCATCTTGTGTGTTAGAGTGATGGTCAATTTACATATTACCCCTTTATTAGATAGGATATGCATAACCCATGGACACAAACAATAGGGTGCTGAAGGCCTGGGAGGAAGAAGGGGGGCTGGAGGAGGTCAATGGGGGTAAAAAGGGGACATATATAATACTTTTTTTCATATATATAATACTTTTAACAATAAAAAAATATTTTTAAGGTTGTTTTGCTTAAAGTCACAGAAGTTATTAATGACCTTAACTAAGGTCTTCCTGTACCAGCTCTATTAAGCTTCTTTCTATCCCTCACTCTGGTCATCCCATATGCTTTCTGTCTCTTCTCTCTCTTTTTAAAATACACTGAGTGGCCAGATTATTATTATCTCTGAATGCATAATAATCTGGCCACTCAGTGTATACCCTATATAATAAAAGGCTAATATGCAAATTGTCCCCTCAACCAGGAGTTCGACCAGCAGGCAGGCCGGCCAACTGCCCATGTCCCCTCCCCCTGGCCAGGCTGGCCGGATCCCACCCATGCACGAATTCATGCACCAGGCCTCTAATACACACACACACACACACACACACACACACACACACACACACACATACACACACACACATACTGAGTGGCCAGATTATTATGCGTTCAGAGATCATAATAATCTGGCCACTCAGTGTATATTTTATTGATTTTAGAGAGAGAGGAAGGGAAAGGGAGAGAGAGAAGGAGAGAGAAGCATCAATGTGAGAAAAAATATCTACAGGTTGCCTCCCATATGCACCCCACACCCAGACCGGGGACCGAACCCAGCAACTTTTCAGTGCAAGGGATGATGCTCAACCAACTGAGCCACACTGGCCAGCCAGGGCACTCTCCTCTCCTCTCCTCTCCTCTCCTCTCCTCTCCTCTCCTCTCCTCTCCTCTCCTCTCCTCTCCTCTCCTCTTCTCTTCCTCTCTCTCTCTCTCTCTCTCTCTCTCTCTCTCTCTCTCTCTCTCTCTCTGTTGTAGGGCTGCATTTCTTACCTCCTTCTAGTTTAATAGTTTAATACACATCTTCAAAAGTGCCCGGCACACACTACCGGTAATTTCCACCAGGCACTTACAAATACTTAAGATCCTTATATTTATATTTGAATAGTCCTGCTTTTAGATCTCCCCTCCCTAATTTCACAGTCACTTTGACAGAGGAAGGCATTTTTCTATAGATGTCTCTGAATATTTATGGCTGGAATCCTCAGTCTAATAGCCAAATGGCAATTCTTATGGTATGACACTAGAATGTAAAGCTCCCTCAAATAAACCTTGTTTAAAGTGTTATCTAAGAATCACTTGCATCACAGTTACTTGAGGAAGCTTGTTAAAATGTGGATTTCAGAGCCTCTCCAGAGATCAGAATTCAATAGGTCTAGGGTGAAGTCTCAGAATCTATATTTTATCAGGCTCCCTAGGTGAGTATATAGTTTGAAAAACCATTGCAGTAAGACATGCCGCTTACATAGCTTTTTTTACTTTAGATGTCAGGGTCAGGATCTGGACCATGCTCAGCAGGTAATGTACCCATAGCAGTATGTGAAGTTCTTTAACTTGGGACTTTATGAAGACAGCATAAATATCTGTTGGGAATAACTGAATCTGAACTCTAATAACAAGAATTACATTTCTATACACACACACCGTTTATTTACTTACTGCATATATTTACATAAATTATAAGCATCTACAGTGAATTTTAATATCAATATTCATATCCTCCTTTTTAAGGAACTAGCCATGTGTACATTTTCCTTCCAGGTTCTGGGTATCATTCTCTGTCTCCCGAATTGTTATTACCTTAAGCTGGGAGATCCAATTCTTGATTCAGAGTGCTTATTAGGAACCCGATGCACTTGCTCTAAGTGTCAAGAATTAATTGATTTCTATGTTAAACTATATTTCCTTCCAATATGTTCTGCAAAGAGCTGACTGCCTACTGTACTGGTTAATTGGAATTGGCAATACTGTCAGTAAATGTCTAATCTGGTGGTTTCAAAGGGGAGCCAGTAGGGAGGGAAGTAGATATACGAAGATTAACTGGGAAGCTTTTTTCAATTGATATGGGCCCAGAATACTTGAGATTTTGGCAAGACCCAAGTTTGTGGATGGGATGGGGAATTCAGGATGAGAAATACTGGCCTAACCAGCATGCTGCATCTGTGTTCTCTGGAATAATTGGATTCTCTTATTTTTTAAATCAGCATTATTTAAGGTGAGACCATGGGAAGTGCATTTTTTTTTAGGTTACACATGTTATATTTATTTATTTTTTTAATTTCTTTATTGATTAAGGTATCACATATTTGTCCTCATCCCCCCATTCCCATCCCACACCCCTCCCCATGCATGCCCCCACACCCCTGTTGTCCTTAACCACTGGTTAGGCTCATATGCATGCACACAAGTCCTTTGGTTGATCTCTCCCCTTTACCCCCACCCTCCCCTACCCTCCCCCTGTAGGAGGCCCGACTGTCTGATCCATGCCTCCTTGTTTTTGGGTCTGTTCTTGTTCATCAGTCTATGTTGTTCATTATTTCCCCTAGATGAGTGAGATAATGTGCTAATAGAAATACACTTATAAGAACCGAAAATGGGAAAAGCAATAATGGCTATGCTGACAGGCAAATGAGTCAGTCAGTAGTGTGTTTCTTTCTGGGCCAACAGTTCTTTTGAGACCCAACTTCAATGTCAAACAGTTCCTTATGTGTACATGTCAGCAATGACATTTCAGTTCTGGATGGTGGACAAATGGTGGTAATGCAGGGAGGTGCATTTTAAATACATTTTGTTGGGAAAAGCCACTCATGGTTTTGAGGTTTTGAGTCTAAGCTGAAAACAAATTATCCTATTTCTCTCAGTACACAGGTCCATAACACAACTGTTCCTCTCTAACATCATAAACATCCTCCACTATCATCCCATTCCTCACCACTGGGGAAGCATCAACTCAGAGTCTTACTACTTAATCACTTCTTGCCTTATAACCTTTGATCTACAGAATGACTTTTGGATGTACAATGGGCATTCTCAGAAATTGATTGTGTTCAGAGTCTTTCCCATGGCTGGTATGAAATATGGCTTGAATTTTGAATTTCCCACATATTGTATATGACCAGAGAAATGGGTTTCTGTCACTAGCCTCATTTATTTTCATTACTCAACCAAAATGATGGATGTTGAATAGCTGTCCACTATACCCAAAGGAGGAAGACTCAGGTTCCACTCAAAGAAATCAATGACTCCTTCTTAGACAAAGGTTATGGCTCCTCAGTAATAAAGTAGTTCCGTTCCAAACAGATTGAATCTCCATACTTCTTAGGTGGACTAGATACCCTGTAAAGAAATTTTGTGAGTTTATTTGAGCCAAACTGTCGACATATGCCGGGAAGCAGAACCTCAATGAATTGAGATAAAGCTCCGGAGAATGGAGGGTTACATTTGTATTTATACATTGCAATCATAGGAGGGACATAGGTGGGTTACATGAAATTCATTGGTGATAGATCAAGGAGGTGGGATAAAGCAAAGCGGTGGGAAACCCCTGGGATTGGATAAAAAGTAAAATGATGGACACATACTTAGGTGGGTGAAGAAACAATTAACATGATAATGAAGGTATTTGTGGTATCTGTCCTGGCGCCCACCACATTTGGTTGTGCCCCAGGGGCTCCAGAAAAAGGGAACTTACAAATTACCCAGACATTTCAAAGAGTATGTTATCATAGATGCAAAAAGACAGATAGGCTCAGTTAAGGTAAAGGTTGACCTTGTCAGTGAAGATACCGGCCTAGAATGTAACTGCCCACCATAACTGCGTTTAGTTAAAGTTTAATTTTGGACCATCCTTTGGTTACTTTAGGTCTCTGCATTTGCAAGACTGCCATGCAGGCCTCCCCCAAGCTTGTCAGGTCAGCATGTGGCCCCTTTCGTCCACACTTCTGAAAAGAAAAGATTCTCACCTTCCACTCAAACAATGCTTGATCCACTTTCTGCAAATCTCTAGTCCAAAAAATATCCTCTCCAGGACATAGTTATGGCACACTACCTAATCCAGGACCTCAAACATCCTTATTTTTTCAAAGATACTATAAATCTGGTAACAACATATCCACTGCTACAACTATATAATGCCTTAATCAATATAAACCTGTGGACGAAAGGAGCCACATGCTAACCTGACAAGCTCAGGGAAGGCCTGCGTGGCAGTCTTGCAAACTCAGAGACCTGGAATAACCACAAAGGATGGTTTGAAAATTAAATATTTAACTACAAACAGGTTATAGTGGGCAGTCATTCCTAAGCTGATACCTTCCCTGACAAAGATCAACTTAGATCTTCTTTCCTGAGCCCATTTGCCTTTTCGCCTCTAAGATAACATATCTGTGAGATGTCTGGGTAACTTGTAACTTCCTTCTTTTGCTGGAGCCCCTGGGGCACAACCAAATGTGGTGGGCGCCAGGACAGATGCCTCAAATTCCTTCATTATCCTGTTAATTGTTCCTGTACCCACCTAAGCATGTGTCCATCATTTTACTTTTGTCCAATCCCAGGAGTTTCCCACCGTTTGACTTTATCCAATGAATTTCATGTAGCCCACCTATGTCCCTCCTTTAATGGCAATGCATAAATACAGATGTAACCCACCATTCTTCGGAGCATAATCTCAATTCGTTGAGGTTCTGCTTCCCGGCATATGTCGACAGTTTGGCTCAAATAAACTCACTAAAATTCTTTACAGGTTTCAATGGTTTTTTCGTTAACAAACCCAAAGGCAGAGCTTCTGTACAGTCAGTTTTACATTTTGCCTGAAAGACTGCTTTTGTGACAATTCTACCATAACTTAATCCACCTATCCAAATCCCTATATTTCTGTAGAATAGAATTTAATTGAGATAATATGGCAGAAGAGATAGCTGAAGAAATAATTTCAGTATAGCACATCTTAAAATGATAGTTAAATATGATGGATAGAATATATCATTTTAAATGTAAGGCTGATGGGGAGATTATGGCAAAATATCAGCACTAATCCAGAAAAAAAAAGGAAGCTATGAAAGTGGTATTTACCTTGGGATAGCTGCTGTTTTATGGTAAGCCTATAAAGTAGTTTTAATTCATCAATCAAATACAAGGGACAAAAGAGACAAATCCTGGGGCAAGGTTAGAAGTTGTATCAGATACACACCATCCCTCTCCTCTGCTGAAAGTCAGTCCCTCAAAGGCTGAGGCTCTTAATGGATAAACGCGGGGGGGGGGGGGGGGGGGCGGGGAATCCACCATCCAGAGGCAGATGGTAGAGATATGGGCTTGCTGAGTTTGCCTCTGGGTAGAATAGGGGAAGAAAAGATGGGGAAAATTCCCTTTTAAATGTAATGCTAAATCTCTACTCAATCAGGTCTGGGGTCACAATTCATGTTATCTGTATAACTAAAACACCTCATACCATAAATGTAGCTTAAAATAGTTTTGGCTTGACAATAGCCCTGATGATTAGTAGAAGTAAGTGCAACTGTCCTCTGGAAGAATTCACTTTAAACCCAGGTCTCAAAGAATCTCCAGAGAGAAAGTTTCTATGAATGTGTGCTCACAAATAAATCTCCTAACACACACAAGGGAAAATATGAAAGACAGTTTAAGACATTTGGAGTATATAATGAGAAAGACCAACGTGCATCTAATGGGAATAAGAGAAAAACAATATCTAATAGATAATGGTGAATCTTCCAAAATTAGTGAAATACATAAATCTTCAGATTCAGGCCACATTTAGTTAGCATCTACTAAACTTAGTAGGCTAATGCCAACCCTTCATTTCCCCTCATCAGAATCCTGGATTGACCACAATTGGGGTACTAAGTCATGTAATCCTCAAGAGGAACAACAAAAATGATTGGTGCAATTGCTTGAATACACCTCGGGGTTTGTTTTCAGAATACCGGATCTGAAATTATGTATAGTCAACCTAGGCCGTTCCTTCAGTCTGGTAGGTGAGTTTTATTAATTCTGACTCTTGGCTTGGACATTCTGCAAACTCCAAAAGCAAAACCAGAGATAAAAATATGCATTTTGGTGCAGTATACTGGTAAAAGCATGCATTTAAGGGCCAGGTTCACCTAAGTTCAAATTCTGACCCTGCTACTGTGCTTCATTCAGCAACTACCTATAAAATAGTGGGGGAAGGTCTGAGAACTGAATGATTGAGATAACATAAAATGCCAGCCAGATTATCGTACAGAATAAAATAATTATTCCCGTCTCATTCCCCATCCCTCTTTTTAGGTCATGACTTTTAGACTTTTGCCCAAGACTGAGGCCAGATCCAACTTGTTTTTCAGTAAGTTGTCTACTCTTGACAAAATGGTCATTTTCGTTGTCAAACTTCGTTAGAAAATTTGAAAAATTAAAATTATGTCTACTATTTGTCAACTTCAAGATGTATACGGTCAAACCAGATTTAAGATTTGGATATTGACCAACCAGAACAGCCAGCCAAGGTGGACAGAGCAAATGAAGTAAGTAAAAAGATCTGACATGGCTAGCTAGATTTCAAGTCTGTAATTCTGCACTAGCCAGGGAATATAGGAAGACTGTGGTCAAGGCAGGCTGAAGAAAGCTGGTTTTCAGAAGTTTAGGCTTCAAAGATGAGATACATAGGCAAAAGTCATAAACAAGAAACTAGTGATTTAGTTATTGAGAAGCTGGGCAATGACTATTGGGGGCCCAATCCCCAAATGATCTGGTCACTCGTGTCAGGTGTAGAATACTAGAGTTACAAGTTGGAGCTCAAATCAAGAGTCTAGATGACAGGGATGAAAAGCTCAACCCAGAAGGAATAAGCCATATCACTGTTAACCCATTACATAGCACAATGCCTGGAACATAGTAAGTCCTTGATAAACATCTATTGACTGAATGAATGATTAGATAGATAGATAGATAGATAGATAGATAGATAGATAGATAGATATAGAGCAATCACAGTGAAGCCAGATAACAATACTGGAAGGTCAGTAGCAAGATTAACATTGAAACTAATTCCTAATTCTAAAGGCAGGCAGGTTCACTCAATGGTAAAAGACCACAGAAGCAGAGGATCAGACAATCCCTAACATCACATGATTCTGGAGGATTATTTTGCAAATGGGGTTGAATTTTGAGTGTAGTGTATGTATAGTGTATGTGAAGCAAGATACTTCTTCCGTATTTTAAATGCATGTTAGGTTATTTTTTCTGAATTCACTGGGTTTGTTTTTTCTTTTACATTATACCTTAATGTTCACTCCAGTGCTACATTTATTCCCAAGTGTATTCAAGGACTTCAGAAAGCAAACATCACCTGTTGATATATGTACATTTGTTTGACCATGACCTACCTAGATCCATGGTTCTTAACTGGCAGAGGGAGGATAGGGATATTTACCCCTGTAGTAGTTTTTATTGCTTTATAACATATTTCCACAAAGTTAGTGGCTTTAAAAAATACTGATTTCTTAGCTCACAGTTCTGTACATTAGAAGTCTGAATACAGAGCTGGGCTCTGCTCACGGTTTCACAAGGCTGAAATAAAGGTGCTGGCCAGGCTGCATTCTCATGTGGAGCTAAGGGTCCTTTTTCCAGTTTGTGTTTTGGCAGAATTCAGTTCCATGCAGGGATAAGACAGAGGCTTCTATTTCCTTACTATCAGCAAGGAGCCATTCTCAGTTCCTAGAGGCTATATTCCACACCTCATAGATGTTAGCTTTCTTTTAGGCAAGCCAGAGTGCATTCCTCTTCCCCAGCACCCAGAGAAAACCGTGCTTATAAAGGACCCAGGTGATTAGGTCAGATCCACCAGATAATCTCCCTATCTTAAAGTCAACTGAATTGGTACTTTAATTACAACTGCAAAATCCCTTCACAGCAGCACCTAGATTAGCTGTTGAATAAGTAGGAGAAAGTGAGCTAGGATATATTGGGGGTCTATCTGAAAATTCTGCCTCCTACAACCCCCAATGTTGAGATATACCCATTTAAAAAATACTATAAAAAGTGAAGAAGAAAAAAAGAAATAACCAATTGCCTTAGCTTTTTTTTGCAATATTCAGACACTTCACCCATTCACATGGCTCGTTTGCTACAAGCTAGTAAAACTAGAGCAAACTCTAAGGAGATAACAGAAAAATAAAATAAAATAAACTGTGACCTTAGGCTTGAAGGGAACCAAAGTTTGCCACCCTGAAGCTGCCTTTTGGGATATTGATTTTAAGCCTGTTACTGAGAAACAAAAGACTCAGAATGAAACTTTGGCCCTCCCTCCTTTCCTGCCCAAGAGGTTCAGATAGCAAAATCTGCTTCAGGAAGGGAATTTTAGGATGCTGCCTTAGCCTAATTTGAATTAAGGATGGTATTATAGGAAGGCTCCAGGCAGGGCCCTGTTGGCAAGATACCCCCTGTGTTCCTTTGTTTCAGAGTTGCCAAGCAAGAATTTGCCTGCTTTGTTTGTTTAGTTCTTCCTCAACTACCTGTAAATCACCCATTCTCACTTTTGAAATCTCAGAACCCATCCTCTCCCCTTTTCTTCTTTGTCCAAAATGTCATATATACCCAGTGTTGCTTCACTGCCTTTGGAATTTTCATGCATATGTGAATTCCCATGCTCATGTATTAAAATTTTGTTTTCTCCTGTTAATCTGTCTCTGTTGATTTGATTATTAGCCCAGCTTGAAGAATTTAGAAGGTGAGAGGAAGAGTATTCTATTTTTTTTGCCCCCACAGGCTCAAATACTGATCAATAAATGCCACCTGTAAAACTTTGGGCAAATAACCTAACTCTTCTAAACCTCAGTTTTTCTACCTATAAAATGGGGATAATAGTATTATTTTCCTCATATAGTGTATGGAGTAAGGGAAATGATATATATGAAAAGTACTTAATACAGTGCCTACCTCTAATTTAAAGATAGCAATTATTTCATTATCATTAAGTGACATAAGAAATGTGAAACTATCTCAGAAAGTATAGTTATTATAATGTAACATGTCACTAGGTACACATAGAGAACATACCATTAGACAGATTCCATATACATAGGTGCACATTTAGTATGTACACATGTCATATACATACATATATAGAATTTCTTTTAATCTTTATTGTTGAGAATATTACAGATGTTGCCCTTTTTCCCCCCCCATTACCCCCCTTTAACCACTTCCTACCCCACCCCAGGCCTTCACCACCCTACTGTGTGTGTCCATATGTAAGATCTTTGGTTAATCTCTTCCCACCCCACCCTCCCCCCTTCCCTCTGAGATTCATCAGTCTGTTCCATGCTTCCATATCGCTGATTCTATTTTATTCATCCATTTAGTTTATTTTGTTCATTAGATTTCTTATTCATTTATTTTGATTTTTAGATTCAATTGTTGATATGTATTTGTTGCCATTTTATTGTTCATATTCTTCTTCTTCCTCTTCCTCTTCTTAAATAATACCCTCCAACATTTCATATAATATTGGTTTGTTGGTGATGAAATCCTTTAGCTTTTTCTTTTAATATTAACATAAACAAACCATCATTAAGAAGGAGAGGTGGATTTGAAAAAGATATGAAGATTCCAAAGCCAAACAGAAATGATTTACTATTATAATCTGTAACATAGCTGACCTTTCAAACAGATCATTGATAGTTGATGATTACAGACATTTTTCTGGGCCCTGGCAAATTTTGGCCAGTGTCAAAATGATTTTTTCATGAATTTTGTTACTTCAAAATCCATAAAAACTCTCACAGAGATTTCAATATTAACCTTTTGCACTCGGATGTCGAGTGTGACTTGACACGGTTAGCATTAGAATAAAGGAATTGAGAAAAAAGCAAGCGAGTGCAAAGGGTTAAATATTTTCATGTCAATATTGTATCTCAGGATGAGAAACCAAGATGGCGGCACAGGCAAAAACCTGAAATTGCTGCCTCGCACAACCTCTTCAAAACTACAACTAAGAGACAAAACGGGCATCATCCAGAACCACAGGAAGGCTGGCTGAGTGGAAATTCTACTAATAGAAGGAAAGAGAAAAGCACACTGAGACTCAGATGAGGTGTAGAAGTAAAGTGCAGAGATACGGAGGTGCGTGCGTGGAAAGGGCTGGCAACTGAGGATGTGGTTGTCTTTTTCAATCGGGAGGGAGACACAAGCTCCCAATAGCTCTGAACTCCAGTTCCCAGCGAGACTCTGGGGACCCAGACTCATACGGGAGAAACTGGACTGTCTGGCTTTGGGCAGAACTCGAGGGCGGCTTTCTCTCAGAGGTGCTTGCAGCGATTACCGAGGGACACTGAGACCTGGGGGCCTCTTAGGGCAGGGCTGACAGGAAGCCATTGCTGTTTGCTCTGCCCTGAGACCCTGCCCCATGCAAGCTGTGTGCAGAGGCTTTTGCATATGGATGGCCTGGTCCTTTGAAATCTAAACTTACCTAACAAACTGCAGCTGAGTCAGAGAGACCCAGAACATCCAAAAGAAGGCCCAAGGCCCCACAGCAGCTTGCATTGCTTCACAGCTGGGCCTCATCTGGGCACCTCCAAACCCCAAACAAACAAGAGGAATCTGCAGAGCTCTCCATAACTCCTGCTGGGTGGCCTCAGGCAGAGGCTAAATTTGCACCTCCTTGGAGATCCAAGAGCCAGTGTACCCAGTGGTCAGAGTGGGACCAACCAGATTACAACTCCTTAGATCCATAGGGACACACTCAAGGGGCAGACTCAGTGAGCACCAAAGCCCCACTGAAGCAAGTCTTGCCCCATAAGGGTGTCTCCAGCACAGAAGTTCTCCCATTGTAGACACAGCTAATCCTCACAGCCAATTGGCCTGGAGCTCAGTTCCTCCCAGTGATACCAACAACAATCAAGGCTTAACTACAACAAAACTGTGCACATAGCCCACAAGGGGGTGCACCAAGAGTGTCCACCTCAGGCAATTGGGGAGGCTGAGCCACTGGGCCCTATAGGACACCTAGCACTCAAAGCCACTCTATCAACACAGGGAAGCAGCCAAAATGCGGAGACAAAGAAACAGGTCACAAACGACAGAAATGGAAGAAAGCAAACTACTGGATATAGAGTTCAAAACCACAGTTATAAGGTTTTTCAAGAATTGTCTAGAAACCGCTGATAAATTTAGTAAGACCCTAGAGGATATGAAAAAGGACCAACTAGAAATTAAGCATACACTGACTGAAATAAAAAATAATATACAGAAATCCAACAGCAGACTAGAGGATCGCAAGAATGACCCACAGGTTGAGAACCGCTAGAAGGGTCGCCTAAGACCATCGGAAAACACAGATATTTACATTATGATTCATAACAGTAGCAAAATTAGTTATGAAGTAGCAACAAAAATAATTTTATGGTTGGGGGTCACCACAACATGAGGAACTGTATTAAAGGGTCACAGCATTAGAAAGGTTGAGAACCACTGCTTTAAGAAGAGGAAGAAGAAGAAAAAGGTAAAGATAAAAACTATGAACAACAAATACATATCTATCAACAAGTGACTCTAAAAATCAAGTGAATAAAAAATCTGATGAACAGAATAAAATGGTGAATATAATAGAATCAAGGGCATAGAAAGGGAGTGGACTGACAATTCTCAGGGGGAAAGGGGTGCGGGGGGGTGCAGGAAGAGACTGTACAAAAATCGTAGACCTATGGATGAGGACAGTGGCGGGGGGGGGGGTAAGGACAGAGGGTGGGGTGGGAACCGGGTGGAGGGGAGCTATGGGGGGAAAAAAGAGGAACAACTGTAATAATCTGAACAATAAAGATTTTTAAAAATTTAAAAAAAAAATAAAATGACTGTAAAAAAAAAATATTGTATCTCAGGTCACCTAACCCCATACATTAAGAGCCCACATGAATTACAGTGTTGTCAGTGATGTTCTGAGTGATTACCCATGCGCTGGAGCAAAACTGGCTGCAAGGATACTGCCAGTTTGTATTCTTGCCAGTAGGAGAGAGCAAACACACCACAAAGTTGTTTCATACTCCAGCTTTTGGAACTCCTAAGGAGAGTTTATGCTATGCAGATAAGAAAGTATAAAAAGTTTCCTTAAACCCACCTTAGTCTTAGACCTGTGTAGTTTTTAAAATCATTGTGAACAAGCCAGGTAGAAAAAGGCTTTATTCTCATTTTTATCTGTAAGTATGATTCTGTTTTGAAATTGATTCAAATAATGAGTACTTTTAGTTCTGGGGTACCCTCGAAAATACTATCCTATGGATCAAGGGTTGGCAAAAATTTTCTGTAAAGAGCTAGAGAGAAATTATTTTAGTCTTCGTGGGGCACACATAAAAATATAGGCCTTACTGTGTTCCAATAAAACTTTATTTACAAAAACAGACAGCACAAAAGATTTGTCCAGTGTACCATAATTTGCCAACCTTTGCTTTGGACCAACAGTTTTCACTTTCTTTTTTATTAATGAAGCCTTGGGAGTAGTCTATGGAGGCTTAGAGATGGCCAAGCAGGCAGTGATCTGAACTATCGCTGCTTCAACTAGAGAAGTTTTTATTTTTATGACATGGACTTTCGCATGAAATAAGTTTGATTAAAGGGTTTCATTTCTAAAATGGAGAAAAGCTTCAAAACCACTACCTTGGACTAAACCTAAAACCTGCTGCTTTAAAACTCAAGAACAGATTTCACAGGCAAAACAAACACATCATTTCACACCTTTAAAAAAGATGATAATCATATGTTATTAACCACTGTTACCCTAATAAATTTAATTGTTTTTAAAAAGGATGATAGGTGGTACGCATAGGTTTTAACGTTCCCAGAAAAATTCACTGTCTCATACCACTGAAAAAAAACATTTGATAAACAACTTTAATAGCTCTAAAAATATTATCAGCTTATTATTTCTATTCTATTTTGACTTTTTTCTAAGTATAATGCTTAAGGTACCTTAAGAGATCCAAGAGAGGTGTTATGGTATAGTGAAAAAAGCACCAAATTAGGACTCCATATTTGTCTTCATTCCTAGATTGTGAGCTCCTGGAGACAAGAATTAAGTTGTCTTCTTCATTGTTGAATTGTCCTCAGCACCTAGAACAGTACATGATAACAAACTTTAATTTTAAAGCAAATATAAATTTACTTAATTAGATAGCTAGGAAGATAATAAATTCAGGTAGGTTATTTACTTATATCTCTCCATAATGCATAAGAAAAAAATCATCTTTTCCAGTGAGCAACAAATAAGTTAGTACTTTGAGATACATTCTTATAACTGGGAAATTAACATGTTTAAAACACATAAAAACTAACAATTACTGGATTGTGACCAAAGTCATATCCTTACAATGGTTTACAACTCCCTTTCCTACAATTCTGAAATACAAAAAGCTCTGGAAACCAAAAATTTTTATTTTGCATTTTTTAATAACTTGATAGTCAAATTCATCTAACCTACACTTATTTGGCAGTATCTGACCTAAACTGAATGAGGCTATTTACTGGTATTTATTTATCCAGTATGAATAATTGTATGGTTTGATGCAATATTACCATATGCAGTGTTTTCCGTGAACTCCCTGGGGTGTTACAGTATACAGTACCTGGCATTTGGTTTTACACAAGTCTGCCAGACAATGCCAGATTTTTTCCTGGTTGCTTTACAAGGAGGAATCGACAGTCCTATTTCAGCCTTTCTGTGGCCATGCCCCTATCCCAAGCCAATCTTTTCTGCAGCCATCCTTAGCAATACTTGAGGCTGCCCAAACAGCTCAGAGAGCTCTCCTGCCATGTCAGCGGGGAAAATAAAAATAAAAATAAATGTACTTTACAATCATATAGAAAGTTAATGTAATCACTTTGATTGTCAATGATCTGTTGTTTAAGAAAGAACATATTAGTCTTTTATAAAGTACTTATTTTCATCACTTGACATTGGGCAGTCGAGAATCATAATGTAGTTACTTGATCTTAGCCTTGCAAGGGTATCTGCTCAGTATATAGCATTTACCATTTGACTGCTGCACATTTTGAACAGTATATAAGAATTTCCCTTACATTAGGTGTGGGCAGCAACGGATATTTATAGAGGAAAAAATAACCGGAGGCCTTAACTGGCTCAGTTCCAACAACAAATCCATGGAACTGGTACACTCCCCACTTTTCTCATGTACCCCACCCTGTGGCCCACAGGACCACATCTAGGGATCTCAATTAAAGATCTTGTAGTAAATAGGGCACGCTATTCTAGTAACGCTAGAGGTGGTGGACCTGCCTATGCCTTAGGGTGGGCTATTCAGGGTTTGGATAAATTAAGACGATGTAAATGCAAACCACAATGCCAACGTTTCCTAGACTATTTCCTCTTAAGAAAAAAAAAAAAAAGCAGACTCAAAATCACCCCTCTAAAAATGCCTCATTCAGGAACTGTAGAGCTAGTGGGTAAAAGGTTCGCAGGACCACCACCTACGTAGGGGTGCGCTCCCTCAGAGCCGGGGTACCACGCCGCTCCTGCGCAGGTTCTAGACTCCTCCCTTTGGAGCTCTGCCCCACCCTTCTAGGCTACTTCCGGCCCTCACTGACCGCCCTCAACGCGCTTGCGCCGTTTTGATAGGCTTCTGGAGCCCAAGAAATCCAAGCACTGCCCCTCTGGAACCGCCCCCGCCCCCTCTTCGCCCCGCCCACGCCTTACCGGCCTCCGCCCGAAATCTCGCGAGGGTAGGTGCGCGTCCGTATTTTGCGGACAACTAGCTCACAGCTGCTGTAATTGCTGCTGCGGGAGAAACTGGAGCTGCTGTAGTCCTCGCGCCCGCCCTCCCCCTTTGACGAAAGCCACCGCCTCTTCTCTTGCTCTAGTTATATACCTATTGCGGGGAGCGGCGGCTGCAACAGTCCCTGGACCCAACGCCTTCTCATCTCTTCAGACGGCCGCTTTGCCGGTCATTCCCGCAGCCCCGCAGCTGACGGCGCCCCCCTGCTCCTAACCGGTTCCTCACTTCAGAACGCCCGTTCACTCCTCATCGCGCGGGACTCACCTCCCACGGTCTTGCCGGGGTGGAGGACGACCAGGAGGAGACGAGAGTCACCCTCCTAGGCGGCGTCGGCCCCCTCACCCGCGGGTGTGTCCTATAAATGGCGTCGGAAAGCGACACCGAAGAATTCTTTGATGCCCCAGAAGATGTGCACCAAGGGGGTGGCTACCCTGTAGGGTAAGTAGCTATGGCCCAGAAGCCGGGCGTCACGGTCACCCGGCTTCCCCTGTGCCGTCCCTCTTCACCCCTCGCTGGTCCCGCCGTGTCCACCACCGCTGCTCCTGTCTCCAGCACTTCAGTGAGTTGGGATGGGGGATCGCCCACCTTGGGCAAACCCCTTCCTTTCGCTGGTGAGAGACCTCTGGGGCTCCAAGAGAACCCCTTTCTCTTCTTGCCCAGCTTTCTGCGAGGTGGAACAGCTGACGTGCCTGAAAGCCGGAGAGCCGGTGATTTGTGTTTGTGGGGTTCAGAGCTTACCTTTGAAACATCCGTTTGGCCTTGGATTTCCATAGATTAAAGGAGCAGTAACAGGAGAAATTACATTTCCCTTTTTTTTTCTTTCTTTTGCCGCTAACTTACCTATTTTAGAGGTAGCTGTAACTCTCCTGATTTACCATCCTCTTTTCCTTGCACAGAAAGAAAAGGAGTGGCGAAAAGGGTTGGGTGTTTACTTAGGAAAGTCCTCTAGCTGATGTATTCTAGATCAACAGTGTTTCATTAAAATGCCACCTTGCCGTGAGGCAAAGGAAATTGAATGTCCTTTACCATTAGGGAGAATGCAGTCTTAAAAGGTAGCCGCACATAAATGTATACAACAGACTACAGAGATACAAACAAGTGCTGAGTAATCTGGTGGTTGGAAGGAGAGCCACAGCTTTGTGCTTTTTATCTAATTCTGCAAGATGTTTTAGTGGTGATTAATATGGGAGATTCTGAGTAGGAAGTACAGTAGTTGGAATGCTTCCCTTGACTAGGACTTTTATTTACCCACTCCTCCTCTATTCAAAGTTGGAATAATATTTATAGAGATTTTGCCAAACTCTTTTACGGACTTGTGTGGGACTAGAGGCAGTAAAATATATATGTTCATGGTGTAAGAACTTGAGAATTGGTAAAATTTGTATATAATTGTAAGGCACTAATATGGTCAACTGCCATCAATTTTCAAGCTTACTCCCTTGGAAGAAAGACCTTGTTTGATGCAAGCAGAGTTATCCTTACATTCTAGAAGTCATTTTAAAACCTAATATATAATGTATTCCCAAAAAAATTACAGCAATAAAGTCAAAGAATGTACATAGGTAAATCCTGATGTGTGTGTTTCCACCAACCTTTTTCATACCGTCTTCATATCACTAAGAGGGGATTTGGGGGTGGGAATGGCCAATCTTGAGATTTCACTGAATCTCCTTCAAATTCAGTATCTGAAACAAGTTAATAGCTAAATGGTAGAGGATAGAAAATACATTTGGATTTCCAAATACATTGGATCCCCTTGAAATTAAATTTTATTTTTGTGGTTTCCTCCTCAAAGTAATGAACTTTCAGTTCAGTTTAAATGAAACCTAATTCTTTAGTACTTATGTATGTGTGGAATGGGGAGGAAAATAACAATTGTTGTATAGGATTGTAATCAATTTAGAACTGTGTTAATAGTGGTTCTTTGAACAAAACATTAATTTCGAAGGACAGTCATATTGGCACCTGTGTAAACTGCCAAGTCCAGCACCTGGCACAGAGAAAGAACTCAAATGTTTATTCCCTTCTCCTTCCTTTCTTGGAAATAGCAAAATTAACTTCATACAGTGCTTACTTTGGGAGGAAGTATGCAGAACTTGGAGCTATTTAACTTGTCTAAACCGATGAGTCATTTTGATAGAATTGATAGAGTCATTTCTTCCCTCATGGGACAATATAGCTTCTCAAGCTCTTTGATCCTTTGATACTAGGTGAAAAGTAAAAACGCCTCTCTTGGGACCCAGTGTTCTAATTTTAACTCTAACCTGCCCAAATGTTTAGCCTGTTGAGCCCTATGGATAAAACTATGTCAGTCTCAATTTCATGACTTCATCCTGTAATAGTCGGGGGATTTGGAAGAGAATTAGACTCACCTGGAGAACTGCATCTGAAAAGAACTAACAGTACTGCCTGGATAGCAAAAGGTTGGCATAATTAACATATTCTCTATCCTTTGTGACAAGTTTTTTCATTTGCATAAGGTACTGTGAGGAGACCTAGAAATGCAGTGAGAAATCTTGATCTGTGAAAACAGATGGGGTCACTAGATACCTGGTCATCAGAATATCTTCTGTCCTTTAATGTGAACCAAAGTAGCACACCATACAAACTGTAAGAGGTTAACAGACTGAGTTTGGGCACTTAAAAAATGTTTCTTGCACCCTGGCCAGTGTGGCTTGTTGTTTGAGCATTGCCCGATATACCAAAAGGTCAGGGGTTTGATTCCTGGTCAGGGCACATACGAAGTTTGGGGGTTCAATCCTCTGTCCTGGTGTGCATATGCGAGGCAACCGATCAATGTTTCTCTCTCACATTGATGTTTTTTCCTCTACCTTCCTCTCTCTCTAAATCAGGAAAAACATATCCTCAGGTTGGGATTTAAAAAAAATAAAAAATAAATGCTTCTTTCTATTGTATGTTCTAGAGCAGTGGTCGGCAAACTCATTAGTCAACAGAGCCAAATATCAACAGTACAACGATTGAAATTTCTTTTGAGAGCCAAATTTTTTAAACTTAAACTTCTTCTAATGCCACTTCTTCAAAATAGACTCGCCCAGGCCGTGGTATTTTGTGAAAGAGACACACTCAAGGGGCCAAAGAGCCGCATGTGGCTCGTGAGCCGCAGTTTGCCGACCACGGTTCTAGAGTACACAGACCATTTCACCAAATTTGTAGTCAACTGAGTGAACAGTTATTTCATTTTTTTTAATTAATGGAATCCAAATACATAATCCATTTCCTAAAATTGTTTTTTTTTTCCTATTCTCCTCCAATGGTATTTTCAGCTTCATTCTACTCTTTGAAAGCAAATTTAATAAGTTAAAAATCAGCCCATTTTTTAATAGGGAAACTTTTTATTCCAATGCAGCCTACTTTTCCACAGTGGCAGATCATCTCCACTTGATCAGCTTGCAATATATACCACATTTATAATGCTTTATTTTGGTTGATACTTTAGGTCATCTTTTCTTATTCTTGTCTCCATTTTTATATGTGAGGAACCTTAGGCTCAAAGAGGTTAATGAATTGGCCTAGGAGGCAACACTTGTGACAGAGCTGGAATTTGAAACCAATTCTCTAGACTCCTACTTTAGTATATTTTTCTAATGCTATCGCGCGCGCGCGCGCACACACACACACACACGTTGGATAGAATTCTGAAGTAAAATGCTTCAGGACCAACTTGCTGAATTGAACTGATGCATCTATTTAAAACCAGCAACCCAAACTTTTCAGTTCTCTTGGCTAGAAGTTTCCACTTTCTCTTTCAGGAATGTGTATTTTGTTTTGTCAGATAGGAATTTTATAAGGTCATGGTGTGCTACAGCTAGAAGGGACATCTAGTTAAACTCCATATAAAATGTTATGAAAACCAAAGCCCACTGAGGTTTAATGGTCTGATCGATGTTTCTCTGTCTCTGGATCTATTTTTGGTAAGGGAAAGTGACTTGTCCAAGGTGCCACGGCAAATCAGTAACAGAGTTAGGACTATAATCAGATTAGTTTCAGTCTAGTGTTGTTTTTTCTGCTACCATGCTGTCTTTTGATAAAGCAGGAAGGGGAGGAGGAAGTGTGGTATAGTAGAAAAAAAGCCCTGGACTGTGAGTCATTTCATTTCCTCATCTTTAAATTGAGGAGATTCTGAGAACCCTTCCAACTGTAAAAGTCTGTCATATTGAGGTTTAATAATGTGCTTTTATTGATAAACTTCTGTTCTTGGGAAATCTTTCTATGATTTTATTTTAGTTTTTAATTGAACAAACTTGATGTTATTGAGACATGATGCAAAACCTGTAGATTTCAAATTAAAGATTTACTGGGTAAATTCTATATGAGATGAATGTTCCTGCTAATTTGTGGATTATATATATGCATACTAAAGGCTGGCACTGAGAACATCATGTTATAAAAATAAATGTGACATTTTGAGCATTCTTTTTTTAAATTTTATTTTATTATTTAAAGTATTACATATAGTAGTACATATATATCCTTTTTTTCCCCCATAGACCTTCCCCCAGCCTCCACTACCCCCTGTCACATGCCCTCATCCCACCCCCTCAGTGTTTTGTGTCCATTGCTTGCGCTTATATGCATGCATACAAGTCCTTTGGTTGACCTCTTTCCCCCCCTCCTCAACACTCCCCAGCCTTCCCGCTGTAATTTGACAGACTGTTCGGTGCTTTACTGCCTCTGTGTCTATTTTTTTGTTCATTAGGTTATAATGCTCTTTATTTTCCATAAATGAGTGAGATCATTTATTTAAAATTCATTTTTCATGGCAACCAAAATATTTTGAGGTGTTGGAAGGAAGGATAGAATGGTAACATATTTAGAGTAGGGAGACTGGTAGATCATTTAATCCAGGCCTCCCATTTAACTGGAAGAAATCTAGGCTCAGAGAAGGGAAGTGACACATTGCTGATTAGTGGCAGACTGGGAACTAGAACTCCAGTCTCCTGGTTGCTCATTTATTCCATGTTGCCTTGTCTGTGGAAGGAGGGAAAGTATTGCTTGCTGAGTATTCCTGCTGTAGGTTTTTGGCATTTACCCTATTAGCAGGGCTCTTAAGATGGTTTACTCTCATCTACTGAGATTCTGTTTTTTCATACCTTGCTGTCAGAAGACATTGTTCTAGGATCTTGAATTTTGCCCACTAATTTTCTCCAGGTCAGGATGAACAAAGATTACAGAATAGCTGATCTAGGAACAGTGGTGGTTACTTATTTCATTTTATTTTTAGCAATCTAGTTAGTGTCAACTGCAGTCTATCTTTGTAGATTGGAGTAGTAGTGAAATCTTGATTTTCAAACCGTAAGAACTGAGATCAAACTGTCCTGAAGAATTTATCCCCAAAAAAAAACACACCAAAAAGTTGCAGAGCTTCCTTTGGTGAAAACAGCTTCTCACTTTACTTGGGCATCATAAACATTTCTCTCTGAATTGAAAATTGATACAAGTTTTAATAAAAATTACTTGTGGCTAAGGGTTATTTGTGGAAAGATTCCTTAAAAAAATGGCTGTTCAGCCCTAGCCTGCTTGGCTCAGTGTCGGCCTGCAGACTGAAGGAGTCGCAGGTTCCTTTCCAGTCAAGGGCATATGCCTGGTTTGCGGGCTCGATCCCCAGTAGGGGGCGTGCAGGAGGCAGCCCATCGATGATTCTCATCACTGGTGTTTCTATCTGTCTCCCTCTCCCTTTCTCTCTGAAATTAATAAAAAAATATATTTTTTAAATGGCTGTTCATGAGTTGATATTTAATCATAGATTATATTTTATTGCTGTTGGCTATGTGGATTGATAGGAATATATTTGTAAATGCTGTTTTATTACACCCAGGTAACATCATATTGAAGTGAGAGAAAACCTACATATTAATTAGTAAATTCAAGTTATAAATTTAGTGGCCTCCAGTTGTCAAATGGTCACTGATAGAGATAGGACAATGGTAGTATCTCTGTAGTTTGGGGGCTCACTTTGAATCTGTACAAACTTCTATAAACTAAAAACTTTATCCTGTTCTTGTGATAATCTGCATAAAGTAGGGTAGATAAAATTTTATTTTTAAAATGTTAAAAACCTAGATAGATCTAGGATATCGACAGTACACTGGTGATCCTACAGAACAGAAAATAATTTCCAGTTGTTGGTATTTGAGACTTATTTTGTAACATATACATTACACAGAACTCTGTGTGTTCTCTTCAGTTCATTGTTTTAACTTGGACAAAGTCAGGTGAATTTGCCAGGGAAGCCCCTTAATGAGGTGTGTTTTGTTTTTTTCTCTCATTCTCTGCCTGCAATTCTAGTAATTACTTCCTGGGGTAGTATGGGTGGAGGGAAGTGTGTGATCATGAGGGTGGTGGTGATGGATGGAGGTGAAGGTGGTGAAGGTAGCCCTACAGACTTTAGAGAGCAGGTTATAAGGCTGCTCCCTGGGGCATGGATAACTGAGATATGGCAAATCACACCATTTAGTACTATTTTAGATATGTAGCAACACAGTGAATTAAATAAACCTTTCTGTAAGAGATTAATAATTAATAGCCCAAAGAAATACTTCAAACAAAATTTAAAGTAATAAAAACTGCAGGTGCTTTATGATGTCTTTCTGATGTTTAACTGGAATTGATAATTAACTTACATTTCTGTTTTCTACCCAGAGCTAAGCTCATTTCTACCAACTTTCATAAGGTCTGTTCCCCTCTAGATGTTGGATGTTATTCTGCTAACCAGCTAAACCTTTAATTGGGTGCTTTCCTTACTCTTCAGAGCAGAGCCCTATTCATTTTCTTATTTCAAATTGAACAGTCTTTGTGTTAGTCTGTCATTTCATGATTCAAAATTGAGGAAAAAGCACATAAGACATAATGTGGGCCTCATACCTGATGGCAACCCTAATGTTTTTCCCCAGTCAGTATACAAATTTATCTTGGTTACTATAGCTACCAGCCTATCAGTTATTCTTCTAGCTCTTTTGCCTTCTCTCAGATATTAGGATTACCATATAATCAGGTTCTGCTATAGCTCTTCAGGTCTTAGCATTTTATTACCAGCTGCAGCTGTCTGGCAATTTACAGTTTGGCATTCCATCAGGGTCGGTTGGTTTTAGGTTCACAAACCCTTTTTGTCTCCAAACATTTTAAATATACAGAATTTAGCAAGGACACATTTAAGCAACAATTTCCCCATACTAATTTGCTCAGTTCCATTCTTAGTCATTGTCTCGGATTCAATGGCTGCCCCTTTGTAATATCAAGGAGAATAAATTTAAAGATCAAAGAGAGACCATTTAAGAAATATATGTGCAGATGTGATTTAGACTCCAGACCATCACTAACTACCTGAAGTGACTTAAAAGCACCTTGATTCATCAGCAACCACCTAATAAATAATATGGCTTCTAACAAAAATTATTTCTGTAGGTTATAGAAAGAATGTTTGGCCTTTAGATTTATTCATTTGAATTTGGGAAAACTGTTTAGAAATTTAATAGGAAAGGTTATCTTTCTTTTGCAGCCTTTGAATAAACAGGAAAAGAAAAATAAAGACTGAATAGTTATATAGGTCTTTATTATAAGTCTTTCTATTTAATTAACAAATACATATTTTTTATCAAAACTTCAGAATTCATATAATTAAATTAGTTTTAAATTATAAGTGTTTAGTTGTCTTCCTAAAACTAAGGCTATTGAAGAAATAAGATATATTAGTTTATATATCAGTGTTTGTGTTAGTGTTTGTTTTGGGTGCTCATGCTTATTAATATTATATATTGTAGTAATAACTTGTAAATATGCACAATTAATCTCTTGGTTTAACAGAATTGAAGGTGGTTAATCTGTTAATAATTTAGTAGATTTCATTACCCATATTCTTATATAACAATAAGTAATGTTTTTTTTAATCAGAAATTTAGTCTTAAGACATTGTGTGTGCTTTTCAAAAAGTGTTTATATTTCTGAATTAGAAGATTATGTGGTAAGCTTGTAACTTCATAAATGATTAAATTAAATTCCTGCCTTGAATTTGTATTAAAATTGTGATTTGAATGGTTTCATTGTAAGACTAGTGTATCCTATTCAAGACAGTGGTTAAATTCTGATAATGCCCCAATGAGAACTTTATTTTAATTGCACAAATAGTCTTAAAAGCAGAAAATAATTTACTTTTTCCACAGGGCCCTAATCCTTAAAATTTTTAAGAGGAAGCGGGGGTTGGGGGTGGGGGACGATAAAACGTTTTAAGAAAAGAAAGGCCAAGAGTGAAGCATAAAATTTTTGGTAACTTCTAACAAAAAACTTTAACAATATTTTCCAGTAGGCAGCCTGTAACAGTGCAAGCCATACCTCTATAAGACCTACTTGACCACTACTAATCGTAATAGATTATTCTGGTACCAACACATTGAACCACGGACATTCTTATGAACCACAGGTCAAGCTTTCTAGAGAACTAATAAATAGAATGTAGAGCTTTATTCAAACTCACTTTCTCAGAAGCAGACATCCTGGTTACTAAGTAGGCAAAGAGAAGCGGTGGGAGTGCTCTTTCTGTCTTTGCTTTTGAATTGGAAACACTAGGGATGGATGACTTAATATCCATAGTCCTCTTTTAAATTTGTTCCTGAAAGTTTTTATTTAAATTGAAAGACTGAGGGAATCATCTTTCTGGTTATTAGCAGTAGAATTAACAATTTGGATGTGTTTTTAAAAGCTCTATTTTAAAATATGCTTATCTACCCATGTCAAATTGATATAGCAGATGGTTTGAACGTTTTCCCCAGCCCCATTTCCACCCCATTCACCTCCAGCTTTCTCCTTCCTATCTAATCAATGTCATTAGTACAGAGATTTTCTAACATAACTTATTGTCCCTTACATCTGAGAAGTAACAGTGATGGTTTAAATCAGGAGTGGGGAGCCTTTTTTCTGCCAAGGGCCATTTGGATATTTATAACATCATTCACAGGCCATACAAAATTATCAACTTAAAAATTAGCCTGCTATATTTGATCAAACATTTAATTAACTCCTAATGCCTTGGGAGGGCCAGACTAAATGATTTCACAGTCCTTATACTGTGGTCTGGATATTCCCCACCCCTAGATTGAATATAATGGATAGGCCCGGCCATTGTTTCCCAATGGTTGAGCATCAACCTATGAACCCAGAGGTCATGGTTCGATTCCTGGTCAGGACACATGCCAGGTTGCAAGCTCCATCTCCAGTAGGGGGCGTGTAGTAGGCAGCTGATCGATGATTCTCTCTCATCATTGATGTTTCTATCTCTCGCCCTTCCTCTCTCTGAAATCAATAAAAACATTTTTTAAATCAACCAATCAATCAGTAAATAAATATAATATGTGGGTCTTTGGGAGAGTAAGGGAAAGATCCATTAAATTGGATATAGTGCATGCATTAGTAAGTGGGATTGGTTAGCATCACAGGTAGGGGTAGGTTATTGGGTTAGTGGAAGATAGGTAAGCAGAATGAATAGGTAGCTTGATAAAACTAGTACCTTTGTGAGTGAAAGTAGGTTTGTCAATATTTGGAATTGGTGTTTTATCTTTATTGGATTGGCTTTAGAGATTAAGGCTAATGACTGAGATCAGTCTTTTTTCCTATAAGTGAACTTTACTATCCCTGTTTGTCCCAGGACATAGCTCTTGACTGTTGACTTTTAACCTTTGCCTTATTTCCCAGCATAGAGATGTCCACAGTTGATGTCTAATAGTGACAAAGGGTTTCAGTGGCAGAAAAAAGATTTAAGTGGCGATAGAAATGGTGCGTAGGCAAGCAGGCTGTATGGCAGGGGTGGGGAACCCTTGTTCTGACAAGAGCCATTTGAATATTTATAACATCATTCTCAGGCCATACAAAATTATCAACTTAAAATTAGCCTGCTATATTTGGTCAAACATTTAATTAACTCTCCCCTAATGCCTTGGCAGGGGCAAATGATTTCATGGGCCTTATACAGCCCACAGGCCAAACATTCCCCATCCCTGCCCTATGGCACCACCAGTTCCTATCAAAGTGAAGAGGGAGGAAATAGGGGCTGAGGCAAGGACAGTAGTTTGGATTTATATTTATGGGACCTTTGTAACTTTGGGACATCCTGTACTCAGCAAATATTAAATGTTAACAGTTAAGCCTTGTATTAATCAATTTCACCCCCAATAAATTTAATTTTTAAAAACAACAACAGTGAAACCTGTTGCCAGTTATCCTGCAGTCATATCAATTCCTTGTTACCAACTTTTTTCCCCCAGTGATAAATGTGTTCACAGTAAGAAAGATATTATAGTCCTACATGTTGTTACATGTAAAGAATGATAATGCCATACTGTCAAATAAAGTTGGGCTTTAGTTTCCAAAGTACTTTTACTCACATTACCTCTTCTGATCATCCTGTAGTTCTGTTCTGAAGGACAATTTTTGTGACACAGGTAGAACAATTTTCCTAATTTTACAAATAAGAAAAGTTAGCTCAAGATGGATAAGGAACAGCCAGCAAAAGTAGAACTTCACTAATTATGGTTTTAAATGGAGATGTAAAACATTAGGTTCTTTCCTACTTTCCTTTTGTAAACTATAAACATTTATGATGCTGTATTTTACATGTGAATTATTGGAATGATGAGGCTAACTCATCCGCCATTTAGGAATATATAATTTACTGTTTAAAATAATGAACACAATATTCTTACGCTCTTCTTTCTAAGCTTTGACAGAATTCATTATGTTATGGTAGCTAGGTCAGAAAATAACCTTGCTACTGAAAGAGCTGAAATCCCAGACACTGCTAACTGATTTTCCCTAAGGGAAAATCCCTCAAGAGGTAAGCCACTGCTGATTTGGGCTTTTGTGCCTCATCAAAAAGTCTTGATCACAGATTTTTTTCTGTAGTTGTTTTATAGATTGTTGTCAGTTGTTTACTTAGGCCACAGTATTTGGTGTTTCAGTTTTGGGGGGGAGTTTTTTGGGTTTTTTGGTATAACTCTGAATCATATTTTGGCTACAAGCCACTAATTGGAAACACAATGTTTTTCTTTTTTCTTCCCCTCAATAGTATTTTCTAGCAGCCACAATGAATGCATGTGGTAGTTATTAATATTTTCCACCTAATCAAACCTCTATTGGCTGTCAGATTAATAGGGAAAATGCATTTTTACTAGCTAGGCAATAGAAAAATTACACCAGTAATTACTCTTTAACATGTAAATAAGATTGAATAATCTTTTTTATAATAAACAATAAATTTGGCCTACAGAATGTTTTATGTATGTAGGCATTCTAGGTAATTTGAGATTTTTCTAAACTATTTATCAAATATGCCTGGCCAGTGTGGCTCAGTTAAGTGTCTTCCCATATACCAGGAGGTCTCTGATTCGATTCCCCATCAAGCCCCATGCCCAGGTTGCAGGCTCAATCCTCAGTGGGTGGGTGGGGAGTGGTGCAGGACGCAGCTGATCGATGCTTCTCTCTCAGCAGTGTTTCTCTCTCTGATATAAAAACATTTAAAAATATATTTATCATCAAATCTTTAATACATATTTTATTAAAGAATGCAGAAGTAGAAATTCAAATACATAAAGCACATAAATAGAATTTATACAGTAAAGTGCTTAATATTAAATCTTACTGAAACATTTCAATTTTCTACTATTCAATTCAGTCATTAGTTTAAAACTACCTTTCCCATCAAACCTTGCACCAGATAACAGTAAAAAATTTTTAATTTAAAAAACAAAATAAATGATTTGGTTTGATTTTCATTTCTCTGCCCATCTTTCGTGCTGAGCAGTAAACTCAGAATAAGAAAAGTAAAGAATAATAGAATTGGTTTATTTAACTGTTTTAAGAAATGGGTGTGACAGGTTCTTTAGAGCTCTAATTTTTACATAGGGTAGCCTATATAAAGTTATTAGCATTTACTTTTAAAAATTAGTACAGCATTGGATGTTTTACATAACTTACAAAGTCATATTAGCACATTAGCTTTTGTAATATTGGCTTTTAACTCAACAACTTGATTGTTTACTTTTAACCTTTTGCACTCGGATGTCAAGTGTGACTCGACACGGTTAGCATCAGTAGCAGCTATTTTTATACTCTTTGACTGTATCAATAATTTGAAATATTAAAAAATCCAAATAAATAAGTTTGTATGAAAAGAAACTCCAGTTTTTTATTCTACTGCCGTGCTTTGTAAAATCTGGGGTATTTAAAAAATTAAATCCTGAGTAGAATAAAGGAATCGAGAAAAAAGCAAGTGCAAAGGGTTAAAAGTAAATTACAATGTGATTTAGTATGATTGCATTAGTACTGACTTCTAAAGACAGTCATATATTGAGTTGTCTGTTTCTGTTGCAATTTTTATTATAATTTTTTTATTTTATTTATTGTTGTTTTTTTAAACTAGTGACCCGGTGCACGAAATTCGTGCACATTAAAAGGGGGTTAATTAGAGGAAATATTTTAATATTGCTATTTGCCCTTTCTCTAAAATAGAAGGGTCAGAGATGAAAGAAAATTAGTAAAATGTACCGTATTTTCCGGCGTATAAGACGACCCCCAACTTTTCCAGTTAAAATATAGAGTTGGGATATACCCACCCTATAAGATGACACCTGGCGTATAAGACAACCCCCGACTTTTGAAAAGATTTTCCTGGGTTAAAAAGTCGTCTTATACGCTAGAAAATATGGTATATAAAAATCTTCCTTCTGTCAGAGTCTGGGGCGCACTACGGGACCCAGAGTCAAGTCCCTGCCCACCCACGTGTGCCCCAAAATTGCGCAAGACCCAGACCCGGCCGCCCCCCCCCCATTTGGCTAGATCCAGTCCCAGCCAGTCCCACCCTTATCAAGCCCCGCCGGGGCAGTGGGCACGGCCTGAGGTCCCCCAGCCTGGGGCAGGGCGGGGGGGCGTGCCTTGAGGTCCCCAGCCCGGCTCCAGGAGGGTGGCACAGCCTCAGGTCCCCTGTCAAGCCCCGCCGGGAGGGGGGTGCAGCCTCAGGTCCTCTGGCCCGGGGCAAGGGGAGCAGCCTGAGGTCCCCTGGCCCAGCATTGGGGCGGGGGGGCACACCTTGAGGTCCCCCATCAAGCCCCGCCAGGCAGGGGGGCACAGCCTGAGGTCCCCTGTCAAGCCCCGCCGGGAGGGGGGCATGGCCTGAGGTCCCCCGGCCTGGCGCTGGGGCGGGGGGGCAGCCTGAGGTCCCTCGGCCCAGCACCAGGGCAGGGGTGCACCTTGAAGTCCCCCGTTAAGCCCCGTCGGGTGGGGGGGCACGGCCTCAGGTCCCCCAGCCTAGCGCCGGGGGTGGGGGGCGCAGCCTGAGGTCCCCCATCAAGCCCTGCTGGGTAGGGGGCATTACCTGAGGTCCCTTGTCAAGCCCCACAGGGGTGGGGTGGGGGCACAGCCTCAGGTCCCTGCTGATTGCTCGTTAAGGCTCGTTAGGGGAACTTGGCCTCCCCTGTGGGTGCAGCCATCTTGTGTTACAGACACACACACACACACACACACACACACACACACACCTCTGCTGTGGGCGCCAATATCTTTGTGGCAGAGTGATGGTCAATTTGCATATTCCCTCTTTATTATATAGGATATATTTTTACTGGCCCCAGAGAGGAAGGGAGAGGAAGAGAGAGATAGAAACATCAGTGATGAGAGAAAATCATTGATTGGCTGCCCCTGTACACCCACTGGGGACCAAGACCGAAACCCGGGCATGTGCCCTGGTTCATAGGTAAAAGCTCCACTATTGAGCTCACCAGCCAGGCAGATTCCTTTATTTTTTTTAATGATTTTTTTTTTTGAGGGAAAGAGAGAAACATCAGTTTTTTTTTCCATTTAATTTCTTTATTGTTTAAAGTATTACATGAGTCTCCTGTTTCCCCCATTGACCTCTCCTCTGCCACCCAAGAAACATCAATTAATTGTTCCACCTATCTATGCATTCATTGGTTGATTCCTATATGTGCCCTGACCCAGAATCAAACCCGCAACTCTGACACATTGGGATGACATTACAACCAACTGAGCTACCTAGCCAGGGCATGATTCCTATTTTTTTGATTGCCCAGTTAAAACATGCCATTTTAGGTTGTTCTAGGAAAATAAGATTGCCTAGCACTTATTTTTCTTGCTCTTCCTAGACTTTTCAGGTTCAGTTGGGATTGTCACTGTTGGTATAACCCCAGCTTAAATAGGGCTATGAGAATGGGTGTTGTACTGTCACAAATGATTTGAGTTTGAAAAGCCAGCAGATGATTTTCTCTCAGATCTAATTTCTTTGAGTACTGTTATTAGATTGTAGGTGCTGCTTGACTCCCCACTTTCTATGGGTGGTTTCTTCCCTTAGCATATAGTCTAGAAAACTTGCAATTCTAACTAATTAATAAAATTAGTATATGCATTTCCGTTCCAATGAATAATACTGCATACCAAATTTTAAGAACTATGTACTTAGAGCAAGATTTTAAAAATAAAATAGTATCACCCTAGGCAGTTTGGATAGAGTGTCGACCCGCAGACTGAAGGGTCCCAGGTTTGATTCTGGTCAAGGGCACGTACCTTGGCTGCAGGTTCCCGGCATGCAGGAGGCAACCAATCGATGTGTCTTGCACATCGATATTTCTCTCTCTCTCCCTCTCCATTCTTCTTTCTCTAAAAAATGAATGGGAAAAAATAAAATAAAATAGTATTTTGTTCTCCAAATTTGAACCATTTTTATTTTTTGTGGGATTTGGTTTGGTTTGGGGTTTTTTTTTTTTTTATCTGCCTGGCCGAAGCAGGGGGAAAATCTTCATGTCAGTTTTTTCTGAGCACCAGAACCCTTCTGATTCCTAATTTAGATTTAGCATTTTTGTATTGGTCTTAGTTTGACACTAGATCTTCCTATTTCAGCTTGCTGGCCTTTAGAAAGCAAAACTCTTTAATTACCTGCTTACTTTAATGACTGGCTAAGGCTAAGTTATCTGCTCATATCCTGTTCACCTCAAGGGCCTTAGAATCTCAGCACCTTCTTTGTACAGGCAAGCTGTTCTTTGCTGTGCTTAATTCAGTTCCTTGAGGTGCTGCTTAAGCTCATGTTATTTTTATATTTTCCTGATGGCAAAGGTAAAAAGAAGGGGTTATAAACAAAATCAGGCCACAGGGTCATTCTCTGTTAAGCTCTTTGTAGTCACCTTCCTATAAGAAAAATGTTTCCTGAGTCACCAGATTTATTCTAGCTGACTCATTCTGTATTCCCTCCTTCCATATTCCCTCCTTTTAACCTCTTTTGGAGTCTTTCAAACATTTTGCAACCTGACAAGAAGCTTCTTCAAAGCCAGCCACCTTTCTTCCTCAGAGCCTTAAAAAAATTACTCTTCTTACTAACAGAAAAATAAAGAAGATCTTGTTAGTTCATTTTTCTGTGTGTTGTCCAATTGTTTTGGTATATTCTTTTCAACCAGTATAATGAGAAATCAGGAGATGGAAATGTTCAGTGTGAGATCACTCAATTTTATTTGTATATTTTAGGAGGTAGGTCTTTGAGTTCCTAGTTTGTTGACTATGAACCAGATGTCAAATGTTAGGTTTACTCTCCCATTCCTTCCTCCCTATTCTCAGAAGGCTTACAGAGTGTGTTTGTTTTTTGTTTGTTTGTTTGTTTTTTCAGATAACCTCAGGTAAGAGATAAAGAAACACCAAGCCCAAAAGGGCAGAGTATCTGTCTATAGCTTAAAGGTGACAAACTAGAGATAGGATCTCGCTCTTTAAAACCACAGAAATTCATTGGTCTTTATAAAAATAGACTTAAGCACTTGCACCATAATTTTTAGTCCTGATTACCCTAAAGCTATAGCACCTGAGTGATGAAGCTTTGAGTTTAAAATTGGAAAGGGCTGCCTGGCCAGTGTGGCTTAGTGGTTGAGTGTCAACCTATGAACCAGTTGGGGTGCATACAGGAGGTAGCTGATCAGTGTTTCTCACATCCATGTTTCTCTCTCTCTGCCTTCCTCTCTAAGAAAATCAATAAAAACGTGTGTTTTTTAAAAAAGAATTTTGCTTAGAATTGACATCAAGCAAATCTGTTTATAGTTTGTAGCATCTACCTGCTTTCCAGTGTTGATTATTAGAGTGTTTTACTTATCGCCCTCTTCCATTCTCTATGATTCTTCAGAGGTTTTACATAGGGATTGAGCTCTGTAAATTCCTAGAGCATGCTGGGATATAATTTATCTGGCACAAGAGAACTGAACTCATGTAGATTAGCAAGGTACTTTTATCTCGTTGAATGCTTTGGGATTCAGTTTCCTCATTCTTATGCTTTGGTTTTCCCTGTATGGTTTGACTATCAGTAATCTTTAATTGGAAGAAAAAGAAGTGAAGCAACATTTTACATTATACTATTTATTCACATATAAGCAGATATACACTTTCTTTTTCTTGTTCTTGTTCTGAATATAAATTAAAGAAAAGATTTTCTCTAGTAATTTTTAAAAATCCTAGCACATTCTGAGACCAGTCTTCCTGATGCTGTTATGATAGGTTTTTGCTGTTTTCCTTGGATATGTGTCCATTTCATCCCTCTAATTCCTTCTGTGTTTTCATTTAAAATATTTCTTATGGCATGTCACCATGGAGATGCAGTCAACAAAATTCAGACCATGAGAAATTCTACAGGATGAACAACCTAATGTGTTTGTTTGTTTGTTTGTTTAAGACTATTTTTTAGAGCCGTTTTAGGTTCACAAAAAATTGAAAGGAAGGTACAGAGATTTCTTGTACACCCCCTCCCCCTCACACATGCATAGCCTCCCCCATTATTGACATCCCCCACCAGAATGGTACATTTGTTACACTTGATGAACCTACACTGATATATCAGAGTCACCCGAAGTCCATAGTTTACCTTAGGGTTCACTCTTGGTGGTGTACATTCCATGGGTTCAGACAAATATATAATGACATGTATTCATCATTATAGTATCATACAGAATAGTTTCACTACCCTAAAAATCTTCTTCAGAATAAACATCCTAGTTCCTCAACACATGAACTGTAAGAAATAAAAGATCAAGGGGAACCTGTGAACTGAAAGAGACATATCAACTGGTGTTGATCTTATTTGGATATTGATTGAAATGAACCAACTATAAACAAAAAAGTTAAACAATCGGGAAAATGTTGACTGTGTATAATAAGGAATTGTTAAATTTGATAATAGTACTGTGATTAAATCTTAAAAAGGGAAATATTTTTAGATACATACTGAAATTTAATAGGTAAAAATAAAATTTCTGGGATTTGCTTCAAAATAATCTGACAGAGAAGTGGGGAGGTATTGATATTGACCATTATTGAGCATGGTCAGTATGTTGTACATGTGGGTTCATAATATTATTCTACTAATTTTGTATATGTTTGGAATAGCCATAATTAAAAGTTGGAAAACCACCCCAAAATATTTTTATGGTTATATATATTGTTATGGGCAGATTCAAGACTAAAAATCCAATCTCCTGATCCTAGTTCATGTTCTTTTACTATGTAGCTAAATTTACAACCCTTCTGCTTCCAGATGATGTCAACTTGCCCTTTCAGTCTCTGGAACCCCAAAGCCTTCCCTGGGAAATTTGTGGTGGTACTCTTAGATACTCAGGGCTTTAATAAATGGCCAGTTTCACTTGACTGGTTACCTACCATGTGAAACCATAAAGATATACTAGAATTACTAGGGTAAATCAACAGGCTACATGGGTTATTAGAATCAGCAAAGAGACTTGGATCCTAGTCCTAACTCTGCCTTCGATTTTAACATAAGATCTAGGACAGTGAGGGCAAACCTATGACACACGTGTCAGCACTGACACACGTAGCCATTTCTGATGACACGCGGCCGCTGAGGCGGCCACATGCCGAGGATAAAACATTTGCGAAATAATGTTTTTTCCTCAAAGTGACACACTACCCGAGTTATGCTCAGTTTTTTGGCGAAATTTGACACATCAAGCTCAAAAGGTTGCCCATCACTGATCTAGGAGGTCAGGGATCATGTCTGCTTTGTTCACTACTTTACACCCAGTACCTACCTACCACTGTGCTGGTACATGGTAAGCAATAGGTAAATGTTAAATGAATGGATTTATTTAGCCTTTCTTGGCCTCATTTTCTTCACATGTGAAATGAGATAGTTGGTCTAAATGATTCTTATGTTTCCTTCAACACTAAAAAATATTCTTTCCTGCTGACTGATTTTTTTAATCCTTTTAGGATTTTGAAAAGAATTAGTGGATATCTTTAATGCTAGATAACATCAATAGATAGCATGCTCACTTCTAACACCTGTGACAAAAACCCCACAGTTATGCTGCATCCAGATCTCTTAAAAATAGCCTACTGCTTTGTAATTTCTGTTGGATTGGTTTTGTTTCCAAAAAGCAAAGGAATACTGTTCTCAATATTACCTTATTAGAGTGTCAAGTTTAGGAAATTCCAAAGTCAAACTAAGAGGGTTAATAAAATGTTGTGTACCTGGTATATTTGTACTTTTCACTGAAACTGTATTGATTGCAGTATTATATCAGTTTATAAAAGATTTGACATTTTGTCTTAATCAATTAAGAAATTTAAAAAAAATACAAAATAAACAGTTCTGAACTCCAAAAAATAAATAAATAAATAATAAAATCCTCTGGGAATATTTTTAAATGTCAGGATCCCCAGAAAAATGCAATGAATCAGAATATGTGGGGGTGAAATCTGGCATTAAGGTTTGTAAACTACTTAAGTGGACTTATGATGACTTAAAGGAGCAGAAAATTTAGAATTAACTAATGCACTGATTTTCAAACTATTCCTAAATATTTGGAAACTTTTTACAAACCCAATTAAAGCAAACAAATTAAGTATATATAAAAAAAGATTTGATATTTTGCTTCCTATGGAACCTTGGTGGGCAACTTTTGGGTAAATTGCAGTTATTGTCATCAGATCCAAATCCCAGTGACTAAGCACCTGCCTTTGTGAGTAATGTCCTTATTATTCTGATGTATTTTTGTCTCAGGTATCTAAAGTTCATCACTGGATCAGGTCAGAGTTTATAGAAGAAAAATAATTCCTATACCATCCTTTAAAATCACCAAAGCAATGTTTTGAAGCTATGTAGAATTTTAAAATAATGAATATTATGCAAATATTAAAATACCTTGGTATTGAACACAAATACCCTAGCCGCAGAAGGAAAACTATAATTTAAAATGCTAAATAAATAGGGACTGGAGAAAGCATCTGTCACATTATTTTATATTCAAACATGAGTTTTCTTAGTATAAACTCAAGTAGTGACTGTGTGAAAATAATTTTCTTATAAAAATAGGATATAATGAATTGAAATATTCAATCTGTATTGAAAGCTACTGAAGTACAAATCCGAAAATAGCTTTTATTTTCAAAACCTGTGTGGAAACCACACTAAAAATTATTTTAGCCATGTAGTGTGTTTTTTTTTTTATAAGCCATGTAGTGTTTTTTTGTTTTGTTTTTTAAAAACCAATATTTGTTTAAAACAGACTCAATAAATTTTTATTATTGATTTGAGAGAGAGAGAGAGAGAGAGAGAGAAGCATTGGTTTGTTATTACATTTATTTATGCATTCATTGATTGATTTTTGTATGTTCCCTGACCAGAGATGGAACCCACAACCTTGGCATATCAGGACTACACTCTAACCAGCTGAACTACCTGGCCAGGGCTTAAAGCAGACTATTTTGAAACTGTTTCAGAAATCGCTTGTTTTTCATGTTTAAATTTAATAGTACCATTGATAGACATTTTCTTCAATTTCCTAAACTATGCTGGAAAATCAAAGATTTACTGTGTTTTTAATTAGTATTAATATGTAGAATATATATATATATATATATATATATATATATATATATATATATATATATATATTTAGGGAATCAAGGAAGCCTTGCCATTTTTTAAATCCTTACCTGAGGACATACTTTCATTGATTTGAGAGAGAGAAGAAGGGAAGGAGAAGAACCAAGATGGCGGCATAGGTAAACACCTGTACTTGCTGCCTCCCACAACCACATCAATATTACAACTAAAATACAGAACAACTATCATCCAGAACCGCGGGAAAGCTGGCTGAGTGGAAGTACTACAACTAGAGAGGTAAAGAAGAAAGCGCATTGAGACTGGAAGGAGGTGCTGAGGCGCTGAACAGGCTGGTCCGGCACCCGGGTGTGCCACTTTTTTAATCTGGAGGGAGATAGCCTCTGCGGAGGCTACCTGGAGGAGCAAGGAGTCCCAGACCACCAGCCCAGGATTCCAGAGCTGGGGAAAGAAGTCCCTACTGACAGTAAGAACTACAGACTGTAAAAACAAGTGCGGATTGGGGCTGAGTGGACATACAGGCTGCTAGAGACCCAGCTGCTCCCCTTAAAAGGCCGGCACCGTGAACTGAATTTACAACCTCCTGCTTGCTCTGAGCTCCAGTGCCAAGCAAGGCTCTGGGGGACCCAGACTGATACGGGAGAAACTGGACTGTCTGGCATCTGGGCAAGAACGTAGGGGAGGCTTTCTTCCAGAAGGAGGTGCTTGCAGCGGTCATTGTTCCTGTGCTGGGACCTCCCCAGTGCAGGGCTGACTAGCAGACATTTCTGTTCACTCTGCCCTGGAGATTCCCTGAGACCCCACCCCACCCAATTTACAACCCTATCCAAGCTGTGCACAGTGGCTTTTGCATATGAATGGCCTGTTCTTTCTCAGCCTAAAACTGGTCAAACAAGCTGTAGCTGGGTCAGGGAACCCCAAAACTATCAATAAAAGGCCCAAGGCCGGCACCAGCACCAGCCTGCCTTGCTTCACAGCTGGGCCTTGTCTCGGCACTTCCAAACCCCATACAAAGAGGAAGAATATGCAGATCTCTCTGTAGCTCCTGCTGGGTGGCCCCAGGCAGTGACTGACTTGCACCTCCTTGGAGATCCAAGAGCCAGTGTACCCAGTGGTCAGTGTGAGACCATACCAGATTACAGCTCTTCACATTCATAAGTAATACACTCAAGGGGCAGACTCAGTGAGCACCAAAGCCCCACTGAAGCAAGTCCTGCCCCATAAGGGTGTCTCCTGCACAGCAACTCTCCCACTGTAGTTGCAGCTGGTCTGTACAGCCAGTTGGCCTGGAGATCAATTCCAGTGATACCAACAGCAATCAAGGCTCAACTACAACAAGACTGTGCACACAGCCCACAAAGGGGTGCACCAATAGTGTCCACCTCAGGTGATTGCGGAAGCTGAGCCACTGGGCCCTCTTGGACACCTACTACACAAGGCCACTCTATCAACTCAAGGAGACTTAGCAGCTCCCCAATACATAGAAACAAACACAGGGAAGCAGCCAAAATGCAGAGACAAAGAAACATGTCACAAATGAAAGAAGTGGAAGAAAGCAAACTACTGGATATAGAGTTCAAAACCACAGTTATAAGGTTACTCAAGAATCTTCTAGAAACCTCCGAGGAACTTAGTGAGACCTTCAAGGATCTTAGTGAGAATGCCAAAAAAAATGGGAAAGGACCAGTCAGAAATTAAGCATACACTGACTGAAATAAAGAATAATATACAGGGATTCAACAGTAGACTAGAGGATCCCAAGAATCAAGTCAATGATTTGAAATATGAGGAAGGAAAAAACACCCAACCAGAAGAGCAAAAAGAATCCAAAAATATGAAGATAGTATAAGGAGCCTCTGGGACAACTTCAAGCGTACAAACATCTGAATTATGGTGGTTCCAGAAGAAGAGAGAGAGCAAGATATTGAAAACCTATTTGAAGAAATAATGACAAAACTTCCCCTACCTAGTGAAAGAAATAGACTTACAAGTCCAGGAAGCGCAGAGAACCCCAAACAAGAGGAATCCAAAGAGGACCACACCAAGACACATCATAATTAAAATGCCAAGCGCAAAAGACAGAGAGAATCTTAAAAAGAGCAAGAAAAAAAAAGTTACCTACAAAGGAGTACCCATACAACTGTCAGCTGATTTCTCAACAGAAACTATGCAGGCCAGAAGGGAGTGGCAAGAAATATTCAAAGTGATGAATAGCAAGAACCTACAACCAAGATTACTCTACCCCGCAAAGCTATCATTTAAAATTGAAGGTCAGATAAAGAGCTTCACAGACAAGAAAAAGCTAAAGGAATTCACCACCACCAAACCAGTATTATATGAAATGCTGAAGGGTATTCTTTAAGAAGAGGATGAAGAAGAAAAAGGTAAAGATAAAAAAATATGAACAACAAAGTGACAACAAATACATATCAACAAGTGAATCTAAAAATAAAATGAATTAAAAATCTGATGAACAGAATAAACTGGTGAATGGAATAGAATCAGGGGCATGGAAATGGAACAGACTGACAATTCTCAGAGGGAGGGGGTGGGGGGAGTGTGGAAAGAGATTAGACAAAGATCTTATATGTATGTATGCAGTGCCTATGGACACAGACAATAGGGTGGCAGGGGCCTGGGGTGGGGTGGGAACTGGGTGGAGGGGAGCTATAGGAGGCAAAAAGAGGACATCTGTAATAATCTCAACAATAAAAATTTTTTTAAAAAAAGAAGAATGAGAGAGACACACAGAGAGAGAAATCAATTAATTGCCTCCAATATGGCCCAAATTGGGGATCACACCCCAACCTGAGCACGTGCCCTGACTGGGAATAGAATCTATGACCTTTTGTATACTAGATGATGCTCCAACCAACTGAGCCACACCTGCCAGGGCAGAGGATTAGCCCTTTAAAGAACTCTTACCTTTTGCAACAGCATGGATGGACCTGGAGAATATTATGCTGAGCAAAATAAGCCAGTCAGAGAAAGATAAGTATCACATGATCTCACTCATATGTGGAATCTAGTGAACCAAATAAACTGATGATCAAAAATAGACCCAGAATCACAGAAGCATGAACAGACTGTTGAACCTCAGAGGTAAGGCAGGGGAAAGTAGGTAGGAAGAGATCAACCAATGAACTTGTATGCATATATGCATAACCCATGGACACAAACAATGGGGTGGTGAGGGCCTGAGGGGAACCTATGTAATACTTTCAACAATAAAGATTTAAATCAATAAATAAATAAATGTTAAACTTTGTAAGAAGCACATTTATTGTTTAAACTTTTTGTTTTTCAGATATTTAAATGTGTCAAAATATTCTTAAAATATTCTATATGATAAAATTTTTGAAATGGAAAAATGAACATTTCAAGTTCTTATTTTGGTTTGTTAGGTTTTATTTAAAGCACGATGAAATAAGTCTGGCCCGTGGACATTTAAGACCCATGAAATCATTTGGTCTGGCCCTGCCAAGCCATTAGGGGAGAGTTAATTAAATGTTTGACCAAATATATAGCAGGCTAATTTTTAAGTTGACAACTTTGTATGGCCTGCGAATGAGGTTCTAAATACCCAAATGGCCCTTGGCAGAAAAAAGGTTCCCCACCCCTGATTTATAGTATGGAATACCACCAGTGCTTAAAGCTTTATTTTTCACTTGTGTGGGATGTACTAAAAGCTGTTTTAAGTAGGCATTTGGACTTTTTCATGGGAAAATTACTCACTTTAACATGTAAAAAGGAAGAATTTAATTGCTCAATTTAGTATCTACAGAATATTTTGAAGGAATATTCTTCTAGTTAACTAGATGTATCAAAGCATTACTGGACATTTATGAGTGTGTGTGTGTGTGTGTGTGTGTGTGTGTGTGTGTTAGATTATGTCCATATTTTTAGGGGAAATCAGAGGGTATAAAATTTAGGTCATTAATTATGGTATAAATTACATCTTCATTCCAAACTAATCAAGGGTCTTAAAATTAAATTTTCTAAAATTACAGGAACTGTAAAAAACCTTGCCTATGGGTTTTGCAGCTTGTTGGTTGGGAAAGCCAAGAATAGAACTTAATTTTCTGGACCTCTGGTCTCCTATATCTTCTGTCCCCAAACTTGAACATGAATAGAGTCATGCACCACTTACCTACAGGATATGTTCTGAGAAATGCATTGTCAGGCAACTGTATCATTGTGGGAACATCATAGAATACACTTACACAAATCTAGGTGGTATAGCCTATTACAGATCTAGGCTATATGGTATAGCCTATTGCTCCTAGGCTACAAGCCTATACAGCATGTCATTGTACAAAACAACGTGAGACTAAATCAAACAGAAGAGAAAATGATGCAATCAAGAGATGCGGTAATAAACACAACATGTAAGAGGTTGATGCCAGCATAATAAGGCATACTGTTTTGCAGCAAACTTTTTTTTACAAGTAGAAAGAGTACACTCTAAAACAATGATAAAATTATAGTATAGTAACTAACATATACTAGTAATATAGTCATTTATTCTCATTATCAAGGAATATGTACTGTATGTAATTGTATGTGCTCTGCCTTTATATGACTGGCAGTGTAGTAGGTTTGTTTACACCAGCATCACCACAAATGTGAGTAATGCACTGTGCTAGGTAGGACTTTATGATAGGAAATTTTCAGCTCTGTTATAATCTTACTAGAGGCCCAGTGCACGAAATTCGTGCACAGGGGGTGGGTCCCCTCAGCTCAGCCTGCCCCCTCTCCAATCTGGGACCCCTTGGGGGATGTCCGACTGCCAGTTTAGGCACAATCCTGGACCGCTGGCTCCTAATTGCTCACCTGCCTGCCTGGTCGCTCCTAACTGTCCCCCCCCCCCCCCCCCGCCTCACTGGCCTGATTTCCCCTCACTGTCTTTGTGTGCTGGCCTGATCGCCTCTAACTGCCCCCCCCCCTGCTGGCCAGGTCGCCCCCAACTGCCCCTGCCTGCTGGCCTGGTCGCTCCTAACTGCCCCCCCCCCCCGCTGGCCTGGTTGCCCTCAACTGCCCCCCCCCGCTGGCCTGGTTGCCCCCAACTGCCCCCCCACCAGCCTGGTTGCCCCCAACTGCCCCCCCCCCCCCCGCTGGCCTGGTCACCCCCAACTGTCTCCTCTGCTGGCCTGGTCGCCCCACGCAGCCTGCTTGTTCAGTCGTTTGGTTGTCCCTCACTAACCCCCCTGCCAGCCTGGTCGTAGGCAGCCATCTTGTGAGGGCATGAGGGTTAATTTGCCTATTACCTCTTTATTATATATTAGGAACACTGGTGGAAACATAGTTATGCAGTGCATAAATGTAGTTTTCTTTAGGCAGCACTCTGAATAATATAATGTTGTTATCTCTACTTTGAAGTTAGAGACTGAGTTACAAAGAGGAGCTGAGTGATTGTGTAGGGATACCTAGAATTTTTTTTTAAATATATTTTATTGATTTTTTACAGAGAGGAAGGGAGAGAGATAGAGAGTTAGAAACATCGATGAGAGAGAAACATCAATCAGCTGCCTCTTGCACACCCTCTACTGGGGATGTGCCCGCAACCAAGGTACATGCCCTTGACCGGAAACGAACCTGGGACCTTTCAGTCCGCAGGCTGACGCTCTATCCACTGAGCCAAACCGGTTTCGGCAGATACCTAGAATTTTTGACAGCTCTACTTATTTGGCTGCTACTTCTTTGGTAATAATGATCCTCTGATACAATTGGAAATAAGTAATCACTTAAGCTGTTTTCCGGCTGGAACCGTGGAGGGTGCAGAAGAGAAGAAGAAGGTTCCTGCTGTGCCAGAAACGCTCAAGAAAAAGCGAATGAATTTCACAGAGCTGAAGATCAAGCACCTGAGAAAGAAGTTTGCCCAAAAGATGCATTGAAAGGCAAGGAGGAAGCTCATCTATGAAAAAGCTAAGCACTATCACAAGGAATACAGGCAGATATACAGAAAGGAGATTCAAATGGCTAGGATGGCAAGAGAAGTTGGCAACTTCTGTGTACCTGCTGAACCCAAATTAGCATTTGTCATCAGCATTAGAGGTATCAATGGTGTGAGCTCAAAGGTCCGGAAGGTGCTGCAGCTTCTTTGCCTTCGCCAGATCTTCAGCGGCACCTTTGTTAAGCTCAATAAGGCTTCAATTAACAAGCTGAGGATTTTGGAGACATACATTGCACGGGGTTACACAAACCTGAAGTAAGTAAATGAATTGATCTACAAGCGTGGTTATGGCAAAGTCAACAAAAACAAATTGCCCTGACAGATAACTCTGATTGCTCGATCTCTTGGTAAATATGGCATCATCTGCATGGAAGATCTGATTCATGAGATCTACACTGTTGGAAAGCGCTTCAAAGAAGTAAACAACTTCCTGTGGCCCTTCAAGTTGTCTTCTCCATGAGGTAGGATGAAGAAAAAGACCACACCCATTTTGTAGAAGGTAGAGATGCTGGTAACAGTGAAGACCAGAACAATAGGCTTATTAGAAGAATGAACTAAGGTATCTACCATGGTTATTTTTGTAATCTGGTCAGTTAATAAACTGAGTCCTTTAAAATTGAAAAAAAAAAAAAGAAGTAATCACTTAAACCATCCTCTGAAAAAATAAAAATTAAAAATTAAAAAGTACCATAAAGTCCACAATAAAATAATGTACAAAATTTCTCACGGGGAAACCCTCACTCAGAATCTCTGGATTCTTTACCATGCAATTCCATTTTTATTTTTGTTTTTGTTTTCTTAAAAAGGAAATATATTTTAAAATATTTTATTGAATTTATTGGGGTTACATTGGTTAATTAAATAGGTTTCAAGTATACAATTCTATAATACATTATCTATATGTTGTATTGTGTGTTCACCACCCACAGTCTAGTCTCCTTCGCAATTCCATTTTTAAAAACCTGGTTTCCTGGCTCAGTGCAGATCAGAAGCAAAAATTAGAAATGGAGGGGGGTGCAAAGCTTAAAAGTGGGCACATGGCCAGTTGTAAGAAGTGACCACAAATAGAGGAAGAAGATGCAAAACACAGACACTCCAAGCTTAGTAGCCTAGGGTCCTGTAGTGTGAAGATAAATAAGTCTCCTGCACCTTATGGTCCCTGGAGGTCATTAGAATATTAAAATATCGTGTAGTATTTGAGCATGATACTTATTCTGGGTCAATAAGAAAGGGGCCATTTGATATCCTCTGTTTAAGAAAGTATTTTCAAGGGGAAAAATTACTGAACAGCAAGAGTTAGCCTATAATGTACTTATTTACAACCTGCTTTTGAAATTTGGAATTTAAAATACGTTAAGAAGTTTGGCACTCAAAGAGAAGTTTCATTTCTGGAAATTTAATTTATGGAATATTTATTATTCTTTTCCCTAGTAGTGCCAAATCAATTAGGCATTAATTGTAGTTGTTAAAGGCAGATCAGGATTCAGAGCCTTTGACTTAATTAGTTTAGTCCAACCCAAGCAGCACTAATTGCCTTTACTTTGGTGCTCATTCATAGCAGCACTTAGAATCCTAATATATAAAAACCCTGGGTCTGTCACATCCGAAACGACCGGGAGGCTCAACCGTTCACCAAGCTATGCACGGAGCAGGTGAACGGGCTGAACTGCTGATGTCTCGGAGAGAGAGAGGTGGGGCTGATCAGCAGTGGCAGTGGCTGCTGGCGAGGCCGGGAGAGAGAAGCAAGGTGATCAGACCCTGCTTCTGTCTCCCTCCCCAGCAGCCAAGCCTCTCTCTCTCTTCCAGAGGTCAGCAGTTCAGCCCACTTGCCAGCAGCCTGGATCGAATGCCAGGCTGCGTGTGCAGCAGGTGAGCATGACCTCTCGGAGAGAAAGAGAGGCGGAGCTGATCAGCAATGGCAACCAGCAGCCAAACCTCTCTCTCTCTCCCAGAGGTCAGCAGTTCAGCTGCTCGCCAGCAGCCTGGGGCGACTGCTGATCAGCCCCACCTCTATGATCAGGCCTGAAGATGTTGACTGGCATAGGAACTGACCAATCAGAACCAAATCTGGGTCAACTGTGAGGAGCCAGTGGCTGCCTAGGAGGCGGAGCTTTTGACACTGACTGGCATAGAAACCGACCAATCAGAACCAAATTGTCTGGCAGAGGAGGGCACTTGGGGGTGAGATCAGGCCTGCAGGGGAGGGCAGTTGGGGGCAAGATCAGGCCAGCAGGGAGGGCAGTTAGGGGTGATCAGGCGGGCAGAGGCAGTTAAGGGCAACCAGGCCTGCAGGGAAGGGCAGTTGGGGGCGAGATCCAGCCAGCAGAGGAGGGCAGTTGGGGGCGATCAGGCCAGCAGGGGAGGGCCGTTGGGGGCGAGATCAGGCTGGCAGGGGAAGGCAATTGGGGGAAACCAGGCCCGCAGGGTGGGGACCAAGCCTGCAGGGGAGGGCAGTTGGGGGGGACCAGGCTTGCAGGGGAGGGCAGTTGGGGGCCATCAGGCCTGCAGGGGAGGGCAGTTGGGGGCGAACAGGCCAATAGGGGAGCAGTTAGGTGTTAATCAGGCCGGCAGGGGAGCAGTTAGGGCGTGATCAGGCTGGCAGGCAGAAGCGGTTAGGGGCAATTAGGCAGTCAGGCAGGCGAGCGGTTAGGAGCCAGCAGTCCCGGATTGTGAGAGGGGTGAGAGGGATGTCCGACTGCTGGTTTAGGCCCAATCCCACAGGGGTCCCAGATTGGAGAGGGTGCAGGCTGGGCTGAGGGACACCACCCCCACCCCCACCCCCGTGCACAAATTTTATGCACCGGGCCTCTAGTATTTTTATAACCATCATCTTTTAATACCTAGAAAGGAAGCAACATTCCAAGGTATTTGAGAGAGTGGGCACTAGAGTCAGACTGCCTAGGGTCAAATTGTGGCCCTAATATTTACTAGCAGTACAATTTAAATTACTTAATCTGACCCATGCCTTGGTTTTTCACTGTGTAAAATAGTGAAGGTAATATAACTATCTCAGGAAAGTTGTGAGGACTAAAGCTAAAGCAAGTCAAGTCTTAGCACAGTTTTTGAAACCTTGCTTTATACAAGGGCCCTATTAGGAATGCTTCCTGTGGGAATACTAAATAATGATTTACTGTTTCTTACTGTGAAGTGAATTGTTCTTTTCTCATCTTTGCACATGATACAAATCATTTTAGCTAACTTTTAATGTTATGAACATGCTTTTACTTTTTACTTGATGCTAATGCTCTATAAATGGATAAAAAATATCTCATAACAGAATTCTGCTCTTACAGACTACCCTGTTAGAGACAATTTTAGGCTTATTTAGACTGGAAGAAGTATAGTAGTCTGAAGTGTTTTACCTACCTAACAAGTGCTTAATCATTCAGTAACATTTAAAATATATTTCGAACATGAGTGTCTTTGTAATTAGTTTTTTGTTAACGACCTCAACAAATGCAAGCAGGATCCCATATTAATCATCAGCTCAGTATAATCTGTTTTGTTTGTTTGTTTGTTGTTGTTTTTCGTTTTCTCTGTTAAGTGGGCTGGAGCTTGACAGGCTTTCGGGTATCTTTTCTGTGTTCCAGAAATTGACCTCAGGCTTCCCACTACTGACAGACTGCCAAAGTGACTTGGAGAAACTTAGTGAAGTTCATCATTTGAGTTTCAATGGAGCAATTCAAAGCTGCTGAAGAAACTACTATTATGTGTGCCCCATGTATTCTCTCAATCCTTGTAGTATTCCTGTGAAGTAGGTGGTTTTACTCCCTTTTACAGAGGAGAAGACTGAGGTCTGGAGAAATTAATTTGGTCAAGATCTCACATAGGGTAAATGGTAGAAACAATATTCAGTAAGTTAATCTGCTCAAAAACCCATGCTCTTTTCACTGTGTCCTCTTGTCTCTCAAAAGGAAGTACAGTGGGCCCTAACTGGTTTGGCTCAGTGGATAGAGCGTCGGCCTGCGGACTGAAGGGTCCCAGGTTCGATTCCGGTCAAGGGCATGTACCTTGGTTGTGGACACATCCCCAGTAGGGAGTGTGCAGGAGGCAGCTGATTGATGTTTCTCTCTCATCTATGTTTCTAAACTCTCTATCCCTCTCCCTTCCTCTCTGTAAAAAATCAATACTATATATGTGTATGGAAGTACAGTGGAACCTCAGTTCTCAAACTTAATTCATTCTGGAAGTCTGTTCAAGAACCAAATCATTGTTTCCCATTAGAAGTAATGTGAATTGAATTAATCCGTTCTAGACCCCCAAATGATTCCTTGTTTTAGCCTTTACTTTTTTAAAAAATATTTAATTTATTTCAGAGAGGTGAGAGGGAGAAAGAGATAGAAACATCAATAATGAGAGAGAATCATTGATCAGCTGCCTCCTGCACATCCCCTCCTGGGGTTCAAGCCCACAACCCGGGCATGTGCCCTTGACCAGAATCAAACCCGGGACCTTTCAGTCCACAGGCCGACACTCTATCCACCCAGCCAATCTAGCTAAGGGCTAGCCTTTCTTATATACAGTACATGTCTAATGTACTGTTTAATCTATAGATAAACACTTTAAAAACAAAAAGGACATGAAATGTAAATGAAAATTCAATAAAAGAAAAAAATACAATAAAAAATTAAAATTTAATAATAATCAGCAGCAGAAGCATAAAAATACGAAAATATTCACAGCACACTTTCCTGGGATGTTAACAGCGCGAGATTTAGTGGTAAACTGACTCAGACTCTCCTTTGTTGCCCGAGAGACACGGGACTGATCATACAAGTATCAGCATAAAAGGGTTGTCAGGTTGAGAGGCAAATTGTTCGAGATGGGAGATATTCGAGAACTGAGGTTTGACTGTAATTACTCTTTGTAGTTTGTACACAGCCATATGTAAAGCCCCACCAGAAGCAATCTAGAATATTTCTACGTGTGTCAACAATTGGCCCATAACTTAGATCCTATGAATCTATAGCCAGAAAGTGCTCTTTATGGAACCAGTTACATACAGAAGATAAATGTGGCTCCCTATTCTGTTTATTTGTTTTTGTTTGTTTAGACAGGCATCTGAAAATCTGGTCAGATTTTTTCAAAATAAGGGATATGGAGAAGGCAGAATTTTTTTCTTCCCGTTTCTACTTCACATGGGGCTTAAGTTTTTTAAAATCTTATTTCCTCTTACCTCTGTGCCTCTATAGCAGGTGATTTTTCCCCCTGATTGGCATTTAGAATATGTGCCACATGGAAATTTGAGCCCCCTTCAAGATTTTTGTTTTTCTTATTTTTGTTGTTGTTTTCATTGTACTTGTATTATTGTAGCTATCCTTTGTGTGGAGTTTCTTTTTTAAAAAAATCTGAGTACTTGGTCCTAATCATCTGGATAAACATGATTTTGTTACATAGTAGTATTGGTTTTCCAGAGAAGCCAAATAATTAGGAATATAAAAATTATCATTTCTGAAAATTGTCCTTTGTTAATATGAAATTATATTGTCCAGGCACAGCAATTAAATGGGCAGGCACCATTTTATACAGCTACCTTTGTAAAACACGCCTTAAACCCCCCTAAACTAGAATTATGTTTTATTCACTTTCATATCTCTAGTCCCTGGTACATAGTAGGTATTCCATAAATGTTTGTTGAATATAGGGGTTTATTTTCTGTTAAATGGCAAAAGTAATTTTTATCACACTTATGTTTTGATTAAAGGTCAAGGATTCCTCTGCTAAACATGGATTTACTCAGTGTGGCATGTGAAGAGCATGGTAGTAGGACTCAATGCTTTTCTTTGTTTTGCCCCTAAATATGTGACTTTGGGGATAGTCACTTAATCTCTTGGCACCTCAGTTTTTAACTGTAAACAGAAGCTGTATGGAAAGATTATCTTGAAGGTGCCATTCAACACAAAGTTGTATCATCTGTGATCATTGCATTTTAACAAAAAAAATTAAGAATGGCATAGTAATATTACTCATTTAAAAGTGTTTGTTACTGCATAACCCTAAAATATACTAAGCAGCTATAATGGTATGCTTTGTAGTGGATATCAAACTGTTTCTATTTGAAGAAAATATGTCAGGGGTGTATGAAAATAATTGGTGAAAATTTACTTTTAAAAATTATTATTCCTGGAATAGTCTGTTTAAGAATAGAATATTGCTACAGTAGAAAAATTAGCAGGAACAAAAGTGGTTTACTCTCTTCAAAAGCACTGTACAGGTCTAATGCGTAAAAAACTTCATACACACTACAAACCAAATTAAGACAACAATGAGATATACTTTTGTCTATCAAATTTGTGAAATTTTAAAAAACTTATTTTTAGCAGGGATACTAAGAAACATGCACTCAGAAAAGTAGGAGTGTAAATTGGTACAACTGTTATGGAGGGCAATCTGAAAGTCTCTCAAAATGCTGAACATTTGGCCTGCAGTTCTACTTCGAGTGAAATTTATCTTAAAGAAATTTATCATGGAAGAGTACAAAATTTTGTTTACAGAAATGCTTATTATTGTCATACTAGAGGCCCGATGCACGAAAACCGTGCCAAGAGTAGGCCTTCCTTCCCCTGGCTGCTGGCACCGGCTTCCCTCTGGCATCTGGGACCCAGGCTTCCCTCCAGCCCTGGCTTAGTCCTGAAGGACTTCCGGAATGACGTCCAGTCTAATTAGCATATTACCCTTTTATTATTATAATTATAATTATATGGTGGAGCAAAAGTAGGTTTACAATTGTGAGTACATGAAACAGTTTATTCTTGCATTAGTATTTTATTAATTATTGTATTATTTTTCATATGAACAACTGTAAACCTACATTTGCCCCCACCCTGTATATATCTGGGAAGACAAAAAATACTCAAATCTGTATGTGGTAAGATTATGGGTCAGTTTAATTTTCTTTCATTTGTGAGTTTTCTACATTTTTCTATATGCACAGGGACTTGTTTCAATCACAAAATATATACATGTTTTTAAAAATGTGAACTTGTCTTTAATAAGTGTATAGAAGTATTTTCTTTCTCACCTGCACTATTCAATGCCACCTTGCTTTTATTTCTGAACAGGTCTTCAGAAAAGGTTGGAATTTCAACATTAAAGGTAAGTTGTACTTTCTAAAAGTTATGTTTCTACAAATGTACGCTTTCCATTCATTTTTCTCTTTTATGTAATTCTTCATTTTCTTGCTTTTGCTTTCTGTTTATTATTTTTTGCTAAGTAATATTGTCTTTGTGATCAGATAGTAAAATAACTACTGTATTTTCCGGCATATAAGACGACTGGGCATATAAGATTTTTCTGGGTTAAAAAGTCGTCTTATATGCCGGAAAATACGGTATTTCCATCTTAGAGGTGAAGTGACTTGTGCTCAAAGCTGCATAGATATTTACCATATTTTCCGGCGTATAAGACGACTTTTTAACCCAGGAAAATCTTATACGCCCAGTCGTCTTATACGCCAGAAAATATGGTAATTATATATTGTGCTATATGGAAGGACTATAAGTATTTTTTAGATTTCTAATTTTATTTGGTTTATACTTTTTAGAATAAAACACTATAAAATACTTGTATTTATGTGTGTTTGTGTGTGTTTTAATTGCAAAAGTAATACTTGCATGGCAAAAATGTGGAATAACCAAAACACTTGTATACTGCTTATGGGCACCTATATTATCATCATTACCATACATAAAAATCAATCCCAGCCTTATATCTAAGCAAAAAGTTTGGTATAAAGACATTATATCACTGAGAGCCATTTTAATTACAGGAATATCACCAAATAGATATTTGATTTTGATATTTTATATCAAATGGGATATGTACTGTATTGTGTGTTTGTATGTTTGTGTGTGTTGTGTATGTCTAGACATATGTATCTATAATCTCAAACATGCTTTATTTTTTCCACTTCCAGTGTCCCTACCTTCTTTTCTTCTTTTTATACACATTGGATATTGGTCTCTTTGATAAATTGTGGTATATTTATATAGAATATTCTACAGCAATGGATATGAATGAATTAGTTTTATCCAATAACATGGATGAATTTCAGCACCATAGTGTTAAATGGGGGGTGGGGGTGGAAACAACTCACAGAAAAATATATGCAGTAAGAGTCCATTTATATTCAATTCAAAAGCATGCAAAATTAAATAATATATTGTTTAGAATTACAAGCATAGTCAAACTATAAAGAATAGCAGGAGAATGATAAACACAAAGTTTAGGATATCGGTCATCTCTAAGAGGCAACAAATGTAATGGAAATGGAAAAGGATATACAAGAGACTTGAAAACTAATAGTAACAATGTTCTTTTTCTTAAATTGAGTGCTTAAGAAAGGTTACATCATAATTCTTTATTCCTTATGTTTTATAAAAATTCTTTTATATATATATATTTTTTAAGTAGTATACAGACATGGTTAAAATTTGCTCAGTGCAAAAGTAGATAAAGAAAAATGTAAATCCCCTCCCATTCCTCATGTTCTCAATCCCCATATCCAGAGATCATTGCTCTTTATTATGCTTACTAGAGGTCTGATGCACAAAATTCATGCAAAGGGCTCGGCCCTCACAGTCCCAGCTTTGTCCAGAAGGACGTCCGGAAGGTCATTTGGCTGTCCAGTCTAATTAGCACATTACACTTTTATTTATTTTTAAAAAAATATATTTTACTGATTTTTTTACAGAGAGGAAGAGAGAGGGATAGAGAGTTAGAAACATCGATGAGAGAGAAACATCAATCAGCTGCCTCTTGCACACCCCCTACTGGGGATGTGCCCGCAACCAAGGTACATGCCCTTGACCGGAATCGAACCTGGGACCCTTGAGTCCGCAGGCCGACACTCTATCCACTGAGCCAAACCGGTTTCGGCAGCACGTTACACTTTTATTATAGACTAGTGGCCCGGTGCACGAAATTAATGCACGGGGGGTGGGGGGAGGTGTCCCTCAGCCCGGTCTGCACTCTCTCCAATCTGGGATCCCTCAAAGGATGTCCTACTGCCAGTTTACAGGGATTGGGCCTCAACCGGTAGTCAGACATCCCTCTCACAATCCGGGACTGCTGGCTCCTAACTGCTCACCTGCCTGCCTGATTGCCCCTAACCACTCCGCCTACTGGCCTGCTCGCCCCCAACTGCCCCCCTGCTGGCCTGCTCACTCCAAACTGCCTCCCCCACTATCATAATCACCTCCAACTGACCCCCACTGACATCCTGCTCGCCCCCAACAGGGCCCCCTGCTGGTCTGCTTACACCCAACAGCCCCGCCCCCCATCAGCCTGATCACCCACAACTGCCCTCCCCTCTTGGCCTCTAACCGTCTCTACCCTGGCCCCGCCACCATGGCTTTGTCCAGAAGAATATCTGGAAGGTCTCCTGGAAGGTCTCCCAGTCTAATTAGCATATTACCCTTTTATTAGTATAGATAGAGGCCTGGTGCACGGGTGGGGGCCAGCTGGTTTGCCCTGAAGGGTGTCCTAGATCAGGGTGGGGGTTCCCTTGGGGCGTGGGGCGACCTGGGTGAGAGCTGAGAGCCATTTTCAGGCTGGTCAAGCCCCCCAGTGGGGACCTTCACCCCATGGGGGTGTGGCCATCCTGGGTGAGGGGCTGAGGGCTGTTTTCAGGCTGGCCACGCCCCCCCGGGTGATCCAGGCTCCAGCCCCTCCTTTTTTTCTTTTTTTTCTTTTTTCAGCGCCAGGGCCAGCTGGAAGCAAGTATCTGGGATTTATTTATCTTCTATAATTGAAACTTTGTAGCCTTGAGCGGAGGCCAGGGCCAGCCAGGGCAGGCGGGAAGCTTGGCTTCCTCCATCGCCGGGGTAACCCAAGCCTCCTGCTCGCTCCAGCTCCATGGCTGCCGTCATCTTTGTTGGGTTAATTTGCATACTCGCTCCTGATTGGCTGGTGGGCATGGCTGGGGTGTAGCGGAGGTACGGTCAATTTGCATGTTTCTCTTTTATTAGTGTAGATAGGTTTTAAAAGCCATTTAGCTCAGATATTTTTAGGTGAAATAGGTTTTGGGAATTTACTTTATCTCTGTAATTATAGATTGTCCTTAAATAAAATTAGATAGACAACATATTTAGTAGCTAAATATGAAGTTGGATATTGTTATTTTTTACTTTTCATTTAATGGTAGTCACGGGAAGCTGCAAAGACAGTACAGAGAAAATCCTGTGTATCCTTAACCCATTTCCCCAGTGCTTATATTTTATTTATAGCTCAATATCAAAGCCAGGAATTTGACAGTGTATGGATCTCAATCTATGGAACTACATAGAGTATGTAGTTCTATGTCAGTTTATTACATGTGTATATTTGTGTAACCGCCACCATACTTCAGATGTAGATCTGCTTCATCACCACTAAGAACTCCCTGTGCTATCCCTTTATAAAGTCACACCTGTCAGCTTCTCCACATCATCCATGACCCTAGGCAGCCACTAATCTGTTTTCCATCTCTATAATTTTGTCATTTGAGAATGTCCTGTAAATGGAATCATGTAGTGTGTGGCCTTTTTAAATATATATCTATGTTTTTATTGATTTTTTTTTGAGAGAGGAAGGAAGAGGGCATAGAAAGATAGAAACATTGATGAGAGAGAAAGATCACCTGCCTCCTGCATGCCCTCCACACAGGATTAAGCCTGCAACCCAGACATGTACCTTGACTGGGAATCAAACAAGTAACCTCCTGGTTCCTGGGTTGATGCTCAACCACTGACTGATCCACACCGGCAGGGCGTGTGTGACCTTTTGAGATTGGCTGAAAGGATTGAGATCCATCCAAGGTGTTGCATGTATCAATGTTTTGTTTGTTTCTTTCACTGTAAAGTAGTATTCTATGGCATGGATGTACTCAAGACTATTGAGTACATATTATGTACACACAGCGTATTGATTGATAGCTTAAGCAAACCAATAAAAATTTGATGTAGTATCGATATTTTATTATTTTATAATCTTACAGAAGAACATGTATGTGAAGAGATGACATATGAGGTATTGATGTTTATAGAATAGAATAGACCCAAAGTGCTACATGGAGTTTGGAGGAAGACGGGAGAGACAGAGTGACTGTGACAGCACTGTTATCTGGAATAGCAGAGAAAAGTTTTAGGAAGGAGGTAGAACTTGTGCTGGGCTTTGAAAATTGAGAGAGATTTGCATAGGTGATAGAGAAAAATTGAGAAAGCTTTGTATGTTAGGCAATAGTATGAACTAATTAATATGCAAAGACAGAATTTGCTGGGAGCATTAAAAGACTGGTGTGACCATGTAAATATTTCAGTTATAGAATGCTGGAAAAGAAAATTGGGGCCAGACTTAATGAGCCTTAAATGTCAGCTTAAAACTCTGGGCTTTAAAATTTTTAAAAAAGACATTTAAAACATCAATTTTTACATGTCTTACAGTTGTGCTCTCCAAGGTTTTCTTGTTTATTATTTTGTTTGTTTGTTTTGTTGTTGTTAATCCTCACCGGAGGATATTTTTCTATTGATTTTTAGAGATAAGAAGCGAAGGAGGGAAGAGAGAGAGAGAGATCCTTCGATTGGTTGCCTCTTGCACCCACCCTGACCAGGGCTGGGGGTTGAACCCGCAACTCAGGTAGGTGCCTTTGACTTGGAATCGAACCCACAACCCTGTGGTGCATGGGCAGATGCTCTAACCACTGAACACACCAGCCAGGGCTCTCCAAGGTTTTTTGCTGAGGAATTAACAAAAAATACGTGGTAGAAGGGTGGAAGAATGTTTGGAGGAAAAGAGACTAAGTGCAGAGAGATAGTTGTTAAGAGGCAGTTAGAATGTCAAGACATAAGAGCAACAAAGAGACAGTGTTGATAGGACTGGATGGATGACTATGACAGCTATTTAAGAATTGTTTCCTGTTTGTTTTTTAGTGTAGATCACTTTTGTACAAATAATTTGTGAAACTGAGTTAGTCTTTTATTGGATATGCTTGTTAAAATTTAAAAGCTCAAATGTTATAACTCAGTAATGTAAGGAGCGTACAAGCAGCACTCTGATATCCAACACAAATAGATGTGGTGTGAATTGCTAGCAATTGAATTATCTGCCACACTTTTTAAAGGAAGTGTGTTTCTGAGGTTGTGATAGATAGAGGTTAGAGAAATGGCCTGATGGTGGGAAGCTGGGATTTAGTAGGTACTGTGCTTTAGTAATGGGGCAGTCCAAATCCAGAAGGGGTAATAAATGAATACTGTCTCAAGTCTAGCTAATTTGGTATTAGTTGTCTGTAAGCACATACTTGGCTTCCATTGCTTTATCCCCAAAGCCTGATTGAGGTGCTAGGGAAAGGACCTGGATCTTAGTACTGGGAGAGAATTATATATGACATATATAGATAGATATATGTAGGTAGATATATATGTATCTATGCATATCTATATAGATACCAGAGGCCTGGTGCATAACATTTGTGTACTAGGGGGGGTGTCCCTCAGCCTGGTCTGCACCCTCTCTCAGTCCAGGGGAACCCCTTGGGGGATGTCCGACTGCCGGCTTAGGCCTGCTCCCCTAAGCCGGCAGTTGGACATCCCCCAAGGGGTCCTTAGCGCTGCTGCAGAGGCAGGAGAGGCTCCTGCCACTGCCACTGAGCTCACCAGCCAGAAGCCAGGCTCCCTGCTCCTTAGCACTGCCTCGGAGGCGGGAGAGGTTCCCGCCACCGCCGCTGCGCTCACCAGCCATGAGCCCTGCTTCTGGCTGAGCAGCACTCCCCCTGTGGGAGCGCACTGACCACCAGGGGGCAGCTCCTGCCTTGAGCGTCTGCCCCCTGGTGGTCAGTGCACATAGCGACCAGTCATTCTGCTGTTCGGTCTATTTGCATATTAGCCTTTTATTATATAGGATTATTATATAGGATAGCTGTACCAAATGTAGATATACTAAATGAGATTTTACTAAGAAATCTTTCAATTTTACTTCTCTAGAGATTGTATCTTCTGGTAGGTTCCATATCACTCCTTTAGACTTATGACTTAATAGCAGTTTAACTTATATGAGTTGATAGCTTTCAAAAGTTCAAAGTCCAAGAGAGTTTTATTAAAGCCAAATAAAATAGAAGTCTAATCACTGCTTGGCAGTTTTGGTCAGTGTGACAATAGTAATCTGTGATCTTTATAATTAATTCAAACAAATTAAAATGAGGTACAAGAATTTTTAGTGTGTAATTTTGCTTAGGTTAATTTAGGGAAAATATCCATGGAAGTAGGTTGTACAATGCCTCTGATTTTCCTACTAATTAACAGTTATTGGAGGATAATTGGATACTTATACTTAATTTGTAATACAGTTGAAGGTGTTTTTCTAACATACATTAACTGTTTTTTTGTTTCCTTTTTCCCAGTTTTATTGTGATATAACTGACATACATCACTGTATAAGTTTAAATAGTATAGCATGATGGTTTGATTTACATATATTAGGAAACTAGAAGCCTGGTGCATGAAATTCGTGCACGGTGGGGGGTTGACCCTCAGCCCAGCCTGTAGCCTCTCCAATCTGGGACTCCTGGAGGGATGTCCGACTGCCCGTTTAGGCCTGATCCTGGTGGGATTGGGCCTAAACGGGCAGTCGGACATCCCTCTTACAATCCAGGACTGCTGGCTCCCAACTGCTTGCCTGCCTGCCTTCCTGATTGCCCCTAACCGCTTCTGCCTGCCAGCCTGATCACCCCCCAACCACTCCGCTGCCAGCCTGGTTGATGCTTAACTGCTCCCCTGCCAGCCTGTTTGCCCCCAACTTCCCTCCTCTGCGAGCCTGGTCACCCCTAACTGCCCTCTCCTGCAGGGTTGATCACCTCCAACTGCCCTCCCTTGCAAGCCTGGTCCCTCTCAACTGCCCTCCCTTGCAGGGTTGATCACCTCCAACTGCCCTCCCTTGCAGGCTGGGTGCCTCCCAACTGCCCTCCCCTGCTGGCCATCTTGTAGTGGCCATCTTGTGTCCACATGGGTGCAGGATCTTTGACCACATGGGGGCAGCTATATTGTGTGTTGCAGTGATGATCAATCTGTATATTACTCTTTTATTAGATAGGATAGAGGCCTGGTGCACGGGTGGGGGCCAGCTGGTTTGCCCTGATGGGTGTCCCGGATCAGGGTGGGGTTCCCTTGGGGCATGGGGCGGCCTGAGCGAGGGGTCTGTGGTGGTTTGCAGGCCGGCCACGCCCCCTGGCAACCCAAGCGGAGGCCTGGTATCTGGAATTTATTTTCCTTCTACAATTGAAACTTTGTAGCCTGGAGCGGAGCCAAGCCTCCTGCTGCTCCCTCTGGGGCGGCAGCCATTTCTGTGGCAGTTAATTCACCTTCTACAATTGAAACTTTGTAGCCTTAAGCGGGTGAGCCCGGCCAGGGTGTGCGGAAAGCTTTGCTTCCCCTGTTGCCGCCGGCAACCCTGGCCTGCTCTCTCAAGCTCCATTCTGCCGCCATTTGTTTGAATTTGTTTACCTTCTATAATTGAAACTTTGTAGCTTGAGTGGAGGCTTAGGCCTGCAACGGCTATGGGAAAGCTTGGCTTGCTCTGTTACCTGGGAAACCTTGCTCTCTGTGGCTGTAGCCATCTTGGATGGGGGTTAATTTGCATACTCGCCCTGATTGGCTGGTGGGCGTGGCTTATGTAGCGGATTGGTGGTTAATTTGCATATTACCATTTTATTAGAGAGGATGATTATCACAATAGGTTTAGCTAACATCTACCTTCTCACAAAGATACAATAAAAAGAAAGAAAAAATGGAAAAATGTTTCCTTGTAATGAGAACTCTTTTTACTCTCAACAACTTTTCTATATATTAAACTGTAGTGGTAGCTATAGCCATTGTGTTGTACGTTACATCCCTAGTACCTATGTATCTTCTAACTAGAAGATTGTACCTTTTGACCACCTTTTTCCAGTTAACTCTTTCCCCACCTTTAATTGCTTTTGATTATAGGTGTTTATAATAAGTTTAATGCCAGTATTCGATTAAAGGATATATAAACTTAAGATATGTGTATTAATTGAAGAGAAGTCAGAACATGCATTATTCAACATTCATTCAACAAATGATTACTTTTGCCAGGCATTGTTTTAGGTCAGTGGTCGGCAAACTCATTAGTCAACAGAGCCAAATATCAACAGTACAACGATTGAAATTTCTTTTGAGAGCCAAATTTTTTAAACTTCTTCTAACGCCACTTCTTCAGAATAGACTTGCCCAGGCCATAGTATTTTGTGGAAGAGCCACACTCAAGGGGCCAAAGAGCCGCATGTGGCTCGCGAGCCACAGTTTGCCGACCACGGTTTTAGGTGATGGGTAAGTAGTGGTAGACAGAACAAACAAGGAGCTAACATTCTAGTGGGGTAGGGAAGAGAAAAAAAAATAAGTAAACAAGGTAGTTTCAGATGATGATAGTACAAAGAAGAAAATATGATAATGTGATTGAAAGTTGAGGGGGTGAGGCTATTTTAGGGTGGTAAGGGAAGGCTGTTCTGATGTAATAACACTGGAGCTATGACCCTAAGGATGGTAGAGAGCCATCAAGTGTAATTGTGGGATATTGGTGGGAGAGGGAGAGTGAAAATGTAGAAGATGTCAAAGATGGAGGCAGGGGCAATATCATGTTAGGCCCTCTTGGGCTGTGGTAGACTTTGAATTTTATCTAACACTTAAAATTCCATGAAACAGTTTTTCTCTAGTAGAATCTATGTAAGATTGGTAGTGTTCCCCAAATACTAGAAGGAATTCAATGAAATAGCTTTTCAGTTTTAAGATATTAGAAGTCCTACAGAAATTTCTCTAGCACATTGTATCTTTAGCATTATAATAATCTCTGGAGTAACTATATCATGGAGCCTATTGTGGTAACATCTGAATACTTTGTAGAAGTGCTACCTTAATACTTACATACATCCTTATGTGTCTTAGGTCACTTATCTGACAAAAAAATGCTTATAGTGAAATAAAATTTTAAAAAATGCTTATAGTGGCCTTCTTTAACAAGTCTGTGGTGTGCACCAAGAATTATGAAGAGGGTTGTTGTTGTTTTTCTCGGTATTAGGAGTAGTGTTCAAATTGCTGTATTCTATAAATGTAAAGACAAGTTAAGATGGAGAAAAATATGGTGTTATGATTTACAAATGTATGGTTATCTTATTTCACCAAAAATTTTTCCTAGCAAAAATGCAGTATCCACTTCTACCTTCTCTAACCTTCCAAATATATATATATATGTACGTATGTGTATATGAATGTATACGTAGATATATATGTATTTTCGGTGGGTTTAATTTCGTTCATCTATTGTTCTGGGGACTTCATTTAATTTCTGGTTAAGTCTTGCTTCCTTTTATCTAAAGAATATAGAGTTTTAAAGAAAACGATTGTCTGAATGTGGTTTTCTGCATTATATACTTTTATATTTATGCAGCAATACTCTGTTATTCTTGCTTAAATCCTTAATCTTTTTAGGCTATGAAGGTACTTAGTAGTTCTTATCTTCCTGTATAGCAGGGATGGGGAACCTATTTTTTGGCAAGGACCATTTGGATATTTATAACATCATTCGCAGGCCATACAAAATTAGCACCTTAAAAGTTAGCCTACTATATTTGATCAGACATTTAATTAACTCACCCCTAATGGCTTGGCAGGGCCTGACCAAATGATTTTGCTGGCCTTATCTGGCCTGCGGGTCAGACGTTTTCCATCCCTGCTGCACAGTTTATTAAGGTTAAAAAGTCACTTTTAAAGGAAAATATTCTGTTGCAGTTGAAAAATTAAAAATTGCTGATTGATAACCTTCTTATACAAACCATATTGTCCCAATTGGCATAAAACCTCTGGGCATCTATCAGTATACAAACATTTGAGCCCTTTATGGGCCTTTGATTTATTTATTTTTTAAATATGCTTTTATTGATTTTAGAGAAGAAGGGAGAGGGAGAAGGAAAGAGATAGAAACATCAATGATCGGCTGCCTCCTGCATGCCTCCTACTGGGGAATCCAGTCCATAACCCAGGCATGTGCCCTGACTAGGAATCGAACCCTAATCTGATTCATAGGTCGATGCTCATCCCCTGAGCCACACCAGCTGGGCTGGGTGTTTGATTTATTAATGCTGTATATTCTAATTTGTACCCATTTTAAACAGTTTTAAAGAAAGGATGTTATCATTTGGTCTCTGTTTCTCTTGTTTTAAAATAGGAAACAGAGAACACTGCACACAAAGTTGGAAATGAGTCCCCTGTACGAGAATTGAAACAAGATGTGGTAAGATATTATGTCAATATAAGTTTAGTAGTTGTTTACATGGTGTATTTATTGATTTTATTTTTATTTCAGAGATAAAGGGAGAGGGAAAGAGAGATAGAAACATCAATGATGAGACTAATTGATCTGCTGCCTCCTGTACACCCCCTACTGGGGCTGGAGCCCACAACTCAGGCATTGCCCTGACCAGGAATCCAACCATAACCTACTGATTCATAGGTCGATGCTCAACCACTGGGCCACACCAGCCATACTATTTATTTTATTTTTTACATGGTATATTTAAAGTAGAAAATTTTCTATATTAAGTATAGTATAATGGTCTGTACATGGTGGATGTTCAGAAATGTTCCTTGAGTCTGTTGAATTTGTGATTGAAGATCATCAGGCTTTTAAAAGTCATTTTATAATTGGTAATTTATTCTTGAAACCATATTTGTTTATTTGTTTAATTGTTATTAAATTTATTGGAATGACATTGGTTAATAAGATATATTAATTTCAGGTGTGTAATTCTATAATACACCATCTGTATATTGCTTTGTGTGTTCACCACCCTAAGTTTAGTCTCCTTCCATCACCATATATTTGACTCCCTTTACCTTCTTCAACCTCCCCCAGCCTCCTTCCCCTCTGATTTGAAACAGTACTTAGAAAAATATTTTATAATGTGTCTTTATTTTTATGCTTGTACTAGAAGCCCGGTGCACGAAATTCGTGCACGGGGGGCGGGGGGAGGTTGTCCCTCAGCCAAGCCTGAACCCTCTCCAATCTGGGACTCCTGGAGGGATGTCCGGCTGCCCGTTTAGGCCCGATCCTGGTGGGATCGGGCCTAAACGGGCAGCCGGACATCCCTCTCACAATCCAGGACTGCTGGCTCCCAACTGCTTGCCTGCCTGCCTTCCTGATTGCCCCTAACCACTCTGCTGCCAGCCTGGTTGATGCTTAACTGCTCCCCTGCCAGCCTGTTTGCCCCCAACTTCCCTCCTCTGCCAGCCTGGTCACCCCTAACTGCCCTCTCCTGCAGGGTTGATCACCTCCAACTGCCCTCCCTTGCAAGCCTGGTCCCTCACAACTGTCCTCCCTTGCAGGCCGGGTGCCTCCCAACTGCCCTCCCCTGCTGGCCATCTTGTGGTGGCCATCTTGTGTTCACATGGGGGCAGGATCTTTGACCACATGGAGGCAGCTATATTGTGTGTTGCAGTGATGATCAATCTGTATCTTACTCTTTTATTAGATAGGATAGAGGCCTGGTGCACGGGTGGGGGCCAGCTGGTTTGCCCTGAAGGGTGTCACAGATAAGGGTGGGGGTTCCCTTGGGGTGTGGGGTGGCCTGAGCGAGGGGCCTGTGGTGGTTTGCAGGCCGGCCACGCCCCCTGGCAACCCAAGGGGAGGCCCTGGTATCTGGAATTTATTTTCCTTCTACAATTGAAACTTTGTAGCCTGGGGCGGCAGCCATTTCTGGGGCGGCACCCATTTCTGGGGCAGTTAATTCACCTTCTACAATTGAAACTTTGTAGCCTTAAGTGGGTGAGCCCGGCCAGGGTGTGCGGAAAGCTTTGCTTCCCCTGTTGCCGCCGGCAACCCTGGCCTGCTCTCTCAAGCTCCATTCTGCCGCCATTTGTTTGAATTTGTTTACTTTCTATAACTGAAACTTTGTAGCTTGAGTGGAGGCTTAGGCCTGCAACAGCTCGAGGAAAGCTTGGCTTCCTCTGTTACCTAGGAAACCTTGCTCTCTGTGGCTGTAGCCATTTTGGATTGGGGTTAATTTGTATACTCGCCCTGATTGGCTGGTGGGTGTGGCTTGGCTGGTGGGCGTGGCTTATGTAGCGGGGTGATGGTTAATTTGCATATTACCATTTTATTAGAGAGGATTTGTATTAAAATAAGTTATAACTACTCTTCAGGTTACTACCAAGTGTTAAAGGTATTAGAAACTCCATGTAGCAAATTTTGATGTCTTTAGAAGTTGGAAGTTATAAGAAGTCATTACTCATAGTGCCTTTGATACATTATAAAGAATTGATCCTATGAAGCTTTAGAATTTGGCTTATTAGATGAGACTGAGCACAAGATAAAAAGTTTGACAATGGGGTAGTTCACAGTATCAGGATAAACCCCAAGGAGAAAGGATGGTGTGTGTTCATTCATTTATGTTGAGTATTTTCTGCGCCCTAGGCATTGTTCTAGCCATTAGGTTTCCAGAAATCAACAAGATGACACATTCTCTACACTAGAGTTTTTCAGCAATGACATTATTGACATTTGGGGCCGGCTAATTCTTTTGTGGAAGGAAGAGGAGACTGTTCTGTGCGTTGTAGGATATTTAGCAGCCTCCCCGGCTCCCACCACTAGATACCAATAGATTTCCCCACCTCATCATGACAACCAAAAATATCTCCAGAACTGTTGGACATTGAAATTGGGTCTCAAAAGAACTGTTGGCCCAGAAAGAAACTCACTACACACTGATTCATTTGCCTGTCACCATAACCATTATTGCTTGTCTCATTTTCGGTTCTAAGTGTATTTCTAATAGCACATGATCTTACTCATCTAGGGGAAATAATGAACAACATAGACGGATGAACAAGAACAGACCCAGAAACAAGGAGGCATGGATCAGACTGTCGGGCCTCAGAGGGAGGGTAGGGAAGGGTGGGGGTAAAGGGGAGAGATCAACCAAAGGACTTGTGTGCAAGCATATGAGCCTAACCAGCGGTTAAGGACAACAGGGGTGGGGGCATGTGTGGGGGGGGATGTGGGATGGGAATGGGGGGATGAGGACAAATAAGTGATACCTTAATCAATAAAGAAATTAAAAAAATATATATATATATCTGCAGACATCACCAAATGTCTAAGGAGGGTGTTGAACAAACTCACCCCCAATGGAGATCCATTGTTCTACCTTTATGGAATTTAAAAATCTAATGGACTGCATATTTCAATATTGATCATACTTTTTCTTTTAAAAGGACATTTTTTCTTTTGGGGAGAAATTGTGGTACTATGTATCAACATAAAAAAAATGAATGGTGCCACCCTGGCCAGGTGGCTCAGTTGGTTAGAGCATCGACCCATACACCAAAAGTTTGCGGGTTCAATTTGGGCACGTACCTAGGTTGTGGGTTCGCTTTTCAGTTGGGGCACACACAGGAGGCAACCGATCGATGTTTCTCTCTCACATTGTTGTTTCTCTCTCCATTCTTCTCTCTCTCTCTCAAATCAATAATAACATATCCTCGAGTGGTACCTTTTTTTTAAAATCAGAAATTGCCTGTAATTATGCACTGTAACAAACAGCAATCTTGATTTTTCAGCATTTCCTCTGGTTCTCACCTATTTGCATATTCTTTTTCCTAATTGTAGTGTAGATAGAATTTTGTGTTCTACCTTTGTCTTTTACCATTTTTAGATTTCCATCATATTTCAATACTGTTTTCATTTGACATATCAGTTTCCATCAAGCAAATGTCTTTCACATGTGTCTAGCTGTTTTTATTGTTGAAAGTTTGAAATGTTTCTACTTTTTCCACTAGAGCTTTTTTCCCCCTTTTAATAATTTTTTTTCTTTCCTGGCCAGTGTTTCACAGTGGTTGAGTGTCAATGCACAAGCCAGGAGATCACCTTTAAAAGAGACTTTTTTCTTAGGGTAAATTACAGATTGGTAACTATAGTTAGTAGAAGAAAAATAGTGATTTTTAAAGTAGATTTTAGAAGCTGAAAAAAGTTGAGTAAACACCATGGGACAGAGAGTGAGGCTTAAGACTCTAGGTATCACTTTTTAAGTTCCAGCATTTTCAATTGAATTAAGTATCGTACATTAATAATAAAGGCTGTGGGATATACCCTAGACCAGAACACAATCCATGCTCTCAGTAGCATACATCTTAGTAGAGGAGGAAATTGGATGTAATATAATAAGTGTTCAAGTAAACTTAGAAACTATTGTAAGAACACAAAAGGAGACTGCTTGGGGGTAGGAATGAGGAAGACTTCAGGGAGGAAGTAGCATCTGAGCTGGGTTTCTTTTTTTCTTTATTGATTAAGGTATTACATATGTGTCCTTATCCCCCCTTGTTCTCCCACCCCCCCCCCACCCCGCTCATACCCTCAACTCCCTGGTGTCTGTCCATGGGTTATGCTTATATGCATGCATACAAGTCCTTTGGTTGATCTCTCCCCCTTACCCCCAACCTTCCCTACCTTCCCTCTGAGTTTTGACGGTCTGATCGATGCTTCTCTGTCTCTGGATCTGTTTTTTTAATCAGTTTATGTTGTTCATTATATTCCACAAATGAGTGAGATCATGTGATATTTATCTTTCTCTGACTGACTTTTTTCACTTAGCATAATGCTCCTCCAGCTCCATCCATGCTGTTGCATATGGTAGGAGTTCCTTCCTTTTTACAGCAGCATAGTACTCCATTGTGTAGATGTACCACCGTGTTTTAATCCACTCATCTGCTGATGGGCACTTAGGCTGTTTCCAAATCTTAGCTATTGTAAATGGTGCTGCTATGAACATAGGAGTACATATATCCTTTCTGATTGGTGTTTCTAGTTTCTTGGGATATATTCCTAGAAGTGGGATCACTGGGTCAAATGGGAGTTCGATTTTTAGTTTTTTTGAGGAAACTCCATACTGTTCTCCACAGTGGCTGCACCAGTCTGCATTCCCACCAGCAGTGCAAGAGGGTTCCTTTTTCTCCGCATCCTCGCCAGTACTTGTCATTTGTTGATTTGTTGATGATAGCCATTCTGACAGGTGTGAAATAGTACCTCATTGTCCTTTTGATTTGCATCTCTTGGATGATTAGTGACTTTGAGCATGTTTTCATATGTCTCTTGGCCTTCCTTATGTCCTCTTTCGAAAAGTATCTATTTAGGTCAGTTGTCCATTTTTTTATTGGGTTGTTAATCTTCCTTTTGTTAAGTTGTATGAGTTCCCTGTACATGTTGAAGATTAAACCCTTATTGGAGATAACACTGCCAAATATGTTGATGAATGGGTAAGATTTGGGCAGGCAGAGATAGGAGAGGAAAGGAACAACCAAAGAAAGTCACGGAGATGATTAATGTGCAAAATGTTTGAGGGCAAGTCTAGAGACCACAGTTAAGGCCAGATTATGGGAATGCCTTATGTCATACTGAAACATCTGGGTTTTATTTTATAATTAATGGGAAAGCAATGAGTTCTTTGAAGCAGAGAGGTAATGTGAAGCAAACAGTTGCTTTAGCATGATCATCTTCATCTTGGTTTTTATTCTCACTGTTCTCTTGCTCTTTTCCTGTTTGCTATCTCCTAAAACACAGAGGAAAAATACAAGGGTTGACACTGTAAATAGGTATTATGGTAGCATATGAAGAGTTAGAAAGCATCGGTCTTGCTTCCCAAAAACTAATTACCCTGTGTGGAGTAATTTTGTACAAAGCTAGCCCATATACTACCTTGTATTTATATTATAGCTCATACTGTAATAAACAGTAAGAATGATGGGAGTTCAGAGAAGGGAGAGATTGTTCTCAGATAATGGATTAGGAATGTCTTATGATTTTCAACCTTATTTTGACCCCTCTAATGGCATGGATATTTCCATTATGCATAGTGATTATTTCAAACATTTACATTCACCTCATTCTTACTGTGCCCACTAGTATCCCACTCACTTTCAGCAGATGACCTTGTTTCTTACTCCATCTAGACTTTAGAGACTAAGAAATGTGAATTCACTCCTTTTCACCATCTCATACTTCCCTTACCTGTCAGCTTGTTTTCATCTTTAACCTCTTTTTCATGTCATTGTTGAGAATTTAGTTTATTTTCCTGTCCATAGTAGTGTGGATTTTTGAGAAAAACCTGGATATCAGTTTTGACTTTGTAGCTTACTAGCTGTAGAACCTTGGGCAAAATTCTTAATGCCTTTACCTCAGATACCTGTTTTGTAGAAAGGAGATACTCTAACTACCTCACAAAGCTTATTTGATGATTAAATAGAGGATGTGTGTGCTAGATCTAATGCACAGTAGACATTCTTTCTTTTCTTCTCCAGAACTTTGTTTCCATCCTTTCCCTTGGATCCTTCCCCTCATTTTATAAAAATGCTGGGTCACTTTCTTACATCCTCTCCCATTTATAGACAAGTTTTTGAAACTGTAGACTATGCTGGCCTGTCTCTATGTCTTCACTTCTTATTCATTCTTAAACCGACAGGAATCCAGCTTCTGTTAAGACTGAGTCTCTCAGTGCTCAGTAACCACCTAATTGTCAAATTAGGTGGACTCTAGTTAATATTCCTCTGGTAAAAATGATTTCTGTCTAGTATTAAACATTTGAAGGTTGAGAAAAAGTAATATATGGGAGATGCTAAGAAATTGTTCAATAGCAGGAATATTGTTCAATAGCAATAACATGCAGTTCAAGTTAGCATGTGCCATGTTCTGTTAGCTTTCTGGAGCCGAGGAATTGAGAAAGCAGAACTCATCCATGATTGGGCATGGTGGAAAGATAAGTGGGCTGGGAGATTTAATGTCAATAATGACAGGACTGGGTAGAAAATATATTTTCTTCTTAATGTTGATAGAATACATAGAAAGACTATCTGTACTTTTTAGCTATAGAAAAGAAATAAAGGGGGATTCCCAGCTGGTGTCGCTCAGTGGTTGAGAGTTGACCTATGAACCAGGAGGTCATGGTTCGATTCTTGGTCAGGGCACATGCCAGGGCTCAATCCCCAGTAGGGGGTATGCAGTAGGCATCCGATCAATGATTTTCTCTCATCATTGATGTTTCCATCTCTCCCTTCCTCTCTGAAATCAATAAAAATATTTTTTTTAAAAAAGAAATAATGTGGGGAAAACGCAAAGTGAGTTGGCTGTTTGAACTCTTTTTAAAATATTTTTATCGATTTTAGAAGGAGGGAGGAAGAGAGAAAGAGAGTGAGACATCAATGTGAGGGAAAAATATCAATTGGTTGCCTCCTGTATGCACCCTTACCAGGTATGTGGCTTGACTGGGAATCGAACCGGTGACCTCTCAATGCATGGGATAACGCTAAACCAACTGAACCATATCAGCCAAGGCTGTTTGAACTTATTTCATGGTCCTGGCATCCCTCTGAATATTGGGTATTATGTATATTCTGTTTAAGAACAATAATATCCTTGTATCTGCTGGCTTTTCCTGTCATAGGCTTGAGCTAAACAATTTGAATTCTTGTACTAGGTGGTTTTGCTTCTCGTGATTTTGTTAACTAGGCTCAAATCAGCAGGCTGTTACTACAACTATCTTGGAATAAATATGTAAATGAACTATGACATGAAGAGTCTAAATGTAAATTTATGTTTGAACTTTATTATACAGTGTTGACTAAGCTTTTGTGATTACATGTACTAGCCCAGATTCCCTATTATAATGGTTAAGAGTGCAGATTCTTGAAACAAACTCTCTAGTTTTGTGCCAACTTCGTCACTCATAAGCTTTGTGACCTAGGACAAAACATTTGGTTCCTCTCTACCTTAGCTCCCTCATTTGTATATAATGATAGCATTGTCTGACACATAGTAATTACTATATAAATGAGTAGCTGTTACTATGTTCGTGTAAATGGCTTCATTTTTAAAAATTGCTTTTTAACTTTTGATCAGATTATTGAAAGTATTATTGAGGAGACTCAGAAAGTACTTCAGCTTGACGATGACTCTTTGGATTCCAAAGGAAAAGGACAGTCTAATAAGGCTACTGCCAGTCCTCTCGTGGCTGGAACAGATCTTAACAATATACCAGGACTGTTAGCCACAGGTCTAGTCCTACAGGAATATTCCAAAAGGGCAGAGAGTCAGAATACATCTGAAGAAACTGAATTAGAACCAAAAAAATGTTTTCCTTCCAATGACACCTGTGAGAAGCCAGTAGATGAAACCACTAAGTTAACTGAAATAAGTTCAACTGAGCAGCTTAATGTGCCTGAAACTGAAACAGAAGTATTGAACAAGGAAGCAGTGGAAATCAAAGGAAGTGATGTTCTAGAATCTGCATCCTCAAGCTCCTCATCTGCTAAAGATTTTGCTACTGTGGAAGAATTGGCTCCTGCCAAACCCCCAAGACAGCTTACTCCAGAACCTGATATAGTGGCTAGTACAAAAAAGCCTGTTCCAGCACGCCCACCCCCTCCAACTAATTTCCCACCTCCTAGACCACCACCTCCATCTCGACCTGCTCCACCACCAAGAAAAAAGAAAAGTGAATTGGAGTTTGAGGCTCTTAAAACACCCGATCTGGATGGCAAGTATTAATTGAGAAATAAGTACTTTTATGAGGATATTTTTTTGAGTTGAACTTGTTTAAATTTGTTACTTTGTTTTCGTTTATGTTATGTAAACTACATTGATGACCAAGTTGTAAAAATTATTTTAGTAATAAAAAGTGAAAAAATTTATATTGGTGATTAGTTACATTATTATAATTGAACATTTCAGCAGACTTCAAACTTTCAAATCTGTTATCATTGGAGAGCCAGTGTGGTGTGGTGAAAAGAATATGGTATTTGAGAGTTAAGATTTGAATTCAAGTCCTAGATTGCTCTTTTTTTTTACTTTTTAATTTCTAAATTAAATTTATTGAGCACTGGATCTCTTAATGTATAAGTTGTTTAGCCTTGAGGAATTCAAATAACTTGTTTGAATCCTTGTCTCCCCATTTATAAAATGAGAGTAATAAAACCACTTTTGTCACAGGATTGTTATAAGAATCAGACAAATAAAGGTTAAAGCACTTTTCAAGTAATGTATAAAGTCCTATATAAATATTATTATTATTATTATTACAGTTCCCAAAGACAATATTACATCTGATACTCTGACTACAAGCATGGTTTCAGAGAGTACAGTCAAGGATTCTCAGCCTTCTCTTGATTTGGCGAGTGCTACCAGTGGAGATAAAATAGTTACTGCCCAGGTTGGTAAATTCATGTTATATTTTATATAGGCTTTGTCAAATTTCCTCAACTTGCTGGTTTGTTGATTATCAAACTTTCTTTCTTCTCCAGGCCAGATATTTTCTTATCCCCCAAACCTGGACTCCTTACATCCCTTGTCCAGCTCTGCTACTAAGTAGTTGGTAACTCCAGGAAGCTATTTAACACCTGAGTCTCAGATGCCCCATTGATAAAATGAAGGGAAACCTTCCTTGAAGGTTTCTTGCAAGGATGAAATGAATAAAGTATACCAAGTACCTGGCCATGTAGCAGGCATTCAGAAAATGACAGATGCTGCTATGTGTAATATTATTGATATTAATAAACACCAACTACAGTCTTCATTTACCTGAACTGAAGTGGATAAAATTGAGGACTTTTTTTTTTATAATTTCTTCCTAATCATGAAAACAAACTTCATACACTATGCTATATATATCTACATAGGAAGCAATGGAAAGGACTTGATAACATGAATTTTACCACAGCCAAATTCTTGGACTCAAGGCTTACTTATGTAGTAGCTGTGATTGGGGCAGGTTAGCAAACTGGGAGATAAGACAATATATAGCCTTTCATAGCTGTAGAGCAATGGTTGGCAGTGGCCTGTTTTGTAGGGTCCCCAAGTTAAGAACGGTCTTTACTTTTTCAAGGATGTTTATAAAAAAGAATATGTGACAGGTACTATGTGTGAAGCAAAAAACCTAAAATATTTATTAACTGGCTCTTTACAGAAAGAGTTATCTATAAATCTAGCCCTGAACAACGGCAATCTTTGTGCTAGCACTCTACTAGTAGAGAACTGCTTTGGGATCAGGTTCAAATAGAACATTTCTTTGCTTCAAGACTAAGACATTATTGCATGGACGGCAATAGTTTGGGTACGTAATGTTTTTCAGAATTCTGAGAGTAATAAAGGGCTGAAATGGAGTATTCCATTTACATTTTCAGTAGGCTCCATTATCTGAATTATGGAATTTTTTTAGAAATGTGTGTGGTAATGAGTAATTGAATATTTATAAAAATTGATTCAGTCTACTTTCTGTTTATGAAATTATAATTTTAGGAAAATGGAAAAACACCTGATGGGCAGACAATAGCAGGTGAAGTGATGGGCCCTCAGAGACCTAGATCCAACTCTGGAAGAGAGCTTACTGATGAGGTATAATTATATTTTTTTTGTTCTTAAAAACATAAAATACAAAAACCATAATGGGAAGGTGAAAAAGTTCTGGAGATGGTTGGTGATGATAGTTGCATAGCAATGTGAACATACTTAACCTTTTGCACTCGGATGTCGGTGTGACTCGACACAGTTAGCATCGGTAGCCCATCCCTTCCCTCCCTCCATCCCTCCTCCTTTATTTGGGCTTTTCTTACATTAAATAAATAAGTTTGTATGAAAAGAAACTCCAGTTTTTTATTCTACTGCTGCGCTTTGTAAAATCTGGGGTATTTAAAAAATTAAATCCCGAGTAGAATAAAGGAATCGAGAAAAAAGCAAGCGAGTGCAAAGGGTAAATGCCACTGAACTATACAATTAAAAATTGTTAAAATGATAAATTGTATATCATGTATATTTTACTATGATTAAAATTTTTATTTATTGTTATTAGGCCAAAAAATCATAATGTAGAAGAAAAATGAAAGTGAAGATTATCTTAGGTTTTGCTTTTTTAATATGTTGAAGTTTGCAACTCTGACTTAAACTTGCCCTTTCACACAATTATATGGTGGAATAAATATATTGGAAGCAAGGCCTATATTTTATAGAAAGTGGACTTAAAAAGAGCTTGACATTATAGATATGTATATGTTTTCATGCTTGTTAGATGATGTAGTGTAGTCAATACTTCTTACCACTAAAATTTAGTATATATCTATTGGCCAATTTATTCAGAATGAAGTTTTAAAGCAAAATCTTAGTTTTTTGTTTCTTGTAAACATTTAAAAAAATTATTGTACTTTGGAAAATAGTTTGGCAGTTTTTCAAAAAATTAAACATCGAGTTACCATGATGTAGAAATTCTACTCCAATATATATACCAAAGAGAAATGAAAACACATGTCTGCGTAAATACACAAATGTTCATAATAGCCAAAGTGTGGAAACAACACAAACGCCCGTCACTGATGAATGGGTAAATAAAATATGATATATCCATTCACATGGACTATTTTTCAGCAATTAAAAGGAATTATGTTCTGATACGTGGTTACAACATGGATGAACCTTGAAACCATAGTGCAAAGTGAAAGAAGCCAGTCACAAAAGACCACATACTATATGATTAAATTTATTTGAAATGTCCAGCATAAACAAATTCATAGACACAAAAAGTAGATTAGTGATTGCCAGGGACTGGAAAGAGAGGGGGAATAAGATATGAAAGCAGCCGAAACCGGTTTGGCTCAGTGGATAGAGCGTCGGCCTGCGGACTCAAGGGTCCCAGGTTCGATTCCAGTCAAGGGCATGTACCTTGGTTGCGGGCACATCCCCAGTAGGGGGTGTGCAAGAGGCAGCTGATTGATGTTTCTCTCTCATCGATGTTTCTAACTCTCTATCCCTCTCTCTTCCTCTCTGTAAAAAATCAATAAAATATATTTTAAAAAAAGATATGAAAGCAAATGGGTGTAGAGAAATGTTCTGAACTTAGATAATGGTGATGGTTGCACAACTCTGTGAATATACTCAAAATCATTTAACTATGTATGCTTTATCTAAAAATATATTTTATTGATTTTTTACAGAGAGGAAGAGAGAGGGATAGAGAGTTAGAAACATCGATCAGCTGCCTCTTGCATACCCCCTACTGGGGATGTGCCCGCAACCAAGGTACATGCCCTTGACCGGAATCGAACCTGGGACCCTTGAGTCCACAGGCCGACGCTCTATCCACTGAGCCAAACCGGTTTCGGCTAACTATGTATGCTTTAAATGAGTGCATTTTGCAGTGTATGAATTGTATCTCACTAAAAATGTTAAAAATTATTGTACACAGTACTGAATGTATCTAGAAAGTCCTTAGCTTAAAATTTTGAGGATTTTGTAGACTCAAAAAGATACATAAATTATAAGTTCTCTTGGTGTTATATTATACTTCAGGAAATTTTAGCCAGTGTAATGATTAAGAACCTGGATACTGGAGAAGAAATACCTTTGAGTCTTGCAGAAGAGAAACTGCCAACAGGTATTAATCCTCTCACTCTACACATCATGAGAAGGACTAAGGAATATGTAAGGTATGATCTAATGTTATTTATTATTTGTAGTATTTCATTCAGAGTGGTGAAGATTTCTCTGTTTATGAACTATGATAGTCCCTAATTTGGTTTCATTCAGCCTTTTTTTAATTTGGAATTAAATAGTTAATGTATATATTCTTAAATTTTGTTCTCTCTTAGGACTGCACAATTATTAGGACAAAAGAGTATATATCTTCAATCCCATAATATTTGGTTTCTCTTCTTTTAAAATTATTTATATTATACTAAAGATAGTATTAAGACATATTGAGGCTAAACAGTCATGCTGTTCTTCTGAAACCTTGCTTTAGGATCAGAGATTTTATATATAATTTAAAGGATCAGAAAATGGCTTTAGAGTACGGTAATTGACCTTACTGTGGATTATATGTAGATCTAAGGTGGGGGTTGGGAACTTACGGCCCACTGGACATATAAGGCCTGCAAAATCATTTGATCTGGCCTGCAAAGGGTGCGTTAATTAAATGTTTGACCAAATATAGCAGGCTAATTTTTAAATGGATTATTTTATATGGCCCGCTAGTGATGTTGTAAATATCCAAATGGCCCTTGGCAGAAAAAAAGGTTCCCCACTCCTGATCTGAAGAATCATTTCTGTGAAAGCAAAGCCTTTTTAAGTACAATACATGATGTGCCTGGTGAGTGAGGAGGAAGATATTTACAAGTTAATTTGTCATTTCTGGGTAGCATGTTTTGCCCAGCAGAAAGCTTTATTTGCTGTAGGTTTTTCTTAAGTTCCTAAATTGCATTCATTTGCATTTTGTACATTGCACCTTGCTTAAAGATTGTCTTCTTTGATCTTTCAAGTCTTTAAATTCTCACATTCATCATTTAAATTAAGTTTATATAAAGCATTTTAACAAAGTATTTTTTACTCTGATTAGCTAATTCTACAGTAAGTATATATAGAGAAATTTTTGAGAAATGGCTTCTTTTAAAATTACTTCTTCCCCTTGTAGTAATGATGCCGCACAGTCAGATGATGAAGATAAATTACAATCTCATCCAACAGATACTGATGGTGGAAGGTTAAAGCAGAAAACGTGAGTTATAGTACATCCCTTTTCTTCATTTCAAGCTTTTGTTTTAAAAAAATATATGAGAACTGTTATACTATTTTAAATCTGTGCTCTATCCAATTTATAAGTCCATCTACCACCACCACTCCCTGCTGCCAGCCAATGGATTATGAGGTATTTGAGGCTGTGTTGGTCATAGAGTATCCAATATGTAGTAAATTATCAATAAATTTTGCATCATATCTATATTAATTTTTCAGACAGTAGATACCAGAAGTGTTAATAGAACTTGATTGTCCTTGAAGTTTTCTTTTCCCTTTCTCTTTATCTGTGCAAATCCTCTTTGTCTTTCTAAACCCAACTACATGAGATTCTTCCCAACTTCCTTCAGTTTGTAGAAAATTCCTTCCTTTTCTCAATTTCAGTGATACTATAGTCTCTATAACTTATGTTTGCCCTTTATTTTATATTACCTTAAACTGTTTTCTGATTTAAAAAACAACAAGGTAAATAGATATTAAAAAACTAAACCATGTATTACAAAAGGATTGTGATCATGCCATTCTTATGTTTCCCCTACAGAAACCTAACACAATGGTGGGCATATAGATTGTGCTTGATTATACACATATCACATAATTGGCAGTAATTCAGTCTAAGATATAAAATAAATGTAAATATAAAATAATTCAGTCCCAAAGCAAATTCTCCACTCGAATCTCATCTTTTCCTAACGTGGAAAGTGTGGCAAAATAAAGCTTTGAGAATTTTTGGAAAAGGTTTGTACCCACAATGCAGATCTATGATAACACCTTTAGATATCTGGACCTTGGCTATCTAGCAATGACAACTATCAGGAACTGGAGAATTAGGAATTATTCAGGAGATAAATAAATATCTAGGAAAGGTATTTTTTATTCCATGCATTAAAGCTCATCATTTTTCTTTTTTTTTTTCTCTAGAGTACTTTTTTAAAAAAATTTCTTTATTGATTAAGGTATTACATATGTGTCCTTATTCCCCCATTACCCCCCACCTCCCATTTATGCCCCCACCCCCCTGTTGTCTGTGTCCATTGATTAGGCTTATGTGCATGCATATAAGTCCTTTGGTTGATCTCAAAGCTCATAATTTTTCTAAAAGAAAAACCTCTCATTTTTTAAAGCCATTATACTTCTTACATAATTTCTAAAAATCTGGTCATCTGGTATCTGAGTTTACAACAGAATAGAAGCACCAAATTATGACAACCTGTAATTCAATACATAAGGATGTCTGATAATATTCTGATTACAAGAGAGGAATCAGAAAAATAATAAAAGGACTCTTACATAACACAAACATTTTGTATGACAGTGTTTCAACTTTTTCTCATGTTATGATACTCATACAACATGGAAATATTTGCACTGAATGCTAGAGTAAACTGATATTCAGAAGAGATTGGTCCAGAGTCTGGCTTCCCTGTGCTCTGCGCTGTTGTCTTCAAGGTTTGAAACTAATATTATGGCCCACTTGCAAACCATTTAAAAGGCCCTAAATATATTAAAGAACAGTAATGATGGTAACTGACTCTATTTATTAAGGAAAGAAACATATGGAACATTAAATTCCATTGAAGAAGGTTCAAAAATACATATTTTAGAGATGTTCTCACCAAAGTGTTTAAATTATCTGCTTTCTTGCTTAAAGTAGTAATAAACCTATAGTTATGCAGAAAATATGACTTCAGAATTATAGGACCATAGACCTTATAATGATTTTAAAAATGATTTATCATCACCTTGGTCGGTGTTTCTCAGTGGTTAGAGCAACAGTCCGGGCACCAAAGGGTCTTGGATTCAGTTCCCTGTCAGGGCACATACGTGGGTTGCAGGTTTGATCTCTGCCCCAGTTGAGGCACGTACAGGAGGCAACCAATTGATGTGTGTGTGTGTGTGTGTGTGTGTCTCTCCCTCCCCTTCACTCTCTCCTTCCCTCCCATCCTTCTACTTTCTCTAAAAAAGTCAAAGGAAATATATCCTTGGATGAGGATTAAAAACAACAAAAATATTTATTATGTGTGTTTTCTGATTATCAAAAGTAATACAAAAATCTGTAATATAGAAAATTAAAGTATCTCATGCTCACCCCAGAAATTCTCAATATTAATAATTAGGTGTATTCTCCGTGGAATTATTTTTCTCACAAAAGTGGGATTATACTGTCCCTATAGTTTGTCAACCTGCTTTTTTGCCCATTTTGTTCATTAAATTCTACATATTAATGAGATCATATGGTATTTGTCTTTTTATGGCTGGTTTATTTCACTTAGCATAATACTCTCCAGGTCCATTCATGCTGTTGTAAAGGGTAAAAGTTGCTTTTTTTTTTTAACAGCTGGGTAGTATTCCATTGTGTAAATGTACCATAGCTTTTTTAATCCACTCAGCTACTGATGGGCACTTGGACTATTTCCACATCTTGGCTATTATAAATAATGCTGCTGTGAACATAGGGGCACATATTCTCTTTTTTATTGGTGTTTCAGGATTCTTAGGATATATTTCCAGAAGTGGGGTTGCTGGGTCAAAAGAACTTGCTTTTTGTTTTTAAAAAATCTAGTATATAATGGACATCTTTTCATATCAATACCAATAGTACATATATTATAATCTTTTTATCAGCCAGATATGGGGGTTTGGTGCTACAGATACCATAGTTAAGAAGACAATCTTAATCTCTGCCCTCATAGGGCTTCCAGTTCAATAGGAGAAACAGACAGTGAACATGTAATTACACAGATAAATCTATAGTAATTGCTATAAAAGAAATGTAAGGGGTACTGTAGGACTATATAATAGGAAAGCTTGTTCTAAAGCGTCAAGGAGAGCTTTTTTTGAGAGAGGGCTATTTGGTCTGAGACCTAAAGAAGAGTAGAAATTAGCTGGGGGGGGGGGTGTTATGGGCAGAAATAACCAAACATGCAAAGGCTCTGAGGTGACTAAGAGCTCAGTACATTTAAAGAACTGAGGATTGCCTCATTTATTTTATTGCATTCCATTGTAAGGATATACAATCACTTAATCATTTCTCTGTTGAGAATTCAGTTTAACTCTACTTTTTAACCTATTCTAAACAATGCTGCAGTGAACATCTTTCTATATGTAGCTTAGTAAGTTTTTAAAATTCTATCCTTAATATCATGAGCTCCCATGAATTGGTAAAAATTAACCTCAAATTTATAAATTGTGTTTTGTTTGTAAATATATGCTTTACTTTGTTGTTTTTGTATAATCTTAACTAGAGGCCCGGTGCATGAAATTTGTGCACGGGGGTGGGGGGGGTAGGAGGTCCCTCAGCACAGCCTGCACCCTCTCCTAAACTGGCAGTCACACATCCCTCTCACAATCTGGGACTGCTGGCTCCTAACCACTCGCCTGCCTGCCAGCCTGATAGCCCCCTAACTGCTCCCCTGGTGGCCTGATTGATGCCTAACTGCTCCCCTGCCAGCCTGATTGTCCCCACCTGCCCTCCCCTGCTGGCTTGATCTTCCGCCAACTGCCTTTCCCTGCAGGGCTGAGGGGACTGGGGGACTGAGGCTGGATGAGGCTGGATGCTGCGGGGACTGGGTGAGGCAGGGCTGAGGGGACTGGAGGTCTCCGGCTGGATGAGGCTGGGCTGAGGGGACTTGGGGGACTCTGGCTGGATGAGGCAGGGCTGAGGGGACTGGGTGCTGCCATCTTATGGCTGTGGGTTCCGGCATCTTCTGAGGGCATAACAGTCAATTTCAATTAGCATATTCCCTCTTTATTGGCTGTGGGTGCCGCCATCTTGTGAGGACATGATGGTCAATTAGCATATTCCCTCTTTATTAGATAGGATATATGAAATTTGAGATGTAGATAATTAAAAAATAAGTAAGTCCTATTTATGGAAGCTTGAAATGCATATTTACATTACACTGTTTGGGAATACCTTACTGGGAAAGCTCTGTCTAACTGTATTGTATGCAAATACCCAAACTGAAAGAGAAGGAACAAGAGGCCATCTTAAGCTACCAAAGCATTCTATTTTGTAAGTAAATACATCTTTAGTTTCTTTTTCTGGTAAAGTATGTTTTTCAGGATGGCTCTCTAAGGCAATCTTCTCAGAGTAATTCTCACTGCAGATTTATGGCCTCATCCTGTACCCTCCAAATCAGATTATCTGGAGATGGGGAACAGGTGTCTGTGCTTTAAACACCCCAATATTCACCAACTTATTATAATTCACCATTGAAGACCTATGCTTTAGAGCAGGGGTGGGGAACCCCAGCCCAAGGTCCATACAAGGCCCACAAAATCATTTGGTCTGGCCCTGCTGAGGCATTAAGGGTGAGTTAATTAAATGTTTGAACAAATATATCAGGCTAATTTTTAAGTTGATAATTTTGTATGGCCCTTGAATGATGTTATAAATATCCAAATGGCCCTTGGCAGAAAAGAAGTCCCCCCCCTGCTCTAGAGTATACAGTCCTATCTAATAAAATGGTAATATGCAAATTAACCATCACTCCGTCACAAAGATGGCGGCGCCCATAGCGGCCTGGGTACTGGATGCTGGTGGCGTCGCCCCAGACACGAGCCCCAGCATCCCGCACACCCCGGCCTGCGGAGGGAGGGAGGGATTGTGGACGGGCTTCTGGTCAGAGGCTAGCCGGGGTGCGGGATGCTGGCGTCGTTGCAGGCAAGGCTGAGGGCCGCACCTCCGGGCATGAATTTCATGCACCGGGCCTCTAGTATTGTATATTGGGGGGAAGTGCCCATATTTCTTTCGTAGCCATATTGACTTGAATAAACAGCGTGGGCCAAGAGTAGTTTTACACTTGTGAGTACAGGAAACACAGTTTATTCTTGTATTATTATTTATTTATTATTATATTGTTTTCCATAAGAACAACTTTAAACCTACTTTTGCCCCACCCTGTATTCTGTCCCACGCCAGCACGGCCAAGGGTGAACCTGAGTGGGGGTGGTGAAGGATTGAGACAAGACAGACAAGAGAACGAAAGCTGGGTCTCGGTGGGACGCTGTCCTCTCTGATGGAGAGCTAGCGACAGCACCACGGACTACAAGCCGAGTCTTTATTTTACAGCCAGATGCCATGAGGCAAAGTAAGGGCATGGTCAAGATGTTTACAACATTCTCGTGAGTTTTGATCCTACTCAATTACATGCACCTGAACTCTTTCAAGCCCACATCACTCAGGCACGTGGGGCCACATGTTTGGACCATAGGTTCAAGCTTACAACTATAGCTGTTGGCTATAATTGTGCTGGGAGGTCTCTGCATGTGGCCATGAGAAGACTGTGCCCTCTCATTAGTCCAAGGCTTGAACCTGTCCAAACACTGTAGCTGCTCTCCACAGTATTCTATACAAGGGATTTAGGAACTCAAAGACCTATTCATGTAAAAAAAAATAGAGTTTCTTAAAAATAATATGCTTTACTAGTCACAGATAATGAGATTATCAGTGAATTATTGAACTTTTATAATTGGCTGAATTAATAAGAAATAATTTTGGTGGGGTTTTTTGTTTGTTTTTTTTGGTAAGGACTCAACTAAAGAAGTTCCTAGGAAAATCAGTGAAGAGAGCAAAGCACCTTGCTGAGGAATATGGTGAACGTGCTGTAAATAAAGTTAAAAGTGTTAGAGATGAAGGTAAGTGAAATAGAACATTTCAACATTTCAAGAATCAGATGTAATTTGTTATGTAAGGATATTTAGTTTTTATAAACATTTTCAAATTTACGTAAATTTTCTAATTTTGTGCAGATCTTAACTTCCTATGCCCTTCTCATAATTGTACTCATTTCTTTTATATAATAAACACTTATTCTGTGCCAGACACTGTTCTAAGCACTTTCACCTGTATTAGCACATTTAATCCTCATCAAAACCCTTTGAGGTAAGTACCACTAGTATCCCCATTTTATAGATAAGAATACTGAAGCACAGAAAAGTTGTGTACCTTGCCTAAGGTCACACAGATAATAAGTTACAGAGTTGGATTTAGACCCAGGCAATCTGGCACTAGACTCCATGTATGCTCTTAGGCAATATGCTATTTAGTAATAGACAGATTTTGCTTCTCCATTTAATGAATTTTCTTGGTAAGCAGTGGATATGAAATATAATAATAGTTATATCTACATAGCTAGTGATTGTTTCTGTTGCTTTTCTATTTAGTGTTTCATACTGATCAAGATGATCCTTCATCAAGTGATGATGAAGGAATGCCATACACAAGACCAGTCAAATTCAAAGCAGCACATGGTTTCAAAGGACCTTATGATTTTGATCAGATAAAAGTAGTACAAGATCTTAGTGGTGAACATATGGTAAGCAACTTTTTTATTTTTCATTATTGATTCTGTTTTCATGGAAATACTTTAACTTTTATAAAGCAAATCTATTCTTATGTATGTAATTTTGCTATCTTTACTCAAGAAGAGTGAATTGATATTAATGAAATTTAATACAGAGTCTATCTCTGAATTATTTTTCAAGAAGTACGTTATTGAATTAAATAAACACTAGTCCTATATTATTTTTTTTAAATATATTTTATTGATTTTTTACAGAGAGGAAGAGAGAGGGATAGAGAGTTAGAAACATCGATGAGAGAGAAACATCGATTAGCTGCCTCTTGCACACCCCCTACTGGGGATGTGCCCGCAACCAAGGTACATGCCCTTGACCGGAATCGAACCTGGGACCCTTGAGTCCGCAGGCCGACGCTCTATCCACTGAGCCAAACAGGTTTCGGCTAGTCCTATATTATTAAGAAAGCTATATAAAAGTACCAAACTTTAAAACAGTTAAATTAAAGGATAGTCTGTCACTTTGAAAAATGTTTAAAATGTTCCCCATTATATTTTATACTAGAGGCCTGGTGCATGGGGGGGGGGGGTCCCCCCCTCAGCCCAGCCTGCACCCTCCCCAATCCGGGACCCCTCGGGGGATGTCCTGTGGATTGAGCCTAAACCGGCAGTCAGACATCCCTCTCACAATCCGGGACCACTGGCTCCTAACTGCTCACCTGCCTGCCTGCCTGATCGCCTCTAACTGCCCCCCGCTGCTGGCCTGGTCACCCCCAACTGCCCCCCTTCTGGCATAGTCTCCCCCAACTTCCCCTGCCACCAGCCTGGTCGCCCTCAACTGCCCCCCCGGCCTGGTCACCCCCAACTGCCCCCGTTTGCCAGCCTGGTCGCCCCTCACTGCCCCCCCTGCCAGTCTGGTCGCCCCCAACTGCCCCCCCCCCCCCCCCGCACGGGCCTGGTAGCCCCATGCAGCCTGCTGCTCAGTCGTTTGGTCACCCCTCACTGCCCCCCCTGCTGGCCTGGTTGCCCCCAACTGCCCCCCCCCGTGGGCCTGGTCTCCCCATGCAGCCTGATGCTCGGTCATTTGGTTGCCCCTCACTAACCCCCCTGCCGACCTGGTCACCCCACACAGCCTGCTGCTTAGTCGTTTGGTCGCCCCTCACTAACCTCCCCCTGCCAGCCTGGTCGCCCCCAATTGCCCCCTCTGCCGACCTGGTCGCCCCACGCAGCCTGCTGCTCAGTCATTTGGTCATTCCTCACTAACCCCCCTGCTGGCCTGGTCACCCCACACAGCCTGTTCAGTCGCCCGTTTGGTTGTTTCGGATGTGATGGTCGCTTAGCCTTTTACATATATAGATAATTTACACAACTGTTTCTAAATCTCAATATATTTTGTAGTGCGACAGCTAAAACACGGAGAGAGGTAGCGGTACAAGTTCTCTATCAGAGTTAAAATGTACCAAAGTAGAATATAAAGTACACAAATTATATTGCCTCTGAAAATGCTAGGAATATGGAGAAGGAAGTAATGAGCTCAAAACTAGGTAAATGATACTGTGGGTCCTTGATCAGGGAATGCATTTATCTATTTATATTTTTTTACTTCATTTTTATTGTTTATACCATTACAGATGTCTCCATTTCCCCCCCACACTTTGCCCACTTTAACCCCCCTTCCCTCTGACTATCACCACAGTGTTGTCTGTGTCAATGGGTTATACATTTATGTTCTTTGACTAATCCCTTAACCTTCTTTCATCAAGGCCCCCTCCCCACTCCCCTCTGACAGCTATCAGTTTATTCCATGTATCCATGCCTCTGTTTCTGTTTTGTTGATCAGTTTATTTGGTTCATTAGATTCCACGTATAAATGAGATCATATATTTGTCTTTCACCAACTGGCTCATTTTACTTAGCATAAAAATCTCCAGATCTATTTAGATTTTAAATATAAAGTTTGACCTAACTGGAAGGAAGCAACCACAAACATATCAGATGGCAGCCAGATTGGAATTTAAACTTTGGTGTTTATAATCTAGGTATAAAATATTTGAGTTGATTATAGAAACTTCCTTAAGGCATTTGATGAATTTCCTTCTACTGTATTGACTCATTATTTATAGTTTTAAGTAAAAACTCATAGGTGTAAGCTCCAAGTAACAAATTTCTTAACATACTTGAATTTTGTGGAAATGAATGCTATTCCAGTAAATGAGCTGTTGCCTCTAACTTGGATAATCTTTTAGATCTGCATAGATGTGTGTTGTAATAGTAGTTATAACAGTATTTGTTGTAGTAGGTTTTAGCCTTTCCAATTTAAGGGCTTACATTCTTTAACCCTCCCCCAACACACACACACACACACACACACACACACTTCCCCACTGTTTTCACTATCTATCGGGGAATTCTAGCCATATACTGCAAAACCTTATTTCTTGGGAGAAAAAGAGGAGGAAACCACACCATTCCAACATTTCTTCAAATGCCCAGTAAAATGAGGGTCACTGCTAAGGTGGGCATATTCTTCCCTCAGCCCTAGTTAGTTGTTAGTGCTATGCTGAAGGCCCTGCCTCCTCCTAACCTATTCCCCCTTATGGTCAGCTAGGAAACTGAGATCCAAAACTAAGATTCATGCTTTACATTGAAGATTTCCAGCCACCTCAGAACTCCCATTTCCATTAATATATGGACATGGTTTGGGATTTTGAAATTGTTAGTTTACATTATGGCAAACTACAACTATATTATCTTGCCTTTCTTCGAAAAGTCCCTCTTTGTGGTATTGTAGCACCATTGTATTCTTGGCTTTAAGTGGTGTTAGTAATGTATTATATATAATTTGGCATGATTTTTTAATGTTTCAATTTTCAAAATAACTTTGAACCTTCCATTGTTTTCATAGGGAGCTGTTTGGACCATGAAATTCTCTCACTGTGGCCGATTACTTGCCTCAGCTGGACAAGACAATGTAGTGAGAATATGGGCTTTAAAAAATGCTTTTGACTATTTCAACAATATGCGAATGAAATACAATACTGAAGGTATTTTTCACTTTTTGTGGGCTTTAAAAAATCCAAAGACACCTGGCATTTTCACATTTTAAGCATAATAATGCCTTTTTATCTGGCAATCATTTGCAGCAACCACTACTTTCAGCCACAAACCTAAAAGTAAAACAGAAGTCAACAGGAAAAAACACACACATCTAAACTCGGTGAAAAAAGCTACCATGAAGCTTTTGACTTTCAGGTGTAACTTCATCAACTAATGAAAACAAAATCATTTGGTTTCCCTTGGCAATCTTCATTTTTATCCAAGGTTAAAGTGAAATTCTGATTTATCTAGAAGAATTAGAATAATATATACAACCAGTAAATAAAGAATGATTAAGGAAACATATCATAGAAAGTAAATGTGATTTGTCAGTTCATCAAAGGGTATGTGAAAAAAGGTAAAATGGAAAAGAAACCTCAGAACATGACGTACATACATAATGATTACAATATTTATGTATCATGGTAAGTTATCAGGAAAAGTATGTGAAGTTGATGTAAATAGGAACATTGAGTTTTGGGGATTCTTTTCTTATAATTATTTAACTGCAATAAATTTTCTCCACAAACCCCTCCCTCCCTCCACCACCTTCCCATCCCAAAGCTGGAAAACAAAAAGTTAAAGGATGGGAGAAAGGAGAATATAGTGGAAGCAGCAATTTGAAGAACATAGAAATCTAGGAAGATCCACTAAACTGGCAAACAAGGCCCTGTATACTTTAGGAGCCCTGTGTATATTCCCTCCTTTCTATTCTCTCAATTATGCATTTATGTTATAATACATAATTGAAGATGATAATGAGTTGACAATATAGTAAATAATGTTTACTATTTATTTATTTTATTGCCCTGTCTGGAACAAAATGACTATTTTCAGTGGCCCTTCAAACTTACCCCAGCCTAGACCCTTTCTGCCCCTTAATTGTTCATCTTATTGCTTGTCATGATTGACAAGAATGTATTCACTATGAATAATGAGAATTTAACAGTACTTTATTAAATTGGGAGACTATTTCATAAAGATTTTATGTAAAAATAATCAAAACAAATATTTTGGTTCCCAAAGAGTTAATGCTTCACATGTAGTTTTCTAGAATGTCACATTCTATGACTATTAATTCGGTGTTCCTGTGTCATTATTTCTGAGTGTGTGTGTGTGTGTGTGTGTGTGTGTGTGTGTGTGCATGTGTATGTGTGTATGTACATGCCTTTTTACAATTATGTTGTTTTTCAGGACGTGTGTCCCCATCACCTTCTCAGGAAAGTCTAAATTCATCAAAATCTGATACAGATACAGGGGTATGCTTGTTATTTTATAGTTACTATTGTTAAATACTATTATTTGATTTGTTTTCCATAAAGTACCTTATTGTTTTCTTTCACCTTTTTTGTTTTTTAAGTACCTTATTTATCAGAAATTACAATTGCATGAAAGCACTTAATTAAAATTAAGATGTGTTAGAAGAGTTTCTTCTATTAGAATTGGTAAGTGAAAAAGTGTGATGTTCAAAGATTGTCAGACAGTGAATATTAACTCAAGCTACCAAACTACTAATGTAAACTTGAATAAAACAAAATCCCATGCCCTCTAATCCATGTTAGATGTTTTAAGAAATAATAATGGATACTTGAATAAGAGGTAATTAATTTTTCCATCTTCTTGGTTTAACAAATGCTTTATCATAGTTTTAGGTAGTTTCAAATATCTAAAAGATTTTTATTTGGTCTCAGTTGGAAGATTAAATATAACCAATTTTAAACCTAAAACATAAAATATTATTCTAAACTGTCCCCTGTGCTTCTTGTGTATTGATCTAGGCAAGTGTAATATAAACAAAGAGAACCTAAAATGTTCACTTGCTCAACAATATTCTCCTGGGGTTTCACTGGCTCTGTAGTATTTGACGTGAATTTTTTCCTACTTTAAACATACAGTTCTCAGCTTTCAATGGCTCTGTTTTTCCTTGTTCTCTTCCTATATCCCTGCTGTCTCTTCCTCTTCAACCCCTGAAATGTTGCTGTTTCTCAAGGTTCTGTCCTTGGCCATTCTCAATTGACTTATTCACTCACTGCCTCCAATCCTGAACTGGCTTTAGCTCCGTAATTCTCATTTCCTTTCAATAGCTTTATGTTTTTAAAACAAGAATTAGATCTTGCCCTAGCAGGTTTGGCTCACTGGATAGAGTGTCAGCCTACAGACTTAAGGGTCCTGGGTTCAATTCCAGTCAAGGGTACATACCTTGGTTGCAGGCTTAGTCCCCAGCCCTGGTTGGGGCGCATGGGGGAGGCAATCAATGTATCTTTCTCACATCGATGTTTTTTTCTCTCTCTCTGTCTCTCCCCCTCCCTTCTGCTCTCTCTAAAAATCAATGGAAAAGTATCCTCGGGTGAGGATTAACAACAAAAAAAGAATTAGATCTTATTGTGCATGCCACCCTTTTCACATAACAATATATATATATATGTTCTTCAAGCACATCAATTAATAGGTCTAAAACAACTCCCTCAACAAATGTTTTCTGAGTGCTTGGTCCCTGTGCCAGACACCACTAATACGCTGAGTGGCCAGATTATTATGATCTCTAAACACATAATAATCTGGCCACTCAGTATATATATATTAGAGGCCCAGTGTATGAATTCGTGCATGGGTGGGGTCCGGCCAGCCTGAACAGGGGGAGGGGACATGGGCAGCCTGCCTGCTGGTTGAACTCCTGGTCAAGGGGACAATTTGCATATTAGCCTTTTATTATATAGGATATACACTGAGTGGCCAGATTATTATGTGTTCAGAGATCATAATAATCTGGCCACTCAGTGTAGATTCTGAAAAATCACCCCAGTGGGTTTGGCTCAGTGGATAGAACGTCAGCCTGTGGACTGAAGAGTCCCAGGTTTGATTCCAGTCAAGGGCACATAATTGGGTTGCAGGCTCAATCCCCAACCCTGGTCGGATACATGCTGGGAGGCAACCAATCGATGTGTCTCTCCCATCAGCGTTTCTCTATCTCTGTCTTTCCCCCTCCCTCACACTCTTTCTAGAAATCAATGAAAAAATATCCTCAGGTGAGAATTAACAAATGGGGAGGGGGGGGTTAAAAAGATTCTGCAAAATCAAATGAGACATATTCAGTGGCCGCAGGGACCTTGCTGATCAGTGAAATAGATATATCCACAGTTACAGTATTGGATGGTAATATGCTATAGAAGGTACCACACAAGTATAGGAGTTTAGCCTGTGAATCAGGGTGTCAGGACAAACTTCCTAGAGGCTTTGATGTTTGAACTAGGTGTTAACTATATGAGTGAAGGAAGGAAGGAACATTTCAGAGCAGATAGCAAGTGCAAAGGCATGGAGGCTGAAACAGCATGGCATGTTAAAAGTACTTCAAGAAATTCCATGTGGCAGAAGCAAAGGGTACATGTTGAGAGTTGTAGGAGAAGTAGGTGGGATTGGAATTTTAAATGGCCTTTTATGTTAAACCAAGACATTTCAACTGTATCCTGCAAGCTACTGAGGGCGAAAGACACTTGGAGGGGTTTCGATTAGGAGTTTAATTAAAATGTTCAGTTTTTTGTTTTAGAAAGAAAATTGTGGTAGCACTATAAAGGATAGATTAGATGGGGGCTGCAATATAGAGACAGGGACACCACTTAAGAGCCTATTAACCCAGGAGAGAAATGGGAACTTCAATTATGATAGATTATGATAGCAGTGGACCTAGAAACCATAAAGATGAGCTGAATTCAAGAGATGTGAAAGAAGTGGGATCTCTAGGACGTGGTGATGACTACCTAGTAAGTGAGTAGCCTGGGATGATTCCTAGGTGTCAGGCTTGTGTAACTGGATAGATGTTAATGGTCATTCACCAATATATTTTATCTAGAGGCCTGGTGCACAAAATTCATGCATGGGTAGGGTCCCTAGGCCTGGCCGGTGACCATGGCCGATCTGGGCCTTCCTTCATTCCATGCCGCCCCCTGGTGGTCAGCGCACATCATAGTGAGCTATCGAACTCCCGATCAAACTCCCGAGGGGACACTTTGCATATTAGCCTTTTATATAGAGAGATTATCTACACACAACTCTGCTTCTCTCTTTTAAACCTTTAATGGCATCAACATTCATAAGTTATTTTTTTTTAACTCAGTCAGAAACACTCTATATACGCACATATCAAAGTAGCTACAAATTCCCATCCACTCTCCCTCCATCTACATATGCCCATGGAATCTGTCCCCTCATCTCCCATTGCCATTCACATCATCTAGGCCCTTGACACTCATGATACTCATTTAAATGTTTGCTATAGCCTCTGGTCTCTACCCAATTCATTTCCTACACTGCCACTAGTTTTTTGTTTTTTTCAAAACACAGATCTAACTGTGTGTGGTGTAAAATCTTCTGATGGCTCCTTGTAACCTACAGAGTAAGGTCCTTCCTGATTTTGCCGCATCTTACCTTTTTAACTCAGTTCTAGTTCCCTAGTGCCTATGTATCCTATTTGCCTTGCTGGATCTAAGTCTGTCCCTTAACCACTCACTTTTACATATTTGTCCATGCTGTTTGATTTGCCAGGAATGCCCTTCCTGTCCCCTTTAGTCATAGGGCAAAGCCCTACTCATCCTTCAATATTCAGCTCAAATATATTACCTCTTTTTGTTTTCCCTGAATCAAGCAGGCAGAATCGTTTCTCATTTGTGTTCTAACAGTACATCATATGTACTTTGACATTGATATCATCATGTCTTTCTTGGAAATTTGAATCACTGGCTAGGCTCTGGGCTGATTTAAGGCAAAGAACTGTACTTCACAGATCTTAGTATCCTTGGACCCTAACCCCATGCCTACCTGTGTGGTAGGCCTGGATCAGTATTGAATTCCTGCTTCTGTGCCTTTATTCTTATTCCCCTTATTTGAATGCCTGCAATCTCTTTTTTTTTTTATTGAGGTATTATATGTGTACATATCTTACCATTACCCCCCCCCACCCCACACCCACACATGCCCTCACCCCCCAGAGTTTTGCGTCCATTGTTTATGCTTATATGCATGCATACAAGTCCTTCGTTTGATTTCTTATCTACCCCCCCTCTCCCTAACTTTCCCCCTGTAATTTGAAAGTCTATTTGTTGCTTTAATGTCTCTGTAACTATCTTTTTGTTCATCAGTTTATAATGTTCTTTATTATCCATAAATGAGTGAGATCATGTGGTATTTTTCTTTCATTGACTGGCTTATTTCACTTAGTATAATATTCTCCAATTCCATCCAGGTTGCTGCAAATGATGAGAATTCCTTCTTTTTTATGGCAGCATAGTATTCCATTGTGTAGATGTACCACAGTTTTCTGATCCAGTCATCTGCTGACGGGCACCTAGGCTGTTTCCAAATCTTAGCTATTGTAAATTGTGCTGCTATGAACATGGGGGTGCATATATCTTTTCTGATTTGTGTTTCTAGTTTCTTTGGATATATTCCCAGGAGTGGGATTACTGGGTCAAATGGGAGTTCCATTTTCAGTTTTTTGAGGAAACTCCATACTGTTCTCCACAGTGGCTGCACCAGTCTGCATTCCCACCAGCAGTGCACGAGGGTTCCTTTTTCTCCGCATCCTCGCCAACACTTGTCGTTTGTTGATTTGTTGATGATAGCCATTCTGACAGGTGTGAGATGGTACCTCATTGTTGTTTTGATTTGCATCTCTCAGATAATAAGTGACTTTGAGCATGTTTTCATGTGTCTCTTGGCCTTCCTTCTGTCTTCTTTTGAAAATATTCTGTTTAGGTCCGTTGCCCATTTTTTAATTGGATCATTTATCTTCCTTTTATTAAGTTGCATAAGCTGCCTGTAGATGTTGGAGATTAAACCTTTATCAGTGCTAGCATTTGCAAATATGTTCTCCCATGCAGTGGGCTTTCTTGTTGTTTTGTTGATGGTTTCTTTTGCTGTAAAAAAGCTTTTTATTTTGATGTAGTCCCATTTGTTAATTTTCTCTTTAGCTTCCATTGCCCTAGGGGCAGTGTCAGTGAAAAAGTTCTTTTGGCATATGTCTGAGATTTTGTTGCCTGTGGATTCCTCTAGTATTTTTATGGTTTCCCGTCTTATGTTTAAGTCCTGTATCCATTTTGAGTTTATTTTTGTGTATGGTGTAAGTTGGTGATCTAGTTTCATTTTTTTGCATGTGTGTGTCCAATTTTCCCAACACCATTTATTGAAGAGACTGTCTTGACTCCATTGTATGTTCATGTCTCCTTTGTCAAATATTAATTGAGCGTAGTGGTTTGGGTCGATATCTGGATTCTCTATTCTTTTCCATTGATCTATATGTCTGTTCTTGTGCCAGGACCAGGCAGTTTTGAGAACAGTGGCTTTGTAATACAGCTTGAAATCTGGTATTGAGATCCCTCCTACTTTATTCTTCTTTCTAAGGATTGCTGCAGCTATTCGGGGTCTTTTTTTATTCCAGATGAATTTTTGGAGAGTTCTTTCTAGGTCTGTGAAATATGCTGTTGGTATTTTGATGGGGAGTGCATTGAATCTGTAGATTGCTTTGGGTAGTATGGACATTTTAATGATGTTGATTCTACCAATCCATGAACATGGTATGTTCTTCCATCTGTTTACGTCTTCCTCTATCTCTTTTTTCAGTGTCCTGTAGTTTTCCGCGTATAGGTCTTTTACCTCCTTAGTTAAGTTTATTCCTAGGTATCTTAATTTTTTTGGTGCGATGGTAAATGGGATTTCTTTTTTAGTCTCTTTTTCTTTAAGTTCACTATTGGTGTATAGAAATGCCATAGATTTCTTGGCGTTAATTTTGTATCCCGCTACATTGCCGAATTCATTTATTAAGTCTATTAGTTTTTTGATGGAATCTTTTGGGTTTTTTACATACAATATCATGTCATCTGCAAATAAGGACAGCTTCACTTCTTCTTTTCCAATTTGGATGCCTCTTATTTCTTCTTCTTGCCTAATTGCGGTAGCTAATACTTCCAGTACTATGTCAAACAGGAGTGGTGAGAGTGGGCATCCCTGTCTTGTTCCTGTTCTTAGGGGAAATGGTTTTAGATTTTGCCCATTGAGTATGATGTTTGCTGTGGGTTTATCATATATAGCTTTTATTATGTTGAGGTATGATCCTTCTATTCCCACCTTGTTGAGAGTTTTTATCAAGAAAGGGTGTTGGATTTTGTCAAATGCTTTTTCTGCATCTATTGATATGACTATGTGGTTTTTATCTCTCAAGTTGTTTATGTGATGTATCACGTTTATTGATTTGCGGATATTGTACCATCCTTGCATTCCTGGGATAAATCCTACTTGGTCATGATGTATAATCTTTCTGATGTATTGCTGGAGCCGATTTGTTAGGATTTTGTTGAGAATTTTGGCATCTATGTTCATGAGGGATATTGGTCTGTAATTCTCTTTCATTGTGTTGTCTTTATCTGGTTTTGGTATTAGGGTGATGCTAGCTTCATAGAAGGAGCCTGGAAGTGTTCCTTCCTCTTGAATTTTTTGGAATAGTCTGAGGAGGATAGGTTTTAGTTCTTCCTTGAAAGTTTGGTAAAACTCTCCTGTGAAGCCGTCTGGCCCCGGGCTTTTGTTTGCCGGAAGCTTTTTGATGACTGCTTCAATTTCTTCCATAGTTACTGGCCTGTTGAGCTGTTTAGATTCTTCCTGATTGAGTTTTGGAAGGTTGTATTTGTCTAGGAATATGTCCATTTCCTCCAGGTTGTCCAGTTTGTTGGAATAGAGTTGTTCGTAGTATTTTGTAACAATCCTTTGTATTTCGTCAGGGTCTGTTGTTATTTCACCTCTTTCATTTCTGATTTTGTTTATTTGGGTCCTCTCTCTTTGCTTCTTTGCGAGCCTGGCTAGAGGTCCATCAATCTTGTTTATCCTTTCAAAGAACCAGCTCTTGGTTTTGTTGATCTTTTGTATTGTTTCTTTGGTCTCTATGTCGTTTATCTCCGCTCTGATCTTTATTATTTCTTTCCTTCTGCTTACACTGGGCTTTTCTTGTTGCTCTCTCTCTAACTCTTTGAGTTTTTGGGTTAGGTAATTTATTACCATTGTTTCTTGTTTTTTGCAGTAGGCTTGTAGAGCTATGAACTTCCCTCTCAGGACTGCTTTCGCTGTGTCCCATAGATTTTGGATTGTTGTGTTTTCATTGTCATTTGTTGCCATGATGTTTTTTATTTCTTCCTTGATGTCTTTGGTAACCCAGTCATGGTTTAATAGCATGCTGTTTAGTCTCCATGTGTTTGATTTCTTTGGGTTGTTTTTATTGTAGTTGATTTCCAGTTTTATGCCACTGTGATCTGAGAAGAAACTTGATATGATTTCTATCTTCTTGAATTTGGAGAGACTTTGCCTATGTCCTAACATATGGTCTATCTTTGAAAATGTCCCATGTGCACTTGAGAAGAATGTATATTCTGTGGCTTTGGGGTGAAATGTTCTGAAGATGTCGATTAATTCCATCTGGTCTAGTGAGTCATTTAGGATTGATGTTTCTTTGCTGATTTTTTGTTTAGAGGATTTGTCCAATGGTGATAGTGGGGTATTGAAGTCTCCTACTATAATTGTATTGCTGTCAATCTCTCCTTTGATATCTTCCAGGAGTTTTTTAATGTATCTTGGTGCTCCTGTGTTGGGTGCATATATGTTTACCAGAGTTATTTCTTCTTGTTGGATTTCTCCCTTTAGTATTATGAAGTGGCCTTCAGTATCTCTTGTTATGTCCTTCACTTTGAGATCTAATTTGTCAGATATAAGTATTGCTACCCCAGCTTTTTTTTCATTTCCATTCGCCTGGAAAACCTTTTTCCATCCCTTTACTCTCAGTCTGTATGTGTCCTTTTTTTTTTGAGGTGGGTTTCCTGTAGACAGCAGATATATGGGTTTTGTTTTCTTATCCAATCTGTTACCCTGTGTCTTTTGATTGGGGCATTCAATCCATTTACATTTAAAGTTATTATTGATAGGCACTTATTTGTCGCCATTTTTATTCTATACCCCTGTGTTCCTTCTTTGCTTCCTATTTCTTTCTTTCTTTTTTTTTTTTACAGCAGACCCTTTAGCATTTCTTTCATTGCTGGTTTGGTGGTGATAAACTCCTTTGGCCCTTTTTTGTCTGTGAAGCTCCTGATTTCACCTTCAATTTTGATTGATAGCCTTGCTGGGTACAGTATTCTTGGATTGAGACCCTTCCTTTGCATGACTTTGTATATTTCATTCCATTCCCTTCTGGCTTGATGAGTTTCTGTTGAGAAATCAGTTGCTAGTCTGATGGGGGTTCCTTTGTATGTAACTGTCTGTCTCTCTCTGGCCGCTTTTTAAGATTCTTACTTTGTCGTTGGTGTTTGCCAACTTAATTATAATATGCCTTGGCGTCGGTCTTTTGGGGTTCATTTTGCTTGGAACTCTGTGAGCTTCTTGGATTTGTGTGGGTTTTTTCTTCCCTATATCAAGGGAGTTTTCTGTTATTATTTCTTCTAACAGGTTTTCTATTCCTTGCTCCGTTTCCTTTCCTTCTGGTACCCCTATTATCCTGATGTTGTTTTGTTTTGTGTTGTCCCGAAGTTCCCTTAGGCTCTCCTCATGCTTTCTAATTTTTTTTTCTAGAAGCTGTTGTAATTGGGTATTTTTTTCCATCTTGTCTTCTAGCTCACTTATGCGGTCCTCTGCTTCTTCTAGTCTACTCTTGATGCTTTCTATTGAGTTCTTTACAGCAGCGATGTCATTTTTCATTTCTTCTTGGTTCTTCTTCATTTCCTCTTGGTTCTTACTCATATTGTCGAATTTGTCTTCCACCCTTTTCAGCCACCTTATGACCATTTCTCTGAATTCTTTCTCTGATAAGTTGTTTGCCTCTAGCTCATTTACTTCCTTTTCTGGTGATGCCTGCTTCTCTTTCCTGTGGGGGCTATTTCTTTGTCTCCCCATGGTCTCTCTTCTCCGGATGTCTGGTTATATAGTTCTCTCTCTCCGGCGTTGATTTAAAGGTACAAAATACAACACAACCAGGCACAACACACAAGGCACTAAACAGAATTGTATTCACGATATTAATAACCTCCAATAAAGGTAACCACCAGAGAAAGCCAAATTAGGGAATAGGAGTGGAAGAGGGAGAGTAAAAAGAAAGAACAAAAAAAAAAAAAGAGTGTGAATCTGAACTTGGGAGAAGAGCAGTAAGAAAAAAGAAAAGAAAAATAAGAGAGACAAGAACAATACTAAGAGAGAAAAGGGGAACAAACCATATATATGGGGAGTAGACTCCACTAGAACAACCACTAATCCCAGCAAATTCCAGCAACACGAGCCTGGAGATTAATACAAACTGCAACACCAACTAATATCAAGTGAGGCAAGGGAAAACAAAAGTAAAAAACAAACAAAAACAAAGCAAACAATAGAACCAACCAACCAAACAAAAAGAATAATCAATACAATCTCATAAAAAAGCATAAAAATTCAATCTAATCAACATTCAAGCAAACAACAACAAAAGGCCAGAGAGAAAAACAATTTTTTTTAAGGTAGCGTAGAGAGAGGTGTGTATGGACTTGAAGCAGGGGGTTGGGAATTAGATATATAAGTAGGGTGAAATTTTAGCAGAGGGTAAACTGAAAAAGTAGGGAAAATCTAAAGCCAGAAAGGGTTAAGAAAAAAAGGAGACCAAAAGGGGAAAGGTTAGGAGGAGAGTGATGGCAAAATGTTAGCGTTGAGATAGGGTAAGGGAAAGATGCAAATAGAATGTAGGACACTAATCCCAAAATAAAGAGAAAATCTAATGACATTTTAAAAAAAAGTAAAATAATAGTAATAATAATGCTGATTGAAAATAAAAATGTAATAATTAAAAAGGTGAAAATCGAGTGAGGAAAAAGAAAAAAATTTTGTTTCTTAAGTAAAAGATGCAAAAAATGAAAATAAAAAAATTAGAATAAAAATTTGAAAAAAAATTTGAAAAAAGAATTAAAAATTAAAAAATAGGAAGACTAAAATGTGCAGTAGCGGCTGTCGTTCACTTCCTCTTTTATTCTGTTTGGTATGTCTGTTTCCCAGTCTGGGCGGTATTTCAGTTCAGCTTCGTTCCTCTGCTCCTCAGTGTTGTAAGCCAATCCTGCTTTTTAAGCCGGCCGTGTCTTAATTTCCCGTATTTATTTTTGATTACACCAGAGACAATTAGCGTTTCAGCCCCTGGGTGGCAGTGTTTCTGAATTGACTTCTGGGCCTCTCTAGCTTTTTTTTTTTTTCCCCCTCTATGGCACTCACTACCGGTTTGTGGAGGTGTGTGCCTCACAGCTGCCTCTCCGATGGTCACACCCAGCTCTGTTCCCAGGTTCCGAAAAAACAACTTCCCCCTGCAGTCTTTCAGGGTTTTTCCACCTGGGTTTTCCTATGTATTGGGCTTAGTAATCAGAGTCGGAAAGAGCCCAAGTGTGCGGACAGTGGGTCTGTGCGCCAGACTAAGGAGCCTGCACTCCTTTGAAAATTCTTAGTCTGATCCTCCTCGTCAGATTAAAATGAGTTGATTTTAAGAGGTCACTTCAGTTAGCAGCTCAGAGGACCCCCTTCCACATTCACGGATCACGGTAGCTCCAACTGCTGCCGATTTTTCTAGGCACAGACCTCCCGGTTCCCGCCGGTCCCACGGCTAGCGCGCTTCCCTCCCACCGCGGGGATTGGAAACCACACCTTATTTCAGGCGAAATCTGACCTTTCCGTGGTTCAGTGAAGGGTTCCTTTGAATCCGAATGTTTGCGCCAATAGGGGACCGGTGTTCTGGTGCTCGCAGCTGTTCAGTGTTTGCAGTTGTCGAGGAAAGTCAGGTTTCCAATAAAATCCTCCTTTCCTTGCAAGATGGCGAGGCGCCCGGTGAGCCCGCAGCTCCGGGAGGGAACCCAGCCCCTGTCAATGCTGTCTCTATGTGGTCTCCACTTATGTCCTTGGTTATCAGAGTTCTCTCCAACTAGTCTTCAATTGATTTTTCAGGAAGTTTTTCTGTATTTTAGTTGTAATTCCAGTTTGGTCCTGGGAGAGTGTCAGTGTAGCTTCCACTTAATCCGCTGCCATCTTGGAATCCTGCAATCTCTTTTCTTTCTATTCCAAGCTTGCTCATTCTTCAAGGCCTACTTCCTCCAAAAAACCTTCACTGACTAATGTAGTAGAGAAATTTTTAACTGCTTTGCTTTAGGGAAAAGGGTTTGCTTTTATTAGTTTAATTCGCCGTAAAGTTTCCAGTCATTGGCTACTATTAAAAAACAGGGACTATTTGTACCATCTTGTGTTATGCTTATTTCAAAAGTCCTACTTACAGATTTTTAACTTCTTCCATCCAGCGCCCCCCTCCCCAAATCCTATGTAACTCCCAACTTTGTTTAAACATAAGGCCTTTTAAATGAGGAGCATAGTAGTTCTTTAACACAAAATATAATCACCCCCTGGAGTACTAAGGTATTTTTTCCTGGCATAGTTGAGTATCATTTCTGTCTGTTTTTTTTTCAGGAAAAAGATTGTTTGGGGCTTCTTCACTTCTGTCATTCTATTGGGACAGTTTTACAAAGCCCCTATTCTAGTTCATATACCTTTGGAGTTTGGTATCACTTGTTATCTTTGACCTAGTGCTAGCTGCAGTGAGGCGCAGTAAGCACAATTGAGTTTATTTTCCTGATGTGTGTGTTCTTTTTTCTCTTTTCTTGTGATAGTGATATGTTATATCTCTTTTGAACTACATTCTCACTCTTGTCTTCTTAGAATTACTCTAAAATAGAATACCTGAAAGTACCTATTGTACAGTTAAGCCAACAGTGACAGTGACACACGCAAAATCACTCACCTCCTCATTGGTCGTGTCAAGGCTAGGATTCTGGCTGTTATGCTCTCTGTTTTGTTTTTTTGTTGTTGTTTTAGGTTACTCCTCACCCAAGGATTTTTTAATTGATTTTTAAGGAGTAGAAGAGAGAGGGAAAGACAGAGAGAAACATCAATGTGAGAGAAACACATCGATTGGTTGCCTCCTGCACAAGCCATGACCAGGGCCCAGGCTGGGAAGGAGCCTGCAACCAAGGTATGTGTCCTTGACCAGAATCAAACCCAGGACCCTTTGGTCCTCAGGCCGCTGCTCTATCCACTGAGCCAAACTGGCTAGGGCACTCTATTTTAGTTGATTTCCAAAAGTAAATCAGTAAGGCAGAAAGGAAGAGTAGCATGCAAAATTTGCTCCATTATGCCAGTGACTTAAAATTTCTTCTTGACAGTAGTAGTGTTAAGTATGCTGTTTACCTAAAATTAATGCTTTTCTTGGGTAAATCTGTGTTTGATGGGTTTGATTAGTGGAACATCAGTGTGGGTGTTACAGCATTTAACTTCTGCTTAGAATTTTTGAAAGTAGGTAGTAGGGAAGGAAAAAAATTCCTCTACCCTCTTAGGTTCTGCAGCTGAGATCTATAAAATATCCTGACAAAGGACAGATTAACAGGATAAATAGTATGCATATAGTGGCCTTCATAGAAAAATAGGATAGACCCCCCCAAAAAACAGTTAAATCCAGTGGCTTACATATCATTCATTTTTAAAAGGGCAATAAAAGTCTGTGAAGAAGGAATAGACAAAGAAAAGGGGGGTTTAGGCTTTTAGGGGTGGTAAATTGTGGGAGGTTAATAGAGGAAACTAATGGAAGATAAGAGTTATTTAGTAAAGTCCTGTTTATGAAGACTCAAGCTATTTCCAGAGATAAGATTCATTCTACCCTTCCTGGTAAATGAGAGGTGAGAACAAGACACCTTCATAAAGGGAATTTTATGCTCTGCTTTCAGGTAGAAAAGGGAAGGGTAGAGACTTTCTTGTTGCCTTCTGCTCAAAGTAATTCTTATGCAAAGAGGGGTATTTTTAGGGGTGACATATTCTGATCCCCTTCAAGATCAATAGAATCAAAAACTTGAAGAACGGAGTTAGCTTTAAAGGGATGAGAGATAATTTTTGTGAAATTCTACATATGCAGCATTTTATTTAAAACATGCATTGGTTTAGTCGACAATGTGTTATGCACTGAAAATATAAAGATGCAGTGGACAGTCCATGCCAAGGACCTACACTAAGTGGCCAGATTATTATGATCTCTGAATGCATAATAATCTGGCCACTCAGTGTGTGTATGTGTGTGTACATATATATATGTATGAGGCCTGATGCATGAATTCGTGCATGGGTGGGGTGAATTCGTGCATGGGTGGGGTCGGGCCAGCCTGGCCAGGGGGAGGGGACATGGGCGGTTGGCCGGCCTGCCTGCTGGTCGAACTCCTGGTCGAGGGGACAATTTGCATATTAGCCTTTTATTATATAGGATATACACTGAGTGGCCAGATTATTATGCGTTCAGAGATCATAATGATCTGGCCACTCAGTGTATATACACGCGGGAAGACAGACATTAACAATATGTCCAAATCAGAATTAAGTACGTATCATTTTCCCAAAAAAACCACTTCTTTGACAGTGTACTTGATGCCAATTCCCTCCCTTCAATGTCTGCTCATTTACAACATCCTGCCCGCTTGATCTCAGAAATGTCTTTGGAATCTGGCCATTCCTTTCATTTCCACTGCTATAATCCAGGCTTTATCTCTTACCTGGACCATTAGAGCTTTTTCTCATATTCTAGTCTTTCATCCACAATGCCAGCAAAATTACTTTCCTGTAAAACAAATCTGACCATGTTACTGTCCTGTTTGAGCACTCCTTTTGGCTCTTTTTTTCTGTCTAGAATCAAGGTCAAATTCCTTAGCTTGACTCAGCCTTTCAGAGATCAGCCTGACCTCAGCTCTCATTGTTATTTTCCACCCTTCCCTCTCACAAACCTTATGTTCTGAGCTATTCAGTTGTTCATTGTTGCCCCAACAAAAATGTCAGACCCTTTGTGGATTCCATGTATTTACATATGCTATTCCCCTTTGCCTGGTAAATTCATTTCAGACTCAGGTCTCCTTGCTGAAGTGTTTCTTTCTTCACTTAATGCATAATAACTCATATGCTCCCTCATTGTTCCCATTATATTTTGCCCATATTTCTGGTAAAGGCACTTATAATACTATATCAATTTATATAACAACAGCTAACATTTTATGTGTCCTTACTATGTGCCATGTACTTTGCTAAGTGCATTTTATGTCTTATCTTTTGTAACCTCACAATAGTCCTGATACTGTTGTGAGATAATATTAAGAACTCTGTTTTATAGATAAAGAAAAGAAGGGTGAGGAGATTTTAAGTAACTCACCAATTTCACACAGTTGATAGATATAGCATCGGAATTAGAACCCAGCTCTGGTAAGTCTCTAGAGCTTACTAGTATGCTTTTAACCATTCTGGTGCACTAATTGGCATATTAAGGTCTGACACTGTGTCTTCATTTAGTCCACAAATATTTATTGAATGTATACTACCTATTAATCACTACTCTCAGAATTAGGGATATAATAGTGAACAAAAATGACACAAATAGCTGTTCATATGAAGTTTAAATTCTAGTGGTGGCAGATAGAGAAATAAGCAAATTTTATAATATATTGGAAGATGATAAATTTCATGGAGAAAATAAAGCAGATAAAGTAGAGAAGATGGGAGTAAAGAAGGTGGGCAAGCAAAGTTTCACCAAGAGATTGTCATTTGAGCAAAATCTGAAGGAGGTGATGGAGTAATTATATGGCTATCTATTGGAGAAGAGCATTCCAGGTAGAGTGAACAGCAAGTGAAACTCCTATAAGGCAGGAGTTCTGGTGTATTGAAGAAACAGTATTGAGGCCTAGGTAGCTGGAGTCGATGAGTGAGGGGAAGAGTCATAGAAAATGAAGTCACAGAGATGTGGATAGGGCAGTCATAGCATGCAGGCCATTGCAAGGACTTTGGCTATTGTGTTGAGAACGATGGAAGCTAATGGAGAGATTTTCAACAGAGAATGACATAATCTGACATGTTAAAAGGTTTATTCTACATTTTAAATACTGAGAATAGGTTATAAGATAAATGTCATTTATTTTGGTATCTCAAGTAACTAACACAGTATCTGGTAGGCGCTAATAAATATCAAAAGGCTTACAAGTTTTCATAGCAGTCCAACTTTAAAATAACATTTTTTAGATAATCAGTATATTTGAATATGGATAATATATTAGATGATACAAATTGTATTTTTAGGTGCGATAATAGCATTGTAGTTATGTATAAAAGAGGGCTTATTAGTTAGAGATACTTACAGAGTATTTACTGTATTCAGGTAAATGGTATTCAGCTCTTGCTTTAGATGTTCCAGCAAAAGTAAGCAAATACATAAAGGTGGGAAGATTGATAAAAACAAAATGTTGATGATTGTTAAAGTAGGTCATAGATGTTTGGGGTTCATTATACTTTTTACTATATTCTCTCTCTATGTAAGTTTGAAATGTCTATTACAGACATTTACATACATAAATATATATGCAGAGATATAAATATCTTCCTAGCTATAGATATCTATTTAGAGAGATATATAGATTAGATAAAATATATTTTATTTAGTAATTCTATCTTTAATAATTCTACCTTTAAAAATCTATTATAAAGAAATAATCAGCCCAGCTGGCATGGCTCAGTAGTTGAGCATCAACCTATGAACCAGGAGGTCACGGCTCGATTCCCAGTCAGGGCACATGCCCGGGATGCGGGCTTGATCTCCAGTGTGGGGCATGTAGGAGGCAGCTGATCGATGATTCTCTCTGATCATTGATGTTTCTATCTCTCTCTCCCTTTCCCTTCCTCTCTGAAATCAATAAAAATATTTTTTAAAAAGGAAAGAATCAAATATGTCCAAAGATGTAAGTAAAAAGATTTTCATGTTAGTGTTCTCACAATAGCTAAAATATGAACAAGCTAAATTTTTAACAGTTGGAAAATAAAAGCTATGTGATAGCCCACAAGTAGAATATTATTCTGTCCTTAAATTGTTTTCAAAGACTATGTAGTGACATTAAAAATATTCTAATTAAAATGTAAAATGAAAAAAAAAGCAGAATGAAAAATTGGATACAATATTATCCCAATTTTGGCTAAAATATCTATGAATATATATTAAAAAGCTTAAAGGAAACTCACTAAATTATTACTCGCAGTTATCTCTAGGTGGTAGGGTTTTCAGTCATTTTTATTTGATACTTTATACTTCTGTATTTCTAAAAAATATTTAAATAACCTTACCTGCTTTTATTAAAACAAACAACAGAATATACTATAAATAAAAGTCTCCAGTTTAAACCTTTTGACTATGTATATTAGGGGTTTTATTTTAATCAAAGTGGGATAAAGATTCATGTTCCAGATTGTTCAATAAATTGCTGTTTATATTAGTAAAAAAAATAAATGGAAATGTCTGAATGGCCAACATATTGGAGAACCATTAAATTATGGTGCATTCATATGCAGCTAATACATGTTTTCTAAGAGTGGAATACAGAAAACACTCATCCTATATAATAAAAGCATAATATGCAAATTGACCAAACGGTCAAACAGTGGAATGACCATCCAAACTACCATCCGGATGACCATCCGGGACCTTGCTATAACACCCACTGGTGCCAGGCCAGCTAAGGCAGGTGCAATGCAATTGGTTGGGAGCCCAGCCATCAACCAATGATCACCCCGCAGAGGGAGGCCCAGACCACTGGCCGGTGGGGTGATCAATCAGTGGGCTCCATGATTGCCCCAAAGAGGGAGGCCCAGACCACTGAACCGCAGGCTGCGGCGGGTGGGCGGGGCCTCCCTCTGTGAGGGAAGCCCAGGTCCCCGGTGCCGGCAGCTGGGGAGAAGGCTGGGTTCTGGGTGCCGGAGGGAAGCCTGGGCCGGCAGCCCGGGGAAGGAAGGCCTACTCTTGCATGAATTTCATGCATCGGGCCTCTAGTGGTATAATAAAAGGAAGATTGAAAATTATCAAAATGTTAGCAGATCATAGGTGGTTTTAGTTTTAATTTTCCTACTTTCTGGCTTTTTTCTGAATTGTCTACACTGAGCATGTATTACTTTATAATCTGAAAAACATTAAGTATTTGAAAAAAAGGTAGAGTATAGGGAGAAGAAAATGGATATTTAAGGCGGGGGGAAAAAAAGGTATCTGGAATCACTGCTAGAGGAAATATGTTAAGGAGTTAATGAAATGTAAATTTTTATTAAAGCAAAGGTTGAATTTGATGTAATTAGGCAAGCCTGTTTAGTTTTATGTCTTCCAGCAGTGTTCCCTGGGCTAGCAGCAAAATTAGGGGAAGTTGCTATAGTCATCTAGGATTAGTAGTATTTGGCAAAAGGTCAGGCATTTGTGTTGCTGGTTTATCTCCACAGTGGATGTGAAGATTTTTTATTAACTGTAAGTTCTAGACAAATAATATTGGTAGTTTTTAATCTATCCCCATGCCCACTGTCCTAGTTCAAGCCCTCATTCTTACTTAAACTTACTGACTGCTCTTCTTGCCTCCGTTCTCTTTCTTCAAATGATCTTTTACACAATAGCATTCTCCTTCTAAAGCACCAGTCAGATCATGTTGGTTTTTATTTCCAGAACCTTGTGTTTTTTCTCCACTGCATTAGAATGTCTGAACTTTTACCCTAGCCAGGTAGCTCAGTTGGTTAGAGTATCGTCCTGATATGCCAAGGTTGTAGGTTCAATCCCCGGTCAGAGCACATGCAAGAATCAACCAATGAATGTATGAATGGGTGGAATAACAAATCTCTCCCTCTCTCCCTCTCTCCCTCCCTCCCTCCCTCCCTCCCTCCCCCCCCCCCCCCCCCCCCCCCCGCTCACAAATTTAAGGCTCTTTATGGTCTGGTCTCAAAGTACCTTTCTACCCTCATCCCCTACTATATCTCCATTTTTTTCTCCATCCTCATCATCCTACCTATCCTTTCCTAAATATTCAAGGCTTAGCTAACACTCCATATTTTTGCTCATGCTAACATCCTCTAAAACAGCGGTCGCCAACCTTTCTGACCTCATGGATCATGAGTGGTCCACAGACCACCAGTTGGCGACAGCTACGTTAAAACATTTAAGGAACAACCTCTGAACTTGATGTTAAATCACTTATATTTCTGCTTTGGTTCTACTGTTTGCAGGTGGCCATGTTACCTTTAATATGTTATTTTAACCTCTTTGAGCCTTGATTTTTATCTCAATCTCTCTATCTTCATAATGTTAATACCCAACTCTTAGAGTTGTTAGGATTCATTCAAATAATGAATACAAAAGCATGTTGTAAACTAAATTCACTGCACAAAAGAATGGCATCATTATTCACCTACCTCTGTCAGGATGCTTTTGACTTCAAATAACAGAAATCCAACTGAAAATGGCTTAACCCTTTGCACTCGCTTGCTTTTTTCTCGAGCTGCTACCGATGCTAACCGTGTCGAGTCACACTCGACATCCGAGTGCAAAAGGTTAAACAATGAGGAAGCAAGTCTGGAGGTAAGGTGGTACCAGGGGTGGCTAATTCAGCATCTCAGTAGTATCATCAGGGTCACAGAGTCCTACCATCTTCCTGCTTTGCTATTCTTTATCTGTTCTCTCGAGTTGGTTTCCCTCGTAGTCCTCCCAATGGTTACTACACTCTCAGGTGTCCTATGCAAATAACAATGTTTGGAGGTATGGAAAAGGAAGGTGTCTTTTAATATGTCTTTTTTAAGAATGAGGAAATCATTTTAGAGCCTCCTCCTACTCCTTCCCACAATAAACTTTTCCTTATGTCTAAGGATGAAAATTGTAGCATGTGCCCATTCCTAAACCAGTCATCACTGGAAAGAGATGAGTTTGTCTTGATTACCTTACACTGATCATGATCACCCTTTGGTGCTGGCTCCTACCTCCCATGAAGTAACAGCTGCTCAGAAAAGGACAAAGTACAGACTCTGTTAGGGAGGGAAAAGATTATGATAGCACAACGTTCTTAAGTTAATGATCCTGGTTTGTTATTTGTTAGGTCAAGGAGGTAAAGAGGTGATAAGTAACAGATTCAGCATAAATGGTGGTTTGCTTTTGGTGGATCAAGATTTCAATCAAGCATCATACAAAATGATGAGAGAACAGATAGAGTGGGAAGCTTTTATTTTGCTGGTTTTAACGTTTGTCTTTGTCTAAATAGGTATGCAGTGGAACTGATGAAGACCCTGATGATAAAAATGCACCATTTCGACAACGGCCATTTTGCAAATATAAAGGACATACTGCTGATCTCCTTGATCTTTCATGGTCTAAAGTAGGAAATTTTTATTTGGATTGTATATTAATTCTGTGTAACTCTGACTATAGGATAAAAACAAATGCTTTATTTCTATGATTGTCACACTGTCAAGTATTTAAATGTTCATATATACTGTGTGGGCTCTATGTACAAATTAATTGAAGTTAAAAATGATGTCACATTAAGCTCATAAGAAAGTGTTTCTATTACTTGACACTTCTATTTGGATCTGTTTATATACTGTATCTTTTTCCTCTTATAATTTTGCAAAGTATCCTCAGCAAAATGGACATGACTTCAACTATAAAGGTGAAGTCTGACCTATCTAATCAAGCCTGCTTTGGGGCTAATCTACCACATTTGTGAAATTATTAATTTAGTTTTAACAATTATATTCTATGAATCAATGATAAATCGTAATTATGTGATTTTCCCCCCTTAGAACAAAATTACTCCAGAAGTAGAGGTTCTGTTTTGCCACTTACCAATATTTTTGCAGTTTTGTGAACATTTAAAGAGAGATTTTAAATTTGATTTAAGTTCTTTGAAGCAGGAAACAGTCTTTGAATTTTGCATAATACCTTTGATTTTATCTGTATTGAAATTTGTCAATAATCAGAATCGAAAATATATTAAGAATTCAGGAGGGTGTAATATTTAAAAGCCTTAAATTAAGAAAAGTCAACTGAGTTAAAAAATACTATGAGGGATACAAGTGATGCCCATATATTTTAAATATGTCAAGAATACCTCATGTCCCACAAAGATATTGCTTATATATATTGGCTAGTCAGGCTTTCTCTGAGCTCCAGCTTCAAAGCACACCATTTATGAATTGCTGCCCCTGTCATACTTGTTTAGATGTCTGGATGCTTTTCATAACCCATCAGTTGTAATATCTTTCTCTAACCTCCTGGAACAAGCTTGGGCCTCACCTTGTCGTCTGGTTTTAAACTGGGCCCTAATTGTGTCTTTGTATCCCTTCCCTACCCTGTGTGAAATCTGGCCGAGTTGTCAGAAGATGGAAATCTATAATGTCCTTAATCTGATAATCATATTCATCTGGAGCAAAAAATACAAAGCACATAATCAGGAACCTTGCACTCATTTTACTTCGTTAAATCAAACAAATATTTTTTTCTGAAATGTCACATTAACTGGAAGATATTAGTTTTGCATTGACCACTGTATCAGTCAGGGTTCTCCAGAGTAATACAACCAAGTGCATGTGAATACATAAGGAGGTTTGTTTTAAGGAATTGGTTTACACACTTGTGGGGGAAGGCGAGTAAACTTTCTTTTTTACTTAACTAGATTCTAAGCCCCTCAAGAATAGGAACCAGATCTTATTTTACTATTGTTTTTCTTCAGTATCTAGCATAATTGGTGTTTACAGTAGGTTTTCTTTTTGTTGAAGACTTATTTTGTACCAGGTAACAAGAATTACCTTATTAGTTTTTATAATGATAACTCTATGAGGTAGACAATAGTTCATTTTGTAGATTAGAAGACTTGGCCTCTGGCCTATCCAAGATCACAAAATTAGTTGTGGTTAGAACTTAGATGTGAATCTAATTTCTTTTACTCCCAAGATTATACTTAGTTTAATAAAATTATTTAACTTTACTTATTCAATAAGCATTTATTGAACAGAAATCTCTTGGCATATTAGAGCTAATCTTAACATGTCTTTAGCATCTTCACGTCTAGGGTTGTCTTCATATTTTCATATACCTCAAGCAATGGACTATTGCAAGCATTGAATAAAGTTAGTTTTAGTGAACAACAGACCATAATTTTTTGTTGTTGTTTTGTTTTTGTTTTTATTGTTTTGTTGTTGTTGATCCTCGCCCAGGGATATTTTTTCCCATTGACTTTTAGAGAGAGTAGAAAGGAGGAGAGAGAGAAACATCGATGTGAGAGAGAGACATCAATTGGGTTGCCTCCCGCACACTCCCCAAATAGAGCCGGGGATGAAGCCTACAATCTAGGTATGTGCCCTTGACCTGAATCGAACCCAAGACCCTTCAGTCCTCGGGCTGACACTCTAACCACTGAGCAACCAGCTAGGGCATATAAGTTCAGTTTTTATATAGTTGTTATTAATAGGAAATATAACGTAAACTGCACATACTCTTCAAAACTTTCCTGGAACTAAGTAGATCTTGAAATTAAAAATAATTGTTATTAGATTTTTTAAGACTTTTTAAGTTGATTTGAGAGAGAGAGAGAGAGAGAGAGAGAGAGAGAGAGAGAGAGAGAGAAAGGATAGAAACAGATGTGAGAGCGAAACATCAATCCGTTGCCTCCTGCATGCCCCCCCCCCTACCAGGGATGGAGCCCACAACCCAGGCATGTGCCGTGACTAGGAATAGTACCAGCAACCTTTCAGTGCACGGGACAATGCCCAGCCAACTGAACCACACCAGCTGGGGCTGTTACTAGATTTTTAAAGTTATTATTATAAATCTTCCAAAATTCTGGGGGTTTTTTCTATTGTTTGTTTTCTGGGTTTTTTTTTATGTTTTAAAAGGTATTTTGCTTTTTTTAATATACACCATCAATATGAAAGTAGGTAAACCACATAGAATGTATACCTTATAAACTAGCCCAAAGAGCATATATGTATCAATACATTTACATATCCAAATAAATATTTATGCTTAGTCTTTCTACATTTAAAGATGTAAGATTATTTCATTGCTTTAAATAAGTGACAAAGCATCTGGTAGTTTTCCATAACATGTGTTCTACTCAAGCACTCTACAGAATAGTGTAGTGGTTAGAGCCAGACTACCCACTCTGCTACTGACAAGTTGTGTATACAAATTATTTAACCTCTTTGCCTCAGTGTTCTCCTTTGTAAAAGAGGATAATCATATAACTACTTTGTAGGGTTGCATTATAGTGCTAAGAACAATGTTCAGCACATTGTACGTACTCATTAACTGTCATCATTACTTCAATTTGTTTAGCACTTTTATGCATACCAAAGAATATTAGGATCTCAATGAGGTTTTCACATTCAGTGTAACTTGTTGTTCTCCTCTTAAATAGATTGTGTTTAGAAATTAAAGAGCTCTGGTAGCTGGAAGTCTTTGACAGATAGATGTTGGGTTCCTGGATGATGGATCTTCACAATGCCTAAATCAATTATGTTAACCTCTTCTAGCTTTAAAAGTTCTGTGATCTATTCTAAAAGATTTGACAATTTCTGTTCTCTAATTTTCTTGCCTACAGTGTGACAGGTACACAATAACTTTTCATTTCCATGCTGCATTATAGGGTAATATTTTTTAAGGCATTTTAAATGACAGGGAATCCATGTGAGTTAAAATTCATCTGTGTTGTCAATGTGAACGTAACTGAACTGAAGTGACAATTAAATGAGTAGATGCCTTATAGTCATAGCTAAATTCCAATATAATTCCAGAATAGGTAATGTGAAAAAGTCTTAGACTCTAAGAAATATGATATTTAACTATTTCAAAAAAATGGGATCTTCCAAATGAATTAGATAATCTTTTGTTATTTCTGATGCTGTGTATAACAATACTAATTACAAAACTATTGTGGCACATAAAAACTAAAAGTTCATTTTTATTGTATATGTAGTTTTTCTCATATGGCAATAAAATAATCAATGGCAATTTTTCCGTAGAACTACTTTCTGCTCTCTTCTTCGATGGATAAAACAGTCAGATTATGGCATATTTCCAGAAGAGAATGCCTTTGCTGTTTTCAGCATATAGATTTTGTTACTGCCATAGCTTTTCATCCAAGAGTAAGTAATTGTTTATACATTTTTTGTTATACTATAAGGAAAGTGAGGGAAGTCACATGTTGATTCTACTTCACTAGCTAGGTGAATTAAATGGAGGACCCTAGTTGATGTATGATTACTTTCCCTCTCCTTTGTTGATGTATGATTAAATTTCCAATCACATCCTTATCTCTATACTAGAGGCCCAGTGCACGAATTCATGCACCAATGGGGTCCTTCGGCCTGGCCTGCGGGATTGGGCCGAAACCGGCTCTCCAACATCCCCTGAAGAGTCCCAGATTGCGAGAGGGCACAGGCGAGGCCGAGGGACCCCACCAGTGCATGATCGGGGCCGGGGAAGGACGCAGGAGGTTGACCAGCCAGGGAGGGACCACGGGAGGGCTCCAGGGAGTGTCCGGCCCATCTTGCCCAGTCCCAATCGCCGGACCCCAGCAGCAAGCTAACCTACCAGTTGGAGTGTCTGCCCCCTAGTGGTCAGTGCACGTCATAGCGACTGGTCGACTGGTTGGCTGTCTGCCCCCTGATGGTCAGTGTATGTCATAGTGACTGATCAACCAGCTGACTGTCTTCACCCCTGGTGGTCAGTGCACATCATAACAAGTGGTTGAGCAGCCTTAGCATATCATTAGCATATTACACTTTGATTGGTTGAACGGACAACCAGACACTTAGCATATTAGGCTTTTATTATATAGGATGTTAAGCATCCATTGTTTTTTACTGTATTTTTATTGTTGACACTATTACAGATGTCCCTCATTCCCCCCCCCCCCCCCCCCCACACACACACACACACTTTTGCCCAAGCAGCCCTCCCTCCCTCTGGCCATCACCACTCTGTTGTCTTTTTTTTTTCTTAATCTTCACCTAAGGATATGTTTTTCACTTATTCTAGAGAGAGGAAGGGAGAGGGAGAGGGAGAGAAAGAAACATCAATCTGTTGCATTTCATACACCCCCCCACCATGGATCAAACCCACAACCCGTTTATGTGCACAGACCGAGAATTGAACCCACAACTCTTTGGTGCTCAGGACGATGCTCTAACCAACTGAGCCACACCTTCCAGAATCATACTGTTGTCTTTTTAATGAAATGTTTCAATTATATTCACATTTCTTCCTCCTTTTCCCCAGATTAAGAGAAAAGAGTGACTATTTTTGTTTCCCTCAATATAGTTTCCCTCCCTGGGCAAGCTTATAACATAGGCAGTAATAATTCTGAACCCTTAAAAGACTTAGTTAAGAACTTTGGAAATTAAAAATGTTAAATCTATGTAAATACCTTATCAGTTATAACCATCAAGCATATTGAGGCTTTTTTCGAATAACACCCCCACCTGTCACCCAATATTGCAATAAAAGGATGGATTTACCCCTCTCAGCAACTGTGAACAAAATCCTTTCCTGTACCTCTACTTTAACTATAATGTATCAGTGGAAAGAGAGAGGTTATCTATGTAGTACATTATTACTAAGGTTTCTGTTTAGTCAGTAATTTTTCTATACTTTTATTTCTTTTATTTTAGAAACTGAAAAGCCCTATTTCTAAAAAGTCTACTGACCTAGAGAGTTTCTAGGAGGCTCTAGAGAAGAATGGGGTGATATTGACATTTTCTTAGGAAGTATAACTCTATTAAATGTTATCTGGAAGGAAGATAGTGAAGTTGTAAAAGAAATAGCAAAATGGAGGTACATATGCACATATACACGTATGTATGTATGTATGTAAATAAAATTCTGAATTGTAAGGCCAAGCTTTTCTACTGGTAGACATTGAGTCAAGCCTACTATACCATAGCCATAAAATAACCAATCTGTGTAGATTATCTTTGACAGGCTTCAGAGGTGAGTAAGAAGAAATAATCTTGAGGGGAGAAGAGAATCTGTTTCTTGTTTTGGCATCCCAATTGTTTTAGAGGGAGAGGGAGGGAGGGAGGGAGGGAGGGAGAGAGAGAGAGAGAGAGAGAGAGAGAGAGAGAGAGGGAGGGAGGGAGACAGACAGACAGACAGACAGACAGACAGACATGGATGTGAGAAAGATTGATTGGTTGCCTCCCACTTGGTGCCCTGACCAGGACCTGAACCCGCCACCTTTTGGTGTACAGGATGACCCTCCAACCAACTGAACCACACAGGCTAGGGCTATCTTTAATTCTTATGTTACCAAAAATTAGGTCATCTTAATGATATGCCTGGTTTTATTTTAGAGCAGGATTTTTCAGCCTTGGCACTGTTGACATTTTGGGCTGGATAGTTCTTTGTTTTAGATGGAGGGAAAGCTATTTTTGCATTCTAGGATGTTTAGCAGCATTCCTGGCCTCTACCAACTAGATGTCAGTAGCACCCCACTCACCCACCCCCAAGTTGTGACCATCAAAAATGGCTTCAGCCCTGGTCGGTATGGTTTAGTGGGTTGAGTGTTGTCCCATGCATTGAAGGGTCGCTGGCTCAATTCCCAGTTAGGGCACGTGCCCCATTTTTGGACTCAATCCCCTATCAGGGTGCGTGAAGGAGGTGCTGATTGATATTTCTTTCTGTCCCTCCCCCTCTTCCTCGCCCTTCCTCTCTCTCTGGAATCAATAAAAACATATTTTTTAAAAATGTTTGAAGACACTGCTGTATGTTCCCTATGGGGCCATAGTGCCCCCAATTGAGAACCCCTGGTTTAAAACTGAGAATTTGATTGAAAATTTGATTAGTGAAGTGATTCTCTGGTGATATGGTGTCAGAGTACCAAAAATTGGCGGGTTCTGTGGGCTAACTGGCATTACTCTTTTGTCCAATTCTTAACATGTGTCCCAGAGAAGGCTATGGGCAAATGTATCATTATAGGATGGTTTTTCCCAAAGCATGTTTCTTGAAGGTACTAGCCCTGCTAAATGTTCCTATCCTGACCCTATACCAACTCTCCACAAAAAAGTCCATGGCTAAATAAGCTGGAAAATGCTACCTACTTTATCCCCCTTTTGGAACTGAGAATCTTGTTTAATTTTCTGTAACCCAGAATTTTTCAAATTTGATCACAGAACCCTTCTCCTACACAATATACATTTCAACATATTATCTATTAATATCCATACTTTGAGAAAAGCAGTTTAAGGATATGATAAAGTGATCACAATGTCATTTCTCTAAAATGAAATACTGTGTTTTCTTTTTTATTTCTTTTTTTTTCTTTAAAAAGAGAGAGAGAAACATCAGTGTGAGAGAGAAACATTGATCAGTTGCCTCCCCTACACACCTCGACAAGGAATCAAACCTGCAACCTTTTGGTGTACAGGACGATACTCCAACCAACTGAGCCACACTGTACAAGGCAATACTGTGTTTTCTCGTTGTTGTTACTTTTTAATATATTTTTATTGATTTCAGAGAGGAAGGGAGAGGGAGAGAGAGAGAAACATCAATGATGAGAGAGAATCATTGATTAACTGCCTCCTGCATGTCCTACACTGGGGATTGAGCCCACAACCTGGGCATGTGCCCCAAACGGGAATCGAACCACAACCTCCTGGTCCATAGGTTGATGCTCAACCACTGAGCCATGCCGGCCGGGCCTAATTATTGTGATTTTTAGTGAATAAAGTAATGCATACTTGAATAATAGTTTTTAAATGAGATCTACATATTTTACACATTTCTAATAGAGTTAATGTATTGATTTAATGAGTTTTCTTGATGTGGTAGAATGAAAGCTTTCTAAAATTTTGTCACATTTTTAGGATGACAGGTATTTTCTGAGTGGGTCATTGGATGGAAAGCTCCGCCTTTGGAACATACCTGACAAAAAAGTGGCTTTGTGGAATGAAGTAGATGGTCAAACAAAATTGATCACAGCTGCAAATTTCTGTCAGAATGGCAAATATGCAGTGATTGGGACATACGATGGCAGGTGCATTTTCTATGATACAGAGGTAAAATGACTATCTTATGTAAATTTTGTAATTGAATACTTAGTAAAATACTTTTGTGGCTTTGAATAAGTATTGTATCCCCTCTGCACTTTAACTGCCTTATCTGTAAACTAGCGGCCTGGTGCACAACATTTGTGCACTAGGGCGGGGGGTAATTATCCCCAGGCCTAAGCCAGCAGGCAGACATCCCCCAAGGGGTCCTTAGCGCTGCAGTGGAGGCAGGAAAAGCTCCCACCACCGCCGCTGCACTTGCCAGCCATGAGCCTGGCTTCTGGCTGAGCGCACTGACCACCAGGGAGGCAGCTCCTGCATTGACCATCTGCCCCCTGGTGGTCAGTGCATGTCATAGTGACCGGTCGTTCTGCCATTCGGTCGATTTGCATATTAGGGTTTTATTATATATGATTGGGGCAAATATTACCATGTCTGTGAGTTTTCAGATGACCTTTGAGGTTCCTTCTATTTCTGATCTTTTAAATATGTGATTTCTTTTTAGCATTTGAAATACCACACACAAATACATGTCCGATCTACCAGAGGACGCAACAAGGTTGGAAGAAAAATTACTGGCATTGAGCCTTTACCAGGAGAAAATAAGGTACTAAGTATTCAAAACCATCTCTCTCCATACTATGTATAGGTTCCTGAAAGTTAGTTCTTAATATCTTGGCTAAGAATATATTCCCTTTCTTATGGGATACTGCTTTTTCTAGTTGTGTATGTATAGACACCCTTTTTATAAATTATAGCTTACCTTAGATTAAAAGATTATATATTTAACTTTTCCCTTGATTTATTTTTAGATACTGGTAACCTCAAATGACTCCAGAATCAGACTATATGATCTTAGAGATTTGTCACTTTCCATGAAGTATAAGGGTTATGTCAACAGCAGCAGCCAGATCAAAGCAAGTTTCAGGTAAATTGGCAATGAGAAATTCCCAAAAGAGATCAGAACATTTCTCCCGCATTCCTGTTTTCCATTGATCTACTAGGCCTTATGTTTATATTATGTTTTTAGTTTTGTTGCACTTTTACAACTGGTATCTCATGTTATCATCATACAATACTTACAATCTACCTGTATTGTATTTAGAGTTAGAATTGGCCCTATTCTGCAGATGAAGAAACCAAAACCCAGTAAATTAAGTAATTTGCCTAAAGTCGGCACTAGTCAGTGCAGAGCCAGGATTAAAAGACTCCCAGCTCTAGAATTTGTGCTTTTGTACTTTTATGTGAGGTTTTTTTTTAGAGGTAGTTTACCACCCACCCCACTCATGATCTTGATCCTTTTAGGTACAGAAGCTAATAAAACTTTTAACAGCCTGAAATACAGTGTCCTATATTTACAGCTTTACATATTACTATCATTTGAACTCTTAGGGCTCTGGAGACTCTCTTGAATTACCTGCCTCTTTTTAACCCTCTTTCTTTTAGTCCTTTTCTTAGTTCTTCTTTCTTCTGTAATTACCAGGTACAGTAGTCCCCCCTTTAGCCACGGTTTTGCTTTCCACAGTTTCAGGTACCCATGGTGAACCATGGTCCAAAAATATTAAAAGGAAAATTACAGAAATAAACAATTCATAAGTTTTAAATTGTGAACCATTCAGGGTAACATGATAAAATCTTGTGCCTTCCCACCAAAAACATGAATCATTTCTTTGCTCAGCATATCCATGCTATGTATACACATAACATTTCAAGAGAGATCACATTCACATAACTTATTACAGTATGTTGTTATAATTGTTCTATTTTACTATTGTTGTTTATCTTTTACTATGCCTAATTTATAAATTAAACTTTATCATAGGTATCTGTAGTCATGCACTGCTTAACGATGGGAATACATTCTCAGAAATGTGTTGTTAGGCAATTTTCTTGTTGTGGAAACCTAGATGATATAGCCAGTACACAACTAGGCCATATAGTATAACCTATCGCCCCTGGGCCACAAACCTGTACAGCATGTTACTGTACTGGATACTGTAAGCAATTATAACACAGTGGTAAGTATTTGTGTATCTAAACATAGAAATGGTACAGTAAAAATATGGTGTAAAAGATTTAAAAATGTTATACCTGTATAGGCACTTACCATGAATGGAGCTGAAAGTTGCTCTGGGTAAGTCAATGAGTGAGTGGTAAGTGAATGTGAAGGCCTAGGACATTACTGTAGACTTTACAAACGCTGCACACTTAGGCTACACTGAATTTATAAAACATGATATTAAATCAAGTCTACAAGAAAATGATGCAATCAAGAAACTCCATAAACTCAAGATATAAGAAGTTGCTACCAGTGTAACATGGCATATTGTTTCACAGCAAACTTTTTTTATAAGTAGAAAGAGTACACTCTAAAATTATGTTATAATGTATAGTATAGTAAATAATAACTCGGTAACGTTGTTTATCATCACTATCAAGTATTAGGAACTGTATATAGTTGTATGTGCTATACTTTTATATGACTGGCAGGACAGTTGGTTTCTTTATACTAACATCACAAACACGTGAGTAATGTATTGCACTAAGACACTGCAATAGCTATGATGTCACTAGGTGATAGGAAATCTTCCATTCCATTATAATCTATGAGACCACTGTGGTATATGAGGCCCATCATTGACCAAAGCATTGTTATTTGGTGCATGACCATATGTATAGGAAAAATAATAGGATATATAGGGTTTGGTATTATGTGTGGTTTCAGGCAATCACATAAGGTCTTGGAATATATCCTCTGTGGAAAAGGGGGAATATTGTAATTATCCAGTAAGTTAATTGGTAAAATACTCTGGTTCTCTCTTTCATCTCTTGAGGCTTTCCTCCTAGTGTGGTTTAGCCAGTAGCACAGTAACGTAGAGCTTTGATGAAAATACTAATGCTTCTGGCCTCCATATAAAACCTATACTGTCATAACCTCTAGCGCAAGAATAGGAGTCTATAGTTCAACAAAATTCTTCTGGGTGTTTTCTTAGGTGTTTTAAAGTAGGAAGTTCTGATAGAGGGAAGCCTAAAAAAATTACTGAGGTGTTTGTTTGTTTTTCTTTCTTCTCCAAATTTAGCCATGATTTTAGTTACCTCGTTAGTGGCTCAGAAGATAAGTATGTTTATATCTGGAGTACTTACCACGACCTAAGCAAGTTTACTTCAGTCAGGAGAGATCGTAATGACTTTTGGGAAGGTATTAAAGGTAAGTAAATGCCTACTTTTATGTGTCTTTTATAAGTGAATAAAGTCAAAGTGAATAAATTTAAAGTGCAGATGTACTAGAAGCAACTTTGTATAAACATTATTTCAAAGAGGCTAATATACGTGCTTTTGCTTTGTATTTGGCTTTGTTGGATATTTCCATGCCAAGGAAGAACTTATACATGTGTAAAATTTGAGAAGTCATGGGATCTCAGAACTGGATATTTTCTTTTAGAAAATATATTTGGGTTTTAAATAGTTCTTAGTTACTTATATGTTAGTTTTAAAAGATATTTTCATGTAACATACACTACTAGTGGCCGGGTGCACAGGTTTGTGCACATTGAAAGGAAATTAATTAGAAGAAATATTTTAATATCGCTATTTGCCCTTTCTCTATAATAGAAGTGTCAACCAAATTCATGATTGACAATGGCAGATCAAAACACACACACGTACAATTGGCACCAGGGAGAGCTTTATATGTATCGCACGTGCGTGAGTCAACTTAGCCTTTTATAAATACAGAATAAACTTGCTTAATTAGACCAGCTTTCTGATTTAGCTAAACTTTTTCCAGCCCAGTGAAGCACCCCAACTTCTCTTTCAGGTAATTGTCAGCAACACAGCAGTAAATATCAATGCGAAGCAGATTATTATTGTAGATCACGCAGGGAGAACAAAGGGCAAAATATTTAACTGCAGCAGTGTTTGACTATATTATGTGCAGTGAGAAAACCTGAAGTTATTTTCAAGGTCCACCATTTCTTACTTTTTTTTAGTCAGGTCAAGTTTCTAAACTTTCTAAATCTCTGTTTCCTGGCTAATGAAAAGAAAATAGGATCCCACTGAGTCTCCTATCTACCTACTCCAGGACTTCTGTGAGGATCAAATGAGATGAGGCATGGGAAAATGCTTCACAGGCATTTGGTTAAAGTGTGAAATGTTTGCCCCTGGCTATAAAGCAAGTCATGTTCCTGGGCTGGAGAAACTGCAAGGAGGCTAGCCATTGCTAGGGAGAAGATGCCAGGCGTTGCCATGTGACGTCATTACCCAGCGCCCACAGCGACTGTTTCCAGGCTGGGCTGGGCTACGGGCCACATTTTGTTCCATGAGGTCTTGGCAGCGATTTTGTGGGCTGTCGCTCTGGGGTGGTAGTGGGGCCTGTGTCCCACTTGGGGGAAGCTGAGTGTTGCTTTGTAGGTGCCAGGTCTGCGGTGCCAATGCGCATCACGGCAGCTCCTGCATTGAGTGTCTGCCCCCTGGTGGCCAGTGTGCATCATAGCGACTGGTTGGACGGTTGGATGCTTAGCATATTAGCCTTTTATATATATAGATTGTATTTTTGCATATTTTATTCTGTGTTGTTGTTTAAAATTGGATTTATTAGTTATCCTGAAGTAAATTTTTTCCCCCAGCACATAATGCAGTTGTTACATCGGCCATCTTTGCCCCTAACCCAAGTTTGATGTTGTCTTTGGATGTGCAATCTGAAAAGTCAGAAAGTGAAGATGCTGAAGTTTTAGATACCATACCCTCTGGTAGGTACTCATATTGTATTTGTCCTACTTTTTATCTAATCAGCATTTTGTATCCTAATTGACCTAATATTGGATATTGTGAAGTTTTCATAACTGTGAAGAACATTTTTTGTTTACAACATAATGATTGTAAGATACCTATTTCTGAACATTTCAGTAACAGAGTTCTTGCAAGTTTTACTTCTTTTTAAATTCACCAGGAATTAAAAATGAAAAAATTGAAAGTTCTTAATTTCTTCTATGGGCGGCTATTCTCCTTGGAGAAACGTAAACAAAAACATAGAAATATAAAATGTATTATGTTTTCTTCTACTAGACTAATTTTTGTGAGGACAGAGACTTTATACGTCTTATTTATTGTAGTGCCAGTGCCTAGCACAGTGCTTGCCTGTATATAGCAGCTGCTTAATAAACATTTGCTGAATAAATGAATTAAACCAAATGAAAGCAGTGTTTTTTTCTACTTGCCACAAATTTATAGTTTCTCTTAGGTAGCTATTTACAAGCCTGTAATTTCTTGCCATTTGTAGCATATGCTTTCAGAACAAGTACTAATTCTAGCTATATAAAACGCTCAGATTAGGAAGTGAAAAGAAGCCATCATGTGATATTGAGTGCCAATTATGTAAAAAGTGGTCCTTAAGAGTATAAAACCATGTAAATTTGGACCAGTTGTTAATGAAAAGAAGTTTTTATTATTAAAATCACTTGCAGGTCGAAACCGGTTTGGCTCAGTGGATAGAGCTTCGGCCTGCGGACTGAAAGGTCCCAGGTTCGATTCCGGTCAAGGGCATGTACTTTGGTTGATGTTTCTCTCACATCGATGTTTCTGACTCTCTATCTCTCTCCCTTCCTCTCTGTAAAAAATCAATAAAATATATTTTAAAAATAAATAAATAAAATCACTTGCAGAAGAGGTCAGTAAATGTGTTTTCTCACTTTAGAGACTACAACCAGGCCTTTTAGAAAGTTGTAAAGCCACAGCAATACAGTGTACAAAAGGTGCTTCTAAAAGTATTAGAATGCTTAAAAGTTATTTCCCCTATGGTGTTATTTGCTCTGTACACTAGAGTAAATATACTATTTTTTCTGTCAAGAAAAAATTTGATAGCAAAGCTGAACTTCAGTCTAGCACTCTTTTAAATTACAGGATCTAAAAATAAAATGACACAGAATTATTAAACCTTTACTAAGTGCCTGTTTGGAAATATTTCTTTTCATTTTATTTTTTCTAAATCTAACAAGTCATTTGGGTGGGTTTTTTTCCTTTTCTTTTTCCCCAGTTATCTTTTGACAATCTATACATTTCCCCTACACATTTCCCAGAAAATTCTAGCTTTTACAACAATTTGAGGAAAAATGAAAAGTACTATTCTTTGAACTTCTTTGCAAAGAGACACAACTTTTAATGGGTCATGGTTAGATTTGTGTTTGTTGTTTTGTACCTATCTAGGTATATTCTAAGAATAAATTCTTAAACCCAGGGTATGATATGATAAATTATATCTGATTGCTCTCTCTTTATTCCCGATATATTTGGCAATGTAAGCATCAGTTTTTCTCATGTGTAAAATGGTGAAAATACTCAGATTACAAAGTTGTGATAAGAGTTGAAAATAACATATATAAAGTGCCTAATAAAAGCCTGGCATGTCAATATTACCATTATCATCTTCATTATTATTGTATATAATGAATTACTTTTTTCTCTAGCCTTTCTCATATCCCTAAGTCCTTTGCTGCTCCTCCTGCTGCATAGCACTACTTTGAGATATGCCTCCAGGATAGGAAGGAATGTTCAAAGGCTTAGGATATGTTCTTAGCAAATCTAAGTGAAACCATTTTGTCTAACTCATCCTGTACACAGCTTTCCAGTTAAAGTTTGTATTATTTTCTTCCTTACTATTCAGTCCTTAAATCTACAAATGTTGTCTTTGCATAATAGAATTAGTTTACACTGAATTTTGTTTGTTAAATATAGCAGGTAATATAACAGGTAAGCATTTTTCCCATTCACCATCGCTAGTTACATAGCTCTTCATTATGGACTATAAAGGGAAAAGGTACTGTCAGCATTCACAAATCAATCGTATGTATTTCATATCATGGCAGTGTGTTCTGCTGTGTAATAAACCTTGCCATCAACCTCATTAGAGAACCCTGTTAGCAATAGACTTGCCCAGCCAGCACTCTAGTCTCCTGCCACAAAATGACGCATTAGACAAGTTAGAGGCCTAGGCTACCTGGGAGTAAATACAGGCCTCCAGGCCCCAAGGGACTGTAATCTACCTAAGTCAGGGAAAGACCAGGTAAGTGGAAGTGAACCTCAGAGAGGAGAGGTACAGGAGGAAGAAAGGATTACAGGGTTGAGCCAGGAGAGACGGAAGAGGCAGAGAGAGGATCTTCTATCCCAAAGGTCATGGGCATGTGACAATTGTTAACAGCAGACTTAATAATCCCTTTAAGTCAATTAAAATATTTTTTTATGTTTTTAAGGTATTATGAAGACAGATAATACAGAAGTTCTTCTCTCTGCTGACTTCACTGGAGCAATCAAAGTATTTATTAACAAAAAGAAAAATGTATCTTAATTTGAAAATGCCATATAAATAAACACATCAGTAACTTTCTATATGTATCAGAATTGAAAAAAATTATAGTGTTTTAGGCTAACATCCTTTTTTTTTAATTTTTGTTGGAAGATGTTCAAATATAATATATTTTTTGAGAGGCAGTGTTAATGATCTAGTAAACCCTGGACTGATAGACTAGAAAGGAATGTGGCTAGAATAACATTGCCAAATATTAGGCTTTACATTTGTTATATTTGTGTTTTTGTTATATAATTGTGAACATGCACAGGTTTTTGCATGAAAATATATTAATATATTAATCCCATGTGTGTGCCTTTTGGTTACATGCACTAAATCTTAACAAAGTTAAATTATTTCAATGGCTCTTTTGGCCTCTTACTGGGGAAGGAGTCTTATTTCTAGCTTAAACAATTTCTTTTGCACAAAATTTCATTTTTAAGAAAAGTGGTATCTTTTGACTGAGTTATTGTTTTAAAAATGTTATATAGGTTTTCAGTAGGTCAACAACCATGTGTAAATGGTTTTTATAAATTTCTCAATTTGGAGACAAGATTTTGTTTGTGGTCTAAATTGTGGACTTAACGATTCTTTTCTTTGTATGTATATATATAATTTTTTTGCCACACTGGAGCACAATGTTTCTATGTAAAGAATTTTTTTCATTCTTTATCCATGAGCACCAGGCTTTGCTCACTTAAAAAAAAGTAAGCCGCATTAAGGAGTGAGTCTTCTTTTTTACAATAATGTAAAATTGAACTGTTTACATTTTTTTAAAACATTGTAGTTTTAAAAACTAAGCTGTTTTGTTTTGTGTTATTGAACTTGAAAGCCTTTGTAAATATTGATATAATGTACCAATGAAATAACATCTGGGGCAATGGTACCCTGATCATGTCATTGATGGTTAGCATATGATTCTGAAAATTAAATAGTTTATTAAAAGTTGGTTGCCAACACTTGCTAAAAATGTGACTTTATTTTTAGATGACATTGATAATTTGAGAAATGCAAGACAAAGTCTTGTTTTGTAATTTGATTTTTAGCAAGCAGAAGGCCAGATTTTAAACCCCTAAATTATAGTGCATTAGCTACATACCTCTGAGAAAAAAAGAAAATTTAATTCTGGTTCTAAAATTAACATTGCTGAGTTTATCTATATGCTTAAATGTTTTTACTACATTTGTTTTCAGTATGTAAGCAAGAAGCTGGGGAGCCATGATCATATACTTGTTAATCAGCATGGTCTTGTAGTGGTCTGGATTTTCTAGTTACTAATTGAATATTGTTTGCCTAGGTTTTACCCCTGTGCTGATTTCTTCCTCTTGTCAGTTATACTCTCTTTTCCCCCTCCTCTCCGCTCTCCTCACTCCCCTGTTCCCATCTCGGTCTGCTCACTCTTCTGTACTTTATCCAACAGATGGAGTAGTTACGCCATTGGCTTTCTAACCAGTCCTTTTTTTTTCTTTTTTCTTTTTTTTTTTCTGTTTTTGGTCTCACAGTCTGGATTGGTCTAGTGTTTCAAAGAACTTGATGTCCATAGGTCTTTGAAGCAGCTCAGCTTTCCTTGACTTCTTCCTGAGGAGGACTTGTAGTCTGCTGTGGTGCTGGTCATTTCAACTGCAGATAACTGGGATGTTGCCAGATGACTATTTCCAGATAGGTTTTATGTGGTTTCTTGGACAAAAAGACAAAAAATAATTGGGATGCCAGCTTAAGAGAATAATACTAACACTTTTAAGTTGAGTCTTAAAGTGTTTGCATCACTATATAAATACACTACAAAGTTACAAGTCAGAAAGTGAAGTTGAAAGGTAGCGTCAAGTGGTATACAAAGAAAAACTGAACAATATTCTTCCCAAAAATGAGTATTAGAGACTCACTATAATAAATGATGTGGTATTCTAGAAAAGAGCACAGATTCTAGAATCAGATAAACTTGATTTGGTTCCCTCTATTAGCACATTCCTTGGGCAAGCTATTTATCCTATATTAATTTCCATTTACTTAACTGTAATATGAAAATACCTAACTGAAATTGTAAAGATTTACTGAGAAATTATGTATGTATAAAGTTTAGTGCCTACACAATGGCTGTACTCAACAAACATACTAATTGAATATTGTTTGCCTAGGTTTTAATCCTCTTCTAAATCCTGAGTGCCCTACTAGATGGTGTGTGTGTGTGTGTGTGTGTGTGTGTGTGTGTGTGTGTGTGTGTGTGTGTTTAAGCACTTTCTAGACATTGGGATTTCATGAACAAATAGCATTTTAGGGATTGACACAGGGCACTGACAATTTTTTGCCAACTCAACACTTTTTAAACTGCCACCATCTGCTTTCACTTCTTCATAGAGGAGAGAACATTTGAGTACTAAAAAGAAAGTCAAGCACAATTTTACCATCTTAGAGCAAGAAATGGTTTATTAAAATGAATAAACCTAGGTTTTGAAAAAAATAACCATATTACCTTATTTTCCAATTTCTCCTTTGGTTAAAATTTCATCATTGACTTGGTGTAGAAGGCTGGAACCACTGTGCTAAATGAAAAAGTTTAAAACTACATTTCATTAAAATTTCTTTGAAGAATCATAGTGTGTGTGTTTTTTTTCTTGTCTTATTTACCTCAATTAGAAATGAAATATGAATGACTCAGCATAATTTAGCATACCATTTTCTCTGGTCCTCAAATTATACAGCTCGGCAGTAACTTTTTTATTCTTTGAAATATATGTTAAACGTAAATATTATCCACCCCCAAAATTCCATATTTGAGAATCAAAGGGCAGATCTCTACCACTGATGTGAAAAAATCAAATTATCAGAACATTTTTAAGTACCTTCATTATTGTGGGGATTCAAGTTGAAGACATTTTGGGGATTTACTAGTACTATTTCCCCGTAAGTTTTCAAAAGAAAAACATTTCCAACTTCACTGGTTTCTAGCGTCCTGCCTTATTTATTAAGCAGATGTTTGTTGAACACCTACTATGTACAGAGCACTGCTGGAACTAGAGAAGAATAAGGCCACATCCCTATCCCAGAAGCAGCTTACAGTCTGGTGGAGAAGATGGCCATAGAAATAAGAGGCTTGGAACTGTCTTAATGGCTGTGGCCTTAGAAATGCCCCTTCTTGCCCTAACCCCTATCTGCTCTACCCTTCCTAGTAACTCATGGTAGCCACTTGATTCTAAAGCCAATCTTGGTTCATCTAATATTGCAAGTAGCAAGGGTAATATGGGTAAAAGTTTATGAGTAAGCCATAAGTAAGGCATAGAAAATGGAGCACCCACCCTGTCAACATTTCCCCTTGACGCCTGCCCTCCTCCCAGCCTAAAACCATTGTCTTATTTCCGCCAAAATCTTAACTGTTTTCTGTTTTGAGCTCTTGTTTAACAGACTCTTTCTCCCCAACTGCACTCCTGTTGCCTTCATTTCTGAAGCTTGACAAATTTCATTTTGTTTTGTTCTCTAAATTTGAGTAGTCTCCTAGGGAACCCAGACAACCCTGTTAACCACAGCCACTGTTCTGGTGTAGATTCATGCACATGCAATACATTCAGATCAATACAGCAGATCTGGGGGTTGTATTAAGATGAGGGGAGAGAGCCACTGCAGAGTCCCAAACGAATCAAATGCCATCATGTAGGTTATCTAGGGTGGTCCAAGCAGCTTGTACATCCAGCTACCTTCCATTACATGTTTAAAAATAAACCTGGAGAGCATTATGCTAAGTGAAATAAGCCAGAGAAAAACAAGTATCACATGATCTCAGTCATGTGGAATCTAAAGAACAAAATAAACTGATGAACAAAATAGATCCAGAGACATAGAAACATGGAACAGACTGAGGAATCTCAGAGGAAAGGCAGGGGTGGGTGGTAGGGGTGGGATATAATGGGTCAATGGGGGGAAAAGGAGGCCTTTGTAATACTTTCAACAATAAAGATAAATTTTTTAATTTTTTCTTAATTTTGAAATAACTAGATTTATAGAAAAATTACAAAGACAATACAGAATTACCACATACTCCTTACCCAGTTTTCACTAATGTTAATATCTTACATTACCATGGTACATTAGTCAAACTAAGAAACCAACACTAGTACATTACTACTAAATAAACTCCAGACTTTATTCAGATTGCATCAGTTTTTCCAATAGTGTCCTTTTTCAGTTCTAAGATCCAATCCAGGATCCCATATTGCACGTAAGCACATTATGCTTTCTTTTTTTAAATGTATCTTTTTGTTGAAAGTATTACAGATTATGCTTTCTTAATTTAAATAAATTTTTTATTTTCGAATCGTTTTAGATTTTCACAAAAGTTTTCAAAGAGTTCACATCAACAGCACCACTTCCCCCTATTGTAACATTAATGTGGTACCTTTTTCACATCAAGAAACAAACATTGGTATATTACTATTACCTAATACCATACTTTATTCAGATTTCACTAGTTTGTACCTAATGTCTTTTCTGTTCTGGGATCCCATCCAGGATATGACATTACATGCGCTCATCAGGTCTCCTTAGGCTCCTCTTAGCTATGCCAGTTTCTCGGACTTTCCATGCTTTTGATGACCTAGATAGTTTCAAGGATTACTGGTCAGGTATTTTGTTGAATGTCCCTCAATTTGAGTTTGATGTTTTTCTCATGATTAGACCAGGATTCTGGACTTTTGAGGGGAAGACCACAGAGGCGAATTGCACTTTTCATTCCATCACATCAAAGATACATAATCAACATCACCTGGCTGAGGTAGTGTTTGTCAGATTTCTCCACTATAAAATAACTTTTTTATCCTTTTACATAAATCTCCTCTTTGGAAGTGAATCACTAACTAAAACTCAAGCGGTGGGGAAGAGTTAAGGCCCACCTCCTTGAGGAGCAAGTATCTATATAACTTATTTGAGATTGTCTTATACAGAAGACAAGTCTCTTCTCCCTCATTTATTTATAAATTCAACCATTTATGTCAACATGGACTTAGGGGTATTTATTTTATACTTGGAGTTATAAACCCAAAACTGCATTTATTTTGTTATTCAACTTGTTCCAGTCATAGCCATTAGGAGTTCTTTTATATCCCTTTGACATGCCCTCATTTTTTTTTTTTTTAGCACTTCCTTACTTTTTCTGTCACTTCAACATACTCCAGGTTCATCTTATATATTTCATGACCCAGCCCTAGAATCTGCCATTTAGCCCTGGTTCCTTTATTGGAGAATGGTACTAGAAACCAGGTGTACTTGTTGCTACTGTGGTGTCATTTCTCTTTGGCTCTCTTAGCTGATAGAGCAAGAAAATCCATGTGTATTTGTTAATCTCTATTTTGTTTTGTTTTTGTTAATCCTTACCAAAGATATTTTTTCCATTGGGAGAAAGTGGAAGGGAGGGAGGAGGAGAGTGAGAGAAACATTGATGTAAGAGATACTTCGATTGGTTGCCTCCTGCACATGTCCTGACCAGGGCCTGGAAGCAAACCCAAAACCCAGGTATGTGCCCTTGACCAGGAATCGAACCCTCTACCCTTCGGTTCGCAGGCTGACACTCTAACCACTTAGAAACACCAGCCAGGGCTGTATGTTAATCTCTGTATATACATACCTGTAAATATTTCTATGTAACTATCTATTAAATTGGAGGTACTAATGTCATTAACTCTAGCCATTAACACATGGTTCATTCTAGCTTCCTCTTCTTGCTTATCAGTAACCTCCAATAGTAGAAACCTGACTCCCACCATTTATAATCCATTTACTTATTTGTTCAATCCCAGCATAACATATTCGGCAGTTTCAGAATTGAACTGGTACCTACTGAGAAACAACTTTGCCAACTAGAGTACAGTGTTTATGTTCTTTGTCTTTGGTGTCATAGTTTCCAGTTAAAATACTTTTCCATAATTACTTAAATCAGCGCCTTCCCCCCCCACTCCCATTACCTTTTTAATATTCACTTAAAATTACCCTTCTAATAAAATCTATTGGGATTTGATAATGTACATAGCCATACTTATTTAGTAAATAAGCAATGACATTCTTCAGTAGGCAGCTTTCTGGCTTGCTTTCAGATGCTTAGCACTAACCTGAAGCAGTTTTACAGTTCTGTCCTGTTGCTGCACTGAGGTTTCACTCACTTCGCAAACATCAAGTGCTTAATTTAGATTTAAGATTCCTTCTGATTCTAATGGTCCATATGCTTGTCAGCATTTCTTCAGAGGCATTGTAGCTAAGGATTTACTCAATTTCTTATTCATTTATTCACTCAACAGATATAGAGGACTTGTGATTTGCAAAACACTCGTAGTTTATGTGCCCTGCAAAGTCATAGTCATGTGAACTCTGTTGAAGTCAACCCTGAGAGCTCACTTCCAGAGATGAGATTCCTGGCAATAGAATTGACTCCCAGGAGAAAGGGTTTGAGTAACAGAGTTGGCTCACTTACCTTTCCCCACATGTCTATAAGGCCAACCACCACACCCAGATGTATCAACTTTTCCTTTTTTATACTTCCATACCTTCATTTGTTTGAATCTTGAAAGTTTTTCACCTTGGGAAAGAATAACTAGTTAAACTGGTATTGGTTCATTTTCCTTATCACTTGGCAACTATATATATAAAAGCCAAGTGACTGGAATGACCAGTTGCTATGACACGCACTGCAGTAGCCAACTGGCCCGATCAGGGCCCCGATCAGCCCCCCCAACCTCCCATGGCCCCTCCCCCCAGCCAGCCCGGCCCCCAATCAGCCCCCATCGGGGCAGGCCAGCCAGACCCCACCCGTGCACTAATTCATACACCAGGCCTCTAGTATTTTAATAGTTGAGCATAAAGAAAAATAGGGCATGGAAAATGTTGGAAGGTGCCATTAAGGAAGAAAGAGAAGCAGATAATGGGAGCTAGGAAGACCCCAAACAATCTCCACAGACCTCACTTTTTTGTGGAGGGTATTCCTAGCTATATCACTGTTAAAAGCTATGCCAAGGTTACTTACCTGTAGTATGTTCAAGGTTGATGATAATAAACTGGTAACTCACAGCCCAATTCCAACAATAACCAAAAACTACCAGAGGCAGGCACTAGTGGTCCCAAGTCAGAGCATCCCTAAGCTACATTGCAGAAACGTCACCTGCTCCTGACGCTATATTGGGCCCATGGCAACTAGAAACCCCAATAGGGCCAGGCCTATCACCTGTCTCACCCAACTGCCAGGACAGATCAGGCTTTGTCCTGTTAATATCTTTATGTTCATGCTGACATTATAACTTCTGACCTGTGGTATCAGAATGGCACACTCAGTGACTGAGTTCTACCCTTAGAATTTCTAATTACAACTGACCTTGCCCCAAATCAGAATATTGAGAATCATTTCCCCAAATACGTTCATCAGCTGGATCAGTAAATATTGTCTCCTCTAGGTGGTACTCAACATTTAAAACATTACAGTGCATGTTATTCATTACCTGGATAAGAAGACAAAAAGCTTAACTTACAATTGCTAGGAGAACAAAGACCTTAGATTTTCACCATCCCTAGTTGTGGGGAGTAGGGAGGAATATTGCAGCAGATGGTAGTACTTTGCTTCTCCTGGGACCAGACCAGAGGGAACCAAAAAGCAAGAATGAACTGTATTAATCTGCCAAACCCCCAAACAAATTTCACATATTTTAGTGAGCCATGAAACTAACCTAAATTATTTATAAAACAAGTGTTTACTAAAACAGTGCAAATCAGAATTATTTTCTAAAAATGTTGAATATGAGTAAAATTTAACTATTAAAATAATGGCCAATGAGAACTTAAATTGAATCTCACTTTGGTAAGTCAGAGTCCATAATCAGGAGTCTTCTAAAAGGTGAGTCTGGGGGGGAAGCAAAAAATAAAGGCACACTTGCTTTTAATGAAGGTGTGTGTGGCAAGAGCAAACCCTGAAGTGTAAGGAAGGAGGAGCGCTGACAAACTGCAGAAGCAGTAGCAGTTGGGATTGACACAGGTGGCAAGAGTGGAAGGTGGTGGAAAGCCTTCAAACACCCCCCCACACACACACCCCCGAGAATGAAGGTGAAATAGATACAGAAGACAGAAGAGATTCATTTCACATCATTGTTTATTATTATGGATTGACCCATAGAATGTGTATGACAGCTGATCACAGGGCCTTGCAATTACTAGTATGAGGTGCTCAACAAATGCTCAACTGAATTGAGCCTGCTGCAGTGTACAGTACAGTGTGAAAACATGGTTAGAGCAATAGAAGAGAAATTGGAAATTGTGTGGCTTCCTTTGCTCGATTTTTACTCGCACATGGACATTCAGTAAGTCAAAGGAATAAACCATGTAGAGGCTGGGTTCAGTCAGCCAAGCTTGCATGCATCTCCATTAGGGAACATATTTATTTTAAGCTTATTAATGTAAACAATTACATGAAAGCATTCTGCTTTCATGCATTAATATCAAGAACAGGACATTTTGTTTCTCCTTTTTCAAGGTCCTCTCCCTTCTGTCTGATGGGACAGCACTTCTCTATTTGTGGTCTGATTGTCCCACCTTCCTCAGAAGCACCTGGGAACTTGTTAAACATGCAGACGCCTGGGTTCCACTGAATAAGAATCTCTGGGAGCGGGGAAGAAGGCAAGAATAGATTTTTAACAACTTTCTAGTAGATTGTTTAGTATCCTAAAGTTTTAAAATCCCTGAGCTAGGGATAGAAGTTCAAACAGCTAACTCATTTGGGCAAAAGCAAACAAGTTAGGCCATGGATTTGCTGAAGCCCAGCAACCAGAGATGGGTGTGCTGGTAAATGTTTAACAGTAAGATCTCCAGGGGAGAGCCCCCATTTCTAGCATTTGCCATTTTCATCTCTCACTATAGCCAATTTCAAGCTACTAGTATGACATCACCTGATATGGGCTTGAGAAGAGACGCACAGTAGTACACTGTTATGTAACATTGCCACCATAACAGACATAAATAATCTCAAGATCATAAATAATAGTAAAATGTAGAGAAATAATTAGGAAGTGATGTGTTGTCTTATTATAATTTATCTTTGTCTTTATTATAATTTATAATTTAACTAGAGGCCCGGTGCATGAAATTTGTGCACTGGGGGAGGGTGTCCCTCATCCCAGCCTGAATCTTCTCCAATCTGGGACCCCTCAGGGGATATCCGACTGCCGATTTAGGCCCGATACCACAGGGATCAGGCCTAAACTGGCAGTCGGACATCCCTCTCACAATTCGGGACCGCTGGCTCCCAACCGCTCGCCTGCCTGCCAGCCTGATCACCCCCTAACCACTCCCCTGCCACGCTGATCAAAGCCTAACTGCCCCCCTGCTGCCTTGATTGCCCCCAACTGCCCTCCCCTGCCGAATCAGCCGCCCCCAACTGCCCTACCCTGAAGGCCCGGTCCCCCCCAACTGCCCTCCCCTGCAGGCCTGGTTCCCCCAACTGCCCTCCCCTGAAGGGCTGATCACCCTCAACTGCCCTTCCCTGCAGGCCTGGTCCCCCCCAACTGCCCACCCCTGCAGGCCCAGTTGCCCCCAATTGCCCTCCCCTGCAGGCCTGTTTCCTCCCCCCAACTGCCTTCCCTCCCCTGCAGGGCCAGTCGCACCCAACTGCCCTCCCCTGCAGGCCTGGTTGCCCCTAACTGCCCTCCCCTGCTGGCCTGGTCACCCCTAACAGCCCTCCCCTGCTGGCCTGGTCACCCCCAACTGCCCTCCCCTGCAGGCCCAGTCACCTCCAACTGCCCTCCCCTGCAGGCCTGGTCACCCCCAACTGCCCTCCCTGGCAGGCCTGGTCTCCAACTGCCTTCCTCCCCTGCAGGCCCAGTCACACCCAACTGCCCTCCCCTGCTGACTTGGTCACCCCCCAACTGCCCTCCCCTGCTGGCCCAGTCACCCCCAACTGCCCTCCCTTCCCTGCAGGCCCAGTCGCATCCAACTGCCCTCCCCTGCTAACCTGGTCGCCCCCAACTGCCCTTCCTCCCCTGCAGGCCCAGTCGCACCCAACTGCTCTCCCCTGCAGGCCTGCCCCCCCCCAACTGCCCTCCCTCCCCTGCAGGCCTAGTCACACCCAACTGCCCTCCCCTGCAGGCCTGGTCCCCCCCAACTGCCCTCCCCTGCTGGCCTGGTCCCCCCCAACTGCCCTCCTCTGCTGGCCTGGTTGCCCCCAACTGCCCTCCCCTGTAGGCCTGGTTACCCCCAACTGCCCTCCCCTGCTGGCCTGGTCACCCCTAACTGCCCTTCCCTGCTGGCCTGGTCACCCCCCAACTGCCCTCCCCTGCTGGCCTGATCACCCACAACTACCCTCCCCTGCCAGCCATCTTGTGGTGGCCATCATTGACCACATGGGGGTGGCCATCTTGTGCGAGGGCATGAGGGTCAATTTGCATATTATCTCTTTATTATATAGGATTTTATAGGATTATGACTAACAAATAGCTTGCTAATTTAATGATTGACCCTCACAGGTGTTATAAGCTGGCACCAGCACACCCAGCCTGCAACCATTCTTGAAAGACACAACCCTCCTTTGGCCTGTGGACTAATCTTCACACATGAGCAATCTGTTTGGCCACCCAGAACCTATTAGGCAGCTACTTTAGCCTCATTTAGTGGCCTGCCTCTAGCCTGACATAAGAAAAAAAGGCCACAGGTGGTTGGGCGTGTGTGTATGCCTGCAGGCCAGAGGCAAACTGTCCTCTGCATCTTATACTCTAGCATCAAGTAGGATGAGGGAAACAGGTGTGCTTAGAATGCAGTCCTGGGCCTCACCTCAGACCTTCTGAATCAGAATCACAGAAGTCAGGCCCAGGAATTTGCATATTTACAAACTTATCAAGCAATTCTGCTAAGAACTAAAATTTGAGAATCCTGGGTTGGAGCAGCTGTAGTTAAAGATAAGTACACTTTCCCTGGCTAGGTGGCTCAGTTGGTTGCAGCATCATCCCATACACCAAAAGATAGCGGGTTTGATTCCCAGTCAGAGAACATACAGGAGACAACTGATGGATATTTCTCTCTCACATCAATGTTTCTCTTTCTCCCTGTCCCTCTCTCTGTAAAATCAATAAAAACGTGTCCTTGGGTGTAGATTAAAAATAAATAAATAAAAGGTGTGATAGTAGCTGTCAAGTTATGGTATGAATCTTATGGTATATGAAATATATCTTCATAAAGCTATTACTAAAAAATAAAATTGGGAATGGGGTGGGATGTATGGTTTTTGGAATAACTACTGACTGCCCCCCACCCATTCCTAAAAGTGAAGTTCTGAAAACATATATATATTGGATAACAAAGTATTACAAAATTTAAATCAATTCTTCTGCATGCAAATAGGTTAAATTTATTTTTAATAGCCAAGTTTTCAAGGATATCTTTAAAATGATGGGGCATGCCCTGCCAGCATGGCTCAGTGGTTGAGCATCGACCTATGAACCAGGAGATCACGGTTTGATTCCCAGTCAGGGCACATGCCCAGGTTGCAGGCTTGATCCCCAGTGTGGGGTGTGCAGGAGGCAGCCGATCAATGATTCTCTCTCATCATTGATGTTTCTGTTGCTTTCTCCCTCTCCCTTCCTCTCTGAAATCAATAAAAATATATATATTTTTAAAATATGATGGGGCATGCCAGGGAGCAGCATGTGTTCTGGCTCTGCCATTAGCTTTCTAACTTTGGGCAAGTAGCTTTCCCCTTCCTAGACTTCTTTTTCCCTATATGCAAAACAAGAGATTGGACACAAGAATAGTTCAAGTCCTTCCAGCTCTAACTGGTGATCTCACTGCCTAATTAGTGTAGTTGGTTTTTATTTTCCCTTCAGCAATCAGTTTTTAGGCCATTGTATACTAGCTGTACTGGTTAATAACTGCCCTCCCCTGCTAACCTGGTCGCCCCCAACCGCCCTCCCTCCCCTGCAGGCCCAGTCACACCCAACTGCCCTCCCCTGCAGGCCTGGTCCTCCCCCAACTGCCCTCCTCTGCCGGCCTGGTCACCCCCAACTGCCCTCCCCTATAGGCCTGGTTGCCCCCAACTGCCCTCCCCTGCTAGCCTGGTCACCCCTAACTGCCCTTCCCTGCTGGCCTGGTCACCCCCCAACTGCCCTCCCCTGCTGGCCTGATCACCCACACTACTCTCCCCTGCCAGCCATCTTGTGGCTGAAATTCGACATTTTTAAAAGTAAAAATATCCATGATGTTAACACCTTCAGCAAATTTGACATAAGAAGTTTTGAAGCTTGTTGTCAATACAACAAAATAGCATACATATCAAATCGCATATATATCAACACATGTGTAACTCCATCTCTGTAAAAAAAATCAATAAAATACATTTTTTTAAAAAGTACTTTATTCAAAGTAGTGTCCATTGCTAGCTACACATTTCCCCCATCTTTCAGGTAATTTGTGGATACCGTCCCAATAGAACTTTTCTTGTTTTGAGGAAGACCATTCAGAGACCCAATTTTCCACTTCTTCGTACGTTTTGAAGTGCTGCTCAGAAAGTACGTGTGCCATCAATCGGAACAAGTGGTAATCTGAAGGAGCAATATAACAAAATAGCATACATGTCAAATCGCATATATATATCAATATATGTGTAACTCCATCTATTGAAATAAAAACGCATTATTAACCGGTACACCTAGTAATTTCAGTTCTCTCCACTAGAGGGTAGCCAGAGAAAGGAGATGAGCCTCAAAACAGTTACTTGTGTAGTTGTATTCTTTGTAGCCAGTCCTGACCCCCCAAAAAAAAAATTGGTAGAAGGAATTGATATTACATGGCAAAAATAAAATTTAGATTTCTGTTAGTTTCATTTGTCTTAGCTATTGTGCTTTTATATTACACAAAGAAATTATGAGGGGTTTTACATAATTTTCTTTTATTCAATATAAGGAGATCAAGTATTTACAGGCTGTCTATCCCCAGCTAAGAAGTTTAATCTTTACTAAATCAATCTTCAACCCACCCCTTTCCCATTCTTTTTACTGGCATTTCTAATAGTATCGAGAATTTTGATCAGGAGACTTCACTGATTTCCATTTACTTACTAGAAAAAGTTCCCGCTCTATGGACAACTTTCTAATCAAGTTGGTTTCCCATTACTCCCCATGAATTATCCTGTACCCCAGAGATGCACCTTTCCATAAAAATCCCACAGACATAGCCTTGGTGTTTGGCAGGCTGATCCAGCTGTGGTTTATTAGAAAGAGTCACAAGCTGGAGTCAAAAGATCCTATTGCACAGAACTCTTTGGAGAAATGGCTGATTTCAGGGCTAGGCAAGGTAGGTACTACATGAGCCTAGAACATATTATGCCAGAAATTAAGGAAGTACTCAAAGTAGATGATGGGTTATGTCACAAGGACAGAAACCTGCTTGAAAGGGCAGTAGGCCAAATCAGTGACAATTTGAGAACCGAAGTACAGCGAAAGCCATGAGTCCAAACCAATAATAAACAGATAAATAACTAAATAAATAAAATGGAGGTGACAGGAGGGGATCTTGTTTACAGTAGAGAGTAGAGTGCAACTGCTGAAGGTGAAGGAAGTGCTTGAGTTGGAAAATCAGCATTTTGCAACCGTCATGTTAAATATTGGTCAGATAAGAATCATTGACTTTTGATTAGGAGTAAGGTATTTGCATGGTCTTGTATTGCTTATTAATTGCATAGTAAAACAACTGTACAGTGAAAAAAATTGAACACCTTGACGAAATGATCAAATTAACATAACCAGTGAGATGTAGGTAGACAAAGTGAATCTCTAAATGTGAGACCCTAAGAAGAACCCAGCATCACCTTTGTAATATTTCAGCTGAGAATGCATCACTTGAATCTAATCATGAGGAAACATCAAACAAACCCCAACTAAGACACCATCTGTTGAAGGGAAAAAAAGGGGGGAGAGAACTGTATTCTTCAAAAATATCAGTGTCATAAAAGACAAAGAAAAACTGTGGAAATGTTCACAGATTAAAGGAAATTAAAGAGACATGACAATTAAATGCATACCTGATCCTAGACTGGATCCTGTACAAGAAGGGGGATAATATGATAAAGGACATCATTGGGTTATTGACAAAATTAGCATACAATGGTAGATTACATAAAATTATGTAAACATTAAATGTACTCAAGTTGATAACTGTGCTGCAATCATGTAAAGGAATACCCCTATTCTTATGAAATATACACTGAAGTATTGGGTCATAAATTATGTAACTTATTCTCAAATGGTTCATAAAAATATGAATCTGTATGCTGAGAGAGAACACATGGGCAAATGAGTTATAAGGGTAATAATAGGTAGTCTCTGTACCATTGTTATTCCAACTTTTTAAAAATTATTTCTAAATGTAAAAGCTTTAAAAAATATATGTGGTTGCAAATCCTGACCAGGCCCCTAATATCTCTACAACCACAGGCACCGTATATGACTTCACAGCAGAGGCAGTTACCAATCATTGAGCACTTACCATGGACCAGGCACTGTGGAAAGCATTTTACTGCATTATCACAGTCTTCAACGCAATACTTGAAGAGAGATTTAACCTGGTTGTATAGATGAAACAGGCTCAGAGAAGTTCAGTAACTTGCCCAGGATCATCTAGTTATGTGGCAGTGTTGAAATTTGAACCAAGGCCTGATACTAATACCCTATTTCCAAAGAAGATAATAATCATACTTTTTCTCTTTTTACAAAGCAATCATTATATTCTAAAATACTATTTAGCTAATTTATTTAAGATTGTTAATAATTTCTGTCTCTCCCCGCCCCCCACTGCCCACAGGGGCAGAGGTCTTTGTCTAGTTTGTTTATATTTTTAAATATATTTTATTGATTTTTTACAGAGAGGAAGGAAGAGGAATAGAGAGTTAGAAACATCCATGAGAGGAAAACATGGATCAGCTGCCTCCTGCACACCCCCTACTGGGGATGTGCCTGCAACCAAGGTACATGCCCTTGACCAGAATCTAACCTGGGACCCTTCAGTCTGCAGGCTGACGCTCTATCCACTGAGCCAAACCGGTTAGGGCTGTCTAGTTTGTTTAATGATAGATTCCCAGGCATCTGGAATAATATCTGGCACCTAGTAGGTACTTAGTAATGTTGGATTTGGGGGCGGGGATTTTTTGTTTTGCTTTGTTTTTTTGTTAATCCTCACCCGAAGATATTTTTTTCCATTGATTTTTAGGGAGGGAGGGAGGGAGGGAGGGAGGGAGGGAGGGAGGGAGGGAGGGGAAGGGGAAGAGAGAGACTTCGATGTGGGAGAGACACATCAATTGATTGCCTCCTGCACATGCCCTGACCTGGGCCAGGGACCAAACCTGCAACCCAGGTAGGTGCCATTGACTGGGAATTTAACCCGAGACCCTTTGGTGCTCAGGCCAATGCTCTAACTACTGACACACACTGGCCAGGGTGGATAATGTTTTTAATAAAGAGTAACACCTTAGAAATGTTGAGAAGATTAAACTAGATGATGTATAAATAACACATTTATATCCTATGCCTTGAATTTTGAACAAGTTTGTAACTTTTATTTTATTTTATTGTTTAAAGTATTACACATAGTAGTGCATATATCTCCTTTTTGTAACTTTTAAGCAGAGTCCCTATCAGTTCTCTCAAAGCTTTGGGAGTAACAAATCTCTTCTCCTCAGATAACAAAGGTGGAGAGGCCTCTACCTTGTGTTCTTGTGATCAGAAGACAGCCAGGCCATAAGACATACTCGGCTTGCATCTATGAAATACCTTAAAGCTACTAAATTACTGGAAACTTTTTCATAACAAGATACAATTTTAAAATACGGATAGTTTCCAATCTTTTTTAACTCCTGGACACTGGCAAGGAAACCCTTCTTTTCCCAAGGAAGACAGATTTTCCATGCCATTGGAAATGAAAATGTGATAGTAATATCTCCATTCTAGGGGCCCAAAGAGTCTAACAAATGTTGAGGGATTGGTGGGAGGTGGAAACTCAAGACCAGACCAAACAACACTGAGATCTCAGGCATGTTCTTAGTACATCATGCTGGCCCCACTTGAAGGAGGAAATAAAAAGAAAGAATGAGAAAAACATATGCCAGCCAAACAAAAGTAAGCAGTAGTCTGTGATTTTCATGACAGCAGTGTCTGCTTTTGCTAACTGCTTAATCCCAGCCCCTAACCCAGTGCCTAACATAGAGTAGGTACTCAGTAAGTATTCATAAACTGATGGACTATCAACTTTTGTTGCAGTAACAACCCCCCCCCCCAAATCTCAGATACAACAAATCTTTCTCTCTTGCTTGTGGTTCTGTGGGCTGTCTGTGGGCCTACAAGGCTCAGGGATCCTGGCTTCTTACTAGTAGGCTTGGGTTCAGGTCTGCTCCTCACTTCAGGCCCCACACCAAAGAGAAGCAGCTACCTGTACCATATCATCTTTTAGTGGGTGGCAGGAGTATAAGAAGGAGGCAAAAAATACAAGATACTTCTTAAAGCCTCTGTTCAGAATTTATATACTATCATTTGGGCTCATGAATATCAGCCAACTGGAATCATTGCTCAAAATAGTTCACATGAACAAGCTCAAAATTGATAGAATGGGGAAATATACTCCACTTCTACTAAATGGATGAACTACAAAGTTGCACAGCAATGCATGCATGCATATGTATAATTCTATTGTACAGAGAAGATAGAGATGAGAATAATAATACAACATTACAGACACTCTTGTCCATACACCAGAGCAGAGTAGAGGTGGCTGAGAAGACCTGTTTATGTTATTCTGATTAAAATTATTCATGCATTTGTGGCTTATTTAACTAAGACATATCTCTTGCTCTGGGTAAGAGTCCTTGAGGGCTGGGATGGTGTCAGGTTTGGCTCATCATTGAACCCCCAGAGTGTAGAACAGTGCCTAGAACAGTAGTAGCTGCTTAACAAATATCACTGAAATAATGGATGAATAAATGAGCATCTCTGGCCCCAGCCAGTTTGACTCAGTGGATAGAGTGTCGGCCTGTGGACCAAAGGGTCCCGGGTTTGATTCCAGTCAAGGGCACGTACTTCGATTGCAGGCTCCTCCCAGGCCTGTGCCCTGGTGGGGGCACATGCAGGAGGCAACCAATCGATGTGTTTCTCTCACATCGATATTTCTCTCGGTCTTTCCCTCTCCCACTCTCTCTAAAAACCAATGGAAAAAATATCCTTGGGTAAGGATTTAAAAAAAACCCACACAAATAAAATCCATGTATAAAAAAATAAATGAATAAATAAATAAAGATCTCTGTGTTCCATTAGAGTTTGTGCATGCACCACCTTTCTTCGTAGAATCTCAGAGTATTTCACAGTTAAGTCAGAGAAGTTGCTTTGCAATCATTTCAGAGAACATAGGTCACTTTAGTATTTGAAAAAAACAAATATTACAAAAGGACAAAGTTTATTCAAGAGATTCTAGAAGAGGAATCTACAAGCTGGAATTAGGTCTGACTCTGCAATTACAGAATGTATCTGGAAAGCCTTGATGAGAGGGCTCTCTGGTATTTATCTAGCAAAGCTGTGTAGAGATAACACATTACCCAGTCTTGCATAAAATCTCCAGGATGTAAACCAAGTAGGCAGATAAGAAAAACTCCTTTCACAAGCTTTGAAGGGAAAAGAGAAATCATTACTGCTCATTTACTTAATCATGTTCAATAAATCTTGAGTTATTAAATAAAATGGGCCTTATTCTTATTCCCCTGAGGGCTTCCTGTGTAGTCAGATTTAGATGTTCTGTGAAGAACCTAATTGTTCAGATACAGGGAGAAATCAATTGCCTACCTTACAGAGGAGCAAAAATATACCTTTCCATACTTAGCACATTTTCCCACAGAAATATCCCAAAGCAGAGGTGAATGAATGCTATAAGCATAACATTCAATTGAAGCCTTGGATTTTTAAAAATATATTTTTATTGATTTCAGCCCGAAACCGGTTTGGCTCAGTGGATAGAGTGTCGGCCTGCGGACTCAAGGGTCCCAGGTTCGATTCCGGTCAAGGGCATGTACCTTGGTTGCGGGCACATACCCAGTAGGGGTTGTGCAAGAGGCAGCTGATCGATGTTTCTCTATCATCGATGTTTCTAACTCTCTATCCCTCTCTCTTCCTCTCTGTAAAAAATCAATAAAATATAAAAAAATAAAAAAATAAAAATAAAATCATGTTCAATAAATCTTGAGTTATTAAATAAAATGGGCCTTATTCTTATTCCCCTGAGGGCTTCCTGTGTAGTCAGATTTAGATGTTCTGTGAAGAACCTAATTGTTCAGATACAGGGAGAAATCAATTGCCTACCTTACAGAGGAGCAAAAATATACCTTTCCATACTTAACACATTTTCCCACAGAAATATTCCAAAGCAGAGGTGAATGAATGCTATAAGCATAGCATTCAATTGAAGCCTTGGATTTTAAAAAATATATTTTTATTGATTTCAGAGAGGAAGGGAGAGGGAGACAGAGATAGAGACATCAATGATGAGAGAGAATCATTAATCGACTGCCTCCTGAATGCCCCCCACTGGGGATTGAGCCCAAAATGGGGGCATGTGCCCTGATGGGGAATCAAATCTCGACCTCCAGGTTTGTAGGTCTATGCCCAACCCTGAGCCATGCCCTGAGCCACACCGGCGAGGCTGAAGCCTTAGATTTTACTTTAAAAATCCATGCAAATGTTGCTTTTTATTCCATAACTAGAAGCCTGGTGCACGAAATTCGTGCACGGCGAGGGGTTGTCCCTCAGCCCAGCCTGTACCCTCTCCAATCTGGGACTCCTGGAGGGATGTTCGACTGCCCGTTTAGGCCCGATCCTGGCGGGATCGGGCCTAAATGGGCAGTCGGACATCCCTCTCACAATCCAGGACTGCTGGCTCCCAACTGCTTGCCTGCCTGCCTTCCTGATTGCCCCTAACCGCTTCTGCCTGCCAGCCTGATCACCCCCTAACCACTCCGCTGCCAGCCTTGTTGATGCTTAACTGCTCCCCTGCCAGCCTGTTTGCCCCCAACTTCCCTCCTCTGCCAGCCTGGTCACCCCTAACTGCCCTCTCCTGCAGGGTTGATCACCTCCAACTGCCCTCCCTTGCAAGCCTGGTCCCTCTCAACTGCCCTCCCTTGCAGGCTGGGTGGCTCCCAACTGCCCTCTCCTGCTGGCCATCTTGTGGTGGCCATCTTGTGTCCACATGGGGGCAGGATCTTTGACCACATGGGGGCAGCTATATTGTGTGTTGCAGTGATGATCAATCTGTATATTACTTTTATTAGATAGGATAGAGGCCTGGTACAGGGGTAGGGGCCAGCTGGTTTGCCCTGAAGGGTGTCCCTGATCAGGGTGGGGTTCCCTTGGGGCGTGGGGCGGCCTGAGCAAGGGGCCTGTGGTGGTTTGCAGGCGGGCCACGCCCCCTGGCAACCCAAGGGGAGGCCCTGGTATCTGGAATTTATTTTCCTTCTACAATTGAAACTTTGTAGCCTGGGGCGGCAGCCATTTCTGGGGCGGCAGCCATTTCTGTGGCAGTTAATTCACCTTCTACAATTGAAACTTTGTAGCCTTAAGCGGGCGAGCCCAGCCAGGGTGTGCGGAAAGCTTTGCTTCCCCTGTTGCCGCCGGCAACCCTGGCCTGCTCTCTCAAGCTCCATTCTGCCGCCATTTGTTTGAATTTGTTTACCTTCTATAATTGAAACTTTGTAGCTTGAGTGGAGGCTTAGGCCTGCAATGGCTATGGAAAGCTTGGCTTCCTCTGTTACCTGGGAAACCTTGCTCTCTGTGGCTGTAGCCATCTTGGATTGGGGTTAATTTGCATACTCGCCCTGATTGGCTGGTGGGCGTGGCTTGGCTGGTGGGCGTGGCTTATGTAGCGGAGTGATGGTTAATTTGTATATTACCATTTTATTAGAGAGAATACGTCCAAAATGGTTGTAATATAAAAATACCATTTAAAAGTACACATCATCTAATAAAATGGACACTCCAGGAAGATGCTTCTTGTTGCTTTATATATGGCCCCTTCTCCATCCATCCTACCACACTCTTCCCTAGGCTTACTTATCTTTGAGAAACAAGCCCTTTGATCCTTGAGCTAAAAGCTGTTAACCAGATTATAATGTTTAGATCTTCTTGGTGAGACTTTGCCACCTCATACAGGAGGGAATTCTTAAAAGGGATGCCAGAAGGAAGTGGAGGGTCTCCTAAGCAAGTGAAAATCAAACAATCAGAATCAACAAAAGGGAAATATTACTTCAAGTGTCTTGGGGGAATTTCTCCAGGATCTCTGTTGTGACTGGTATGAAATGAAGCAGTGATTGGCTATTCTTCCCCCATGGCCTAATTTGGGATGTCACTCTAAAATTCCATGCCTCAAATCCCCACCCCCACAGAAATCACCCAATTTGTTTGCACAATGGAAATGTGTCTGCCTGGTGGGGTATAGGCTATCCACAATATTAGAGAAGCGGTATCTTTTTGTGATTACAAGAGTAATTCATATACATTGTTTAACAAACTAGAAAGGATAAAAATAACGGGGAAAACAAGCTAATGACCCAAAGCATCCCCATTTTAGCATATTTAAAAAAAAATATTTCTTACTGATTTGAGAGAGAGAGAACGGGAGAGAGAGAGAGAAACATTGATCAGCTGCCTCCTGCAAGCCCCCTACTGGGGATCAAACCTGAAACTTGGAATCAAACTTGTGACCTCTTGGTTCATGGTTTGACGCTCAACTACTGAGCAACACTGCCCGGGCCTCTTTTGGCATGTTTTCTTTCAGCTTTTCTTCTGGCCTTTTTAAAAAACATAATAGAGATCATACCACATAGGTACACTTTTATCTTGACTTCATCTCTTTAACATTTTCCCGTGTCCTTAAATATTCCTCTAATAATATTGTGTAACGATAGTACATTATCCTGGTATCGAGGTATGCCATAATTTACTCAATTATTCTCTTAATGTTAGAGGTTTAGATTATTTCCAATTTTTCAGCTTTCTAAATAACACTTGGATGAATATCTTTGTGCACAAATTTTTGTCTGTATTGTTATGGTAGTGTCTGAGAATGGAGACTTAAAGTACTAGTATATGCACATTTTTGCCCAGCTGGTATGACTCAGTGGTTGAGCATCAACCCATGAACCAGGAGGTCAGGGTTCGATTCCCAGTCAGGTCACAGCCCAGGTTTCGGGCTTGATCCCCAGTGGGATCATACAGGAAGCTGCCAATCAATGATTCTCTCTCATCATTGATATTTCTCTCTCTCCCTCTCCCTTTCTTTCTCTGAAATGATGATGGAGTTATGTCTTGGAGGTACAAATAGCTGGTTTATATGTTGATGTAGACAACTGAGTCAAAGAATATGAGTGGTTTCTGCCATAATTTTGATCTCTTTCTAAAATAATCTCTTTATTACAATAAATATAATTCATATTGATTTAATCTTTATTTAGAAAGAGGCAATATACAATTTATAATGAGATTAAAAAAACAACCAAATACAATTCAACATCTTTATTAAACCTTAAATATCATCAAGCACGAGTTAACATTTCTCTTTCCTTTTCTTTTTGCTCACGATGCTTAGGGTGTTATTCACCAAAGAACCTCATCTCTAATACTTTTTACCAGTCTTAGAAAATACTTAAATTATTGTTTCACAGCAAAAGAACAACCAACATAATTCATAGGCAACCTACAGAATAGGAGAAAATATATGCAAACCACATATCTGATAAGGGATTAATACTAAAATATATAAAGAATTTACACAACTCAACAGCAAAGAAAATAAAACCCACAAATAATCTGATTAAAAAATAGGTAGAGGAACTAAATAGACATTTCTCCATGGAAGACATACAGGTGGCCAATAGACATGAAAAGATGCTCAACATCACTAATCAACAGGGAAATGCAAATCAAAACCACAGTGAGATATTATCTCACACATGTTAGAATGGCTATTATAAAAAAGGTAAGAGATAGCAAGCTAGGAGGATGTGAAGAAAAGGGAATTCTTGTGCACTGTTGGTAGGAATGCAAACTGTGCAGCCACTATGGAAAACAGTATGGAGGTTCCTCAAAAAATTAAAAAACTACCATATGATCCAGCAATCCTACTTCTGATTATATAACCACAGAAAATGGAGACAGGATATTGAAGAGGTAATTGCACCCCCATGTTCACTCTAGCATTATTCACAATAACCAAGATATGCAAACAACCTAAGTGTCTGTCAATGGATAAATGAATAAAGAACATGTGGCATGTATATACAATGTAATATTATTCAGCCACAAAAAAGGTCATCCTGCTATTTGCGAAATGGACCTTGAGGATAGTACGTACTATGCTCAGTGAGATGAGTCAAAGACAAAAACTATGCTATCACATAGGCATGGAACCAAAAAAAGCCTAACTTGCCCACCCCCCTAAAAAAAAAAAAAAGAACTCGCTCTCTTCCTGTCTCTCATCATGGCGCAGGATCAAGGGGAAAAGGAGAACCCCATGAGGGAACTGCACATCCGCAAGCTCTGCCTCAACATCTGTGTGGGGGAGAGCGGGGACAGACTGACTGGGCAGCCAAGATCCTGGAGCAGCTCACGGGCTAGACCCCTGTCTTCTCCAAAGCCAGATACACCGTCAGATCCTTTGGCATCAGGAGAAATGAAAAGATTGCTGTCCACTGCACAGTCCATTGGGCCAAGGCAGAAGAAATCTTGGAGAAAGGACTAAAGGTGCGAGAGTACAAATTACGAAAAAATAACTTCTCAGATACTGGAAACTTTGGTTTGGGGATCCAGGAACACATATATGTGGGGATCAAATATGACCCAAGCATTGGTATCTACGGCCTGGACTTCTATGTGGTGCTGGGTAGGCCAGGTTTCAGCATCGCAGACAAGAAACGCAGGACAGGCTGAATTGGGGCCAAACACAGAATCAGCAAAGAGGAGGCCATGCGCTGGTTCCAGCAGAAGTATGATGGCATCATCCTTCCTGGCAAATAAATTCCCGTTTTTATCCAAAAGGCCAATAAAATGTTTTCAGTGAAAAAAAGAAAAGAAAAGAAAGAACTCATGGACACGGACAACAGTGTGGTGATTGCTGGGGTGGTGGGTTAGGGAGCAGGGAAATGAAGGAAGGGTTAGGGAGATAAATGGTGATGGATGGAGACCTGGGGTGGTGAACACACAATGCAGTGTACAAATGATGTGTTGTAAAATTGTGCACCTGAATCGTATGTAATTTTGTTAACCAGTGTCATCCCCAATAAATTCAATACAAAGGAAAAATAATAATAAATTTAAAAGCCTAACTTGTAAAACCAGAGAGTAGAATGGTGGTTACCAGAGGCTGAGGTTAGGGGAATTGAGAAGATGTTGTTTATGGGTACAAACTTGCAACTATTAGATAAATAAGCCCTGAAGATCTCATGCGCAGCCTAGTGATTACAGACAACAATACTGTATTATAAACTTCAAAAGTTGCTAAGAAACTAGATCTTTACTGTTCTCACCACAAAAAAGAAATAATAATTATGTGATGTGTTGCTAGGTGGTAATGATATTGCAATATATCAATGTATCCAATCAGTGCATTATACACTTTAACCTTACACAATGTCAATTATATATCAATAAAAATAAATTAACTTTTAAAGAGGTAAATAAAAAATAAAAGTAAATGAAATGAGAGAGCACTTCCAGAAGCAAGAAGAAGCAGTGGAAAAGCCATGAGGTAGAAATAAGTGTTGCATTTTCAGAGGTTCTAGTCAAAAAGAGCCTTTTGCTTAGAGAACAGGGAAGACATGCTCTGAAGGATAGAGCAACAAAGCCTGATATTCGACTAGCATCTTCTAGGGCAGTGATGGTGAACCTATGACACGCGTGTCAGCACTGACACGCGTAGCCATTTCTGATGACACGCGGCCGCTGAGGTGGCCGCATGCCGAGGATGAAACATTTGCTGCTACTGAGGATGAAACATTTGCAAAATAATGTTTTTTCCTCAAAGTGACACATTACCCGAGTTATGCTCAGTTTTTGGCAAAGTTTGACACACCAAGCTCCAAAGGTTGCCCATCACTGCTCTAGGGGCTGTGGACAAAAGAAGTATATACTCACACGTACTAAATTAGGGTGATATCCTATCTAATAAAAGAGTAATATGCAAATTGACCATCACTCCAACACACAAGATGGCTGCCCCCATGTGGTCAAAGATGGCTGCCCCCATGTGGACACAGATGGCCACCACAAGATGGCCAGCAGGGGAGGGCAGTTGGGAGGGACCAGGTCTGCAAGGGAGGGCAGTTGTGGGTGATCAGGCCAGCAGGGGAGGGTAGTTGGGAGAGACCAGGCCTGCAAGGGAGGGCAGTTGGGGGCAATCAAGCCTGCAGGGGATGGCACTTAGGGGTGACCAGGCTGGCAGAAGAGGGAAGTTGGGGGTGACCAGGCCTGCAGGGAAGGGCAGTTGGGGGGGACAAGGCCTGCAGGGGAGGGCAGTTAGGGGTGACCAGGATTGCAGGGGAGGGCAGTTAGGGGAAAACGGGTTGGCAGAGGAGCACTTAGGCATCAATCAGGCTGGCAGGGGAGTGGTTAGGGGGTGATCAGGCTGGCAGGCAGAAGCGGTTAGGGGCAATCAGGAAGGCAGGCAGGCAAGCAGTTGGGAGCCAGCAGTCCTGGATTGTGAGAGGGATGTACCAGATTGGAGAGGGTGCAGGCAGGTCTGAGGGTCACACACACCCGTGCACGAATTTCGTGCACCGGGCTTTTAGTTTATATATAATTTTTTTAGAGAGAGTGGGGGAACATTGATGTGAGAAACATCAATAGGCTGCCTCCCACAAATGCCCCGACCAGTGCTTTGAAACAACAACCTGGGTACATGCCCTGACTGGGAATCAAACCCACAACTTTTTGGTGTACTGGACAACACTCCAACCAACTAAGCCACACCGACCAGGGCTATAATAATTTTTTAATTTTTATTTTTATTGAATTATTTTAGAGAGATGAAGGGGAGAGAGAGAAAGAAACAGAGAGAGAGAGAGAGAACATCGATATGTTGGTTGCTCCACTTATTTATATATTCATTGGTTGATTCTTACATCTGCCCTGACTGGGGATCAAACCCACATCATTGGCATAATGGGACAATGCTCTAACCAATTGAGCTACCTGAGCAGGGCTTAGGGTAATACTTTATGTATAGTTTTTTAAAAATCTCACTTTAAGAAATTTAATATTAGCATTTTTCAAAAAATTGAAGAAAACATGATTTTTAAATGGATATACTATAATGGATTTAATACTTATATTGAACATGTAGATTTATTTCTAATTTTTCAGGGTAATGTTATTCTACAATTTTTTAAAATAATGTTGTGATTGAGATAACTATCCTATACTAGAGGCCCGGTGCACAAAATTCATGGACGGGAAGGTGTGTCCTTCAGCCCAGCCTGCACCCTCTCCAATCTGGGACCCCTCAAGGGATATCCGACTGCCCGTTTAGGCCCGAGGATCAGGCCTAAACAGGCAGTCGACATCCCTCTCACAATCCAGGACTGCTGGCTCCCAACTGCTCACCTGCCTGCCTTCCTGATTGTACCTAACTGCTTCTGCCTGCCATCCTGATCACCCTCTAAACACTCCTCTGCCAGCCTGTTTGCCCCTAAATGCCCTCCCCTGCAGGCCTGGTCACCCCCAACTGCCCTTCCCTGCAGGCCTGGTCACCCCCAACTTCCCTCCTCTGCCGGCCTGGTCACCCCTAACTGCCCTCCCCTGCAGGCTTGATTGCCCCCAACTGCCCTCCCCTGCTGGCCATCTTGTGGTGGCCATCTTGTGTCCACATGGGGGCAACCATCTTTGACCACATGGGGCCAGCCATCTTGTGTGTTGGAGTGATGGTCAATTTACATATTACTCTTTTACTAGATAGGATAGAGGCCTGGTGCACAGGTGGGGGCCAGCTGGTTTGCCCTGAAGGGTGTCCAGGATCAGGGTGAGGGTTCCCTTGGGGCGTGGGGCGGCCTGGGCGAGGGGCCTGTGGTGGTTTGCAGGCCAGCCATGCCTCCCACCGACCCAAGCGGAGGCCCTGGTATCTGGGATTTATTTATCTTCTATAATTGAAACTTTGTAGCCTTGAGTGGAGGCCTGGGCCAGCCAGGGTGTGCGGAAAGCTTGGCTTCCTCCATTTCCGGGAAAACCCAAGCCTCCTGCTCGCTCCGTGGCTGCAGCCATCTTGTTTGGGTTAATTTGCATACTCGCTCCTGATTGGCTGATGGGCGTGGCTTGTTGGTGTAATGGAGTGATGGTTAATTTGCATATTACTCTTTTATTAGATAGGATAATAAAAGGCTAATATGCAAATTGAACGGTGTAACCATTGGTCACTATGACACGCACTGACCACCAGGGGGCAGACGCTCAACACAGGAGCTGCTCCCTGTGGTCAGTGCACGCCCACAGGGGGAGCGCAGTGGCAGGAGCATCTCCCGCCTCCAAGGCAGCACCAAGAATGTCCTCTGGGGATCGGGTCTAAGCCGTCAGTCAGACATCTCCCAAGGGCTCCTGGACTGTGAGACGGGGCAAGCTGGGCTGAGGGACCCCCTCCCTGAGTGCACAAATTTTCATGCACAGGGCCTCTAGTCTATATATATAAACAGCCAGGGTAGTAACATCCAAAATGACCAAAGGCTTGACCAAATTCCAGGGTGCAAATGCAGCAGGTGAGCGGGCTTAAATGCTGACCTCTCGGAGAGAGAAAGAGAGAGAGGTGGGGCTGATCAGCAGCGGCAGCAGCTACTGGCGAGGCCTGGAGAGAGAAGCAGGGTGATCAGACCCTGCTTCTCTCTCCGGGCCTCACCTTCAGCCAAGCCTCTCTCTCTCTCCCAGAGGCCAGCAGTTCAGTCCACTCACCAGCAGCCTGAGGTGGCTGCTGATCAGTCCTGCCTGTCTATGATCAGGCTCAGAGATAGGCTTGGAGATTCTGACTGGCATAGAAACCGACTAATCAGAACCAAATCTGGGTGAATTGTGAGGAGCCAATGGCTGCCTAGGAGGCAGAGCTTTTGATGCTGACTGGCATAGAAACCGACCAATCAGAACCAAATCTGGGTGAAGTGCGAGGAGCCAATGGCTGCCTAGGAGGCGAAGCTTTTGACACTGACTGGCATAGAAACTGACCTATCAGAACCTACTCTGGGTGAACTGTGAAGGCAGAACCTAAGGTGGGGGCTGAGGAGGGGTTTTAAGGGCAACAACTTTTTGGTGTAAGGTGTAAGAAAGTGATTCAATTTTTTAATGACCAGTTTGGCAGTATAGTGCATATGGCTGGCTATCAGTCCAGATATAGAGATTATGTGTTTTTGTGTGCCAAGAGCATCTCCTCCTGCTGAAAAAGGCTTCCCCCCAATTTAAGCAATCTTATCCTATATAATCTATCTATACTAATAAAAGGGTAATATGCTAATTAGACTGGGTCTACCGACCATCTTCCAGATATCCAACTTCCTTCCGGACAAGGCCATGGTGGTGGGGCCTGCGGCAGAGGCAGTTAGGAGTGATCAGGCTGGCAAGGGAGGGCAGTTGGGGGCGAGATCAGGCCGACAGGGGAGGGCAGGTGGGGGCAAGATCAGGCCGGCAGGGGAGGGCAGTTAGAGGAGATCAGGCAGGCAGAGACAGTTAGGGGCGATCAGGCCGGCAGGGGAGGGCAGTTAGAAGCAAGATCAGGCCAGCAGGGAAGGGCAGTTGGGGGCGATCAGGCAGGCAGAAGCAGTTAGGAGTGAGATCAGGCCAGCAGGGGAGGGCAGTTAGGGGCAATCAGGCAGGCAGGCAGAGGCAGTTAGGGGCGATCATGAAGGCAGGCAAAGAGGTTAGTGGCGATCAGGCTGGCAGGGGGGCAAGGTAGGGGTGATCAGGCTGGCAGGCAGAGGGGTTAGGGGTGATCAGGCAGGCAGGTGATTGGTTAGGAGCCAGTCATCCCGGATTGTGAG